>NC_088981.1:98930359-99237859 GCF_963932015.1 Anas acuta
GAACACTGTGCCTGAAAGTTTGATAACAAATTAGGTGATAAAAATAACTAATGATGAATGCATTTGGGCTCTCAGAATGTCTATATAGTCAGAAGAAAAAAAAAAAAAAAAAAAGAAAAAAAAAAGGGACCTGGAAACTGTCTTGAAATATATGTGTATACATATATACATATATATACACATAGAACTCAGAAACTTATGTATTTAAGAGTCATTGTGAACAAACAATACCAGGAGCAGGAAAACTAGAAACTTCTCTTAGTAAAATCCCCTTCTCCCTGGAGAAGGGGCTTCCTTTAGCTTACTTCTTTTTCTTTTTTTTTTTTTTTTTCTCCAGTTGGTGTTGTAAAAAGTCCAGGATCAACAGAGAAAGCTCAAAAGAGAATCAACCCTGCCTTTTCTGCCATTTGGGGGTCTACAAAGCAGTAGAAATTGTAGTGCAAACATCCTCTGGGTAGTACAAACCCGGAGACTTTTCCTGATTTCTTTGCAACTGCTGTACCTCAATTTGAAATAAGCCATCCTGCTTGCAGTGCCTTCTCCCAAAAGAGCAACCAGTGTACTGCTATTAAGCTGTAAGAGGTGCCTGCTATGAATCCTAAGCTGGTCACCTTTCCATTCACCCATCTGGGACTATCCAGGTAACAGAGTGGTGCACTCCTAACCAACGCCGTCTGAAATCACTGTCTAGAGACCCCCATGGATGGGTAGGAAGCCTAGGAGCAGCTTAGGTTCCCTGAATCATTTCATGAAAGCCTAGAATCTGCTTTTTAATTACTGAAGGATCCAAATTAAATACATCAGGTGGGCATTCTAAGTGACAATTTTCTATTATCTTTGAGTAGTATAGATTTTCTGCAATGGTTTTCTCCAGTGCAGGCCAAAACAAAACAAAGCAAAAACAACAACAATTATTTCACCTATGTAAAGTTAAAGCCATATTGTCTTCTAAAAAAGCATAAATAAAATTATAGCATAAATAAAATTATGCTAAGCTATGCTGGAAAGTATTATGTTATTCTTATTAAATAATTGTTAATAATTATAATTAATATTATTTATTATTATATATTTATTATATAATATATTTATCATATAATATATTATATAATATATATTATTATTTAGGGCTGAGGTCAACTGTATGAAGTTCAACAAGGCCAAGTGCCGGGTCCTGCACCTGGGGTACAATAACCGCAAGCAGAGCTACAGGCTGGGAGATGAGTGGTTGGAGAGCTGCCAGGCAGAGAAGGACCTGGGAGTGATGGTGGACAGTCGGCTGAATATGAGCCAGCAGTGTGCTCAGGTGGCCAAGAAGGCCAATGGCATCCTGGCTTGCATAAGAAGCAGTGTGGCCAGCAGGGCTAGGGAAGTGATTGTCCCCTGTTTACGTGGCAAGAGGGTTTACGTGGCAAGGTTTTGGTAGCAGGGGGCCATAGGGGTGGTTTCTGTGAGAAGGATCTAGAAGCTGCTCCATGTTTGGTAAGGGCCCCACTGCTGACCAGAGCTGAGCCAATAAGTGATGCTGTTTTGCACCTCTGTGAGAGCATATTTAAGAAAGGGAAAAAAAAAAAAAAAAAAGAAAAAAAAAAAAGAAAAAACACTGTGCCACACAGCTGGGAGAGTGAGAAACAGCCTTGGCCTTGCAGGTGCCAAGGTCAGTGAAGAAGGAGGGGGAGAGGTGCTCCAGGCGCTGGAGCAGAAGTCCCCTGCGGCCTGTGGTGAGGACCATGGTGAAGCAGGATGTCTCCCTGCAGCCCATGGAGTACCACGGTGGAGCAGGGTTCCACGCTGCAGCCCGTGGAGGAGACCGCGGTGGAGCAGGTGGACCTGCACCGACGGAGGCTGCAGCCTGTGGAAAACCGCTGCCAGAGCAGATTCCGGGCCAGACCTGCAACCTGGGGAGAGGAGCCCATGCAGGAGCAGGTGAGCTGGCAGGAGCTGCTGCTCGTAGGGGAGCCAGGTTGGAGCAGTTTTCTCCTGAGGGATGGACCCCATGGTACGGACCCATATCTGGAGCAGTTCTGGAAGAGCTGCTGCCTGTGGGAAGCCCACGCCGGATCAGTTCATCAAGGACCCCACAGCACAGGGGACGAGAGTGACCGAGAAGGAGCGGCAGAGAAGAAGTGCTGTAGACTGACCATAACCCCCATTCCCCCGTTCCCCTGTGCCGCTCGGGGGGAGGAGGTGGAAGAGGGTGGATGGGGGGGAAGGTGCTTTTGGTTTCTTTCCTTTGTTTCTCACTTCTCTAGCTTGTTAGTAATAAGCAATAAATCTTACTGTCTCCCTATGCCGAGTCTGTTTTGCCCGTTACAATAATTGCTGTGTGATCTTGTCCTTATCTCAACCTTTGAGCCCTTTTCATTGTATTTTCTCCTTGTTCCTCTTCGAGGAGGGGGAGTGAGAGAGCAGTTGTGGTAGAGCTCGGCTGCCCACTCAAGCGGAACCACCACATCCCCCTGTACTCGGCTCTGGTGAGGCCGCACCTCGAGTACTGTGTTCAGTTTTGAGCCCCTTGCTAGAAGGACAACGAGGTGCTTGAGTGTGTCCAGAGAAGGGCAATGAAGCTGGTGAAGGGTCTGGAGAACAAGTCCTACAAGGAGCAGCTGAGAGAGCTGGGGTTGTTCAGCCTGGAGAAAAGGAGGCTCAGGGGCGACCTTATTGCTCTCTACAGGTACCTTAAAGGAGGCTGTAGTGAGGTGGGGGTTGGTCTATTCTCCCATGTGCCTGGTGACAGGACAAGGGGGAACAGGCTAAAGTTGTGCCAGGGATGTTTTAGGTTGGATATTAGGAAGAACTTCTTTACTGAGAGGTTTGTTAGGCATTGGAATGGGCTGCCCAGGGAAGTGGTGGAGTCACCATCCCTGGAGATTAAACGTTAAAAGACGTTTAGATGTTGAACTCAGTGATATAGTTTAGTGGAGGACTTGTTAGTGTTAGGTCAGAGGTTGGACTCGATGATCTTGAGGTCTCTTCCAACCTAGACAATTCTGTGATAATTATTAAATATTATTTCATCTTGATAGCATTCTGCTGTACATGGACTTTTTTTGCTACATAGGTACTAAGACATGAAAAAAAAATCATTTCTAGTAGTAAAATGGTTTCCTTCTTCAAAAATACAAAAGCCCTTCACAGAGGTTTTATAATATTTTAGAAAGTGTTTCAAAGTTTCCTTTTACTTTTCTAAGACCTAGAGGAGTACCTCAGTGGTGTTATAATAACAGATTAAAAAAAAAAAAAAAGGTTTTCACTTTTTTCTGTAAAACTGATGTTGAAAATTATCCAAAAGTATTAGGAAATTATAGAGTTAAGTTTCCAATTCTGATGTTAAACCTTCAGTATAGCCCTTATACTACACCCTTTAATAACATAAGCATATACTATATTTTCCACAGGATGCTACGTCATTCAGTGCATAGGACAGACTGTAAGGCCTGAGGTGAATGAAACCGTTGTCTGTACAAACCCTGCCTTATGTCTGATGGAGTTTGTAAATTGGGAAGGGAAGGAAAAAAGATAGGAAATAGGAAAGGAAAAAGGAAAGGAAAAAAAGGGAGGCTTGAGGAGAAATGATGGTCTTGTTTGTAAATTCTCTGAGTACAGGTTGGGTACTATTCTGCCTCTGCCAGAGGTCCAAATTCTCAGAAAAGCCTAATTTAAACATATTTTATGACAATGAGCAGAATTGTTGGAAACACTGTTCAAAGTGGCTGTTAAATACATTTATCCTTTTATTTATTTATTTATTTATGCATGCATTAAATATATTTATAAATTTTAAATGCCTTTAGAAATCAAAGCTTAATTCATAATATTTTATGAAGTGTAGACAGTTGATGCTGCTAAGCAAAAATCAGAAGATAAATCCATCTACTGCAATACCTTGTAATTTGTAGTACAAATTTCTTTCCATTAAAATATTTGCTTTATTTATAAATTCAGCACTTTTAAACTATATTTTGATTTTGGTTCTCCCTCTTGAGTACATAGGAGCTCCAGGAATATTCACAGACATAAGAATACTTGTATGTACTGTGACACATTTCTTCCCCACAAGGTGGTGATATTACTATGTCTTATAGTATTTTTGTCTTGGAACAAACTTAAATAGTTGTATTTCCAAAAGAAGAAAATGTCATGCCATTTCATGTAACTAAAGCAGTAAAATTTAAGCTCATGTTTATCTAATTAAAAGGCTAGATGACTCCAACTTTTTCAACTTTTAGGATTAAAATATTTTTTATAGCAATCTTTACATAGAATTACCTAGACGGTAATTTTATTTTATGAACCCAGGAACAGAGACAGAGAAGGATCAGCTTTTCTGTGTGGTGTTGGATCTTCTCAGCTATACAGAACGCTCACATACATTTCTAAGGGTTCTCAGCATCTCACACAAGGGTTTTGGGGAGCTGATGACCAGTGTGCCTGGTTGTGTGGAAGGGAGAATTGGCTAAACTGCATGGTGGAATAAAAAATCTCTTTTATGCCATTGATTAAAAATCAGTGTTCATCACTAAATATTGAAAATTTCTTGGATAAATTAATAATCAAGTAAGTTTCAGAGTGGTGTCTTGTAGCTATATGTCCATTTTGAAAGAACAGCAAACATTGTAGTGCTTTTTAAGTGCAATGAAGGCAATAAGCTGAAACCACTCCCAGACACAAAGAGAAATGAAGCAGAGAATTCAGATATCACTGTAGTTATTAAGACAGTAAGTCCGTCCTATCTTAAACTTATTTTGGGAAGTGAACTCAGGAACTGAACATCACAGCATGGCTGATATTCCTATCAACCAAAAAATATCTGTATCAAAGTATCAGAAACGTTGCTATTTGGAACCATGTGTGCACTTGAGATAGAAAGGGTCATTTTTCTGATTGCTCGGTGTTTATCAGATAGTGTTGCAAGTGGCTTTTTACAGGGAGGATCAGTATACAGGTGTTGTGCTGCACACAACATCAGGTCAGAAGTGGTGTCTGAAGACACAAATCTCAAAACACTGTTAACAGTACTGGCATGTCATTTCTAATGGAAAGGTGTTTTATAGATGCAAAGGTTGTCAGCTTTAGATCAGCCCTATACGTATTAGAACATTAAACCTGGTAAAAAGTCATTAAAATTTATTTTGCTGAAGCATCACATTTCTCCTTTAATCAGAGCAATATCTATGAGAATATGTCAGATATTAAGATTTTTGCTTCAGTGAAAATATGGCACTGAACATTACCAATCTATGTATAGTAAAATTCTGTACAAATCTTTGGCATAGCCAATCTTAATATAGAGTAACTAAGTGCAACTGCATGGGAAACAAGCTTTTGGAAAACAATGGTAAAACAGCTAAAATCTGCCCTCAAAAATGCACACACTATTCACACTGGGGAAATTATATTCTTAATTAATGTTTTACAACCTGGTTCATTGGCCACCAGCATGTAAAATGGCAGAATTTAACTTTCACATAAATGAAAGCAGACTTTGGCACTCAGTAGTTTCTTCAGGAAGCCTGGTGGTCTGTGAATGTTACTGATGCATCTGCAATCATGTGAGAGAAACACACTTAAGCTCAGCTCAGAGGAAGCATTTTTACTCCAAGCTACGAAATGCACTGATCGTATCAGTCATTTCTAGGATAAAATTATCTAGTGTGAGGAGTGACCTGCTCTGAATAGCATTGCTTCAGATAACAGCTTGCAAATGGAGAACAGAAACAAAAAATGCAGCAAAAATTTGACTGCAGGCAGCTAAGAGGAAACTCCCAACAACACTGAAGGTTTGGCCTTAGTCTAAGAAGGGATAAATGAAGGTATGTTTGTGAATAGGATGCTTTATATTAAAATCCTTAGGAGCTGATTTATTTTTGCTTTTGCCTTGAATCACATTAAGGAGAGGTTAGATGAGAAAATAATTAACATGTTCACGGCATGTTCTTCTGAAGCTCTTTGCAATCACTCTATAATTACTTTTTAAAGCAATTTCTTTGCAGAAACTGTTTTGGATATTTTTCTCACTACCTATATAAACAATCTGGTTAAGAGATTTTATTTTTTAAATTGGTAGGAAAGGAGTGCTTTAGTGAAGGAACAATAAATGCCTTACTGGAAGAAGAGAGTTAATAAACAATTGAGCATTGGTCCTTTTGACTACAATGACCTTATTTTCAGGAAAAAATGACAAAAGAGGAAAGTAATTCATCTTAATGATAGTTAAAGCTGCCCTCTTTTGTGGCTTTTGTGCATTGGTAAATTGGGCTGCACTGCTTCCGTTAGGCTCTTAATCTGTGAGTCTTGTGATTTTTTTTGTATTTTTTTTTTAACATATGTGAAAGAAGGTTACTCACATTAACTGCTGTGTACATATGCCAAGTACATTTTTACATCATTTTTACATTAAGATGGTTACGGCATGCAAATCTCAGCTTCAGGGTTTCTGTTATCTGCCTGAGGATTTTCCCTATTACCTTTTGAGCATGTGCAGTGTGGACTGTCTTCACTTGGGGAATCATGCTTGTGAGCATCTTCTATCTACTGATGTATAATTGAAAAAACAAAAACAAACAAACAAACAAACAAAAAAACCTCTGAACACTGCTGACATCCAATCATTACCAAACTGTCCTATTTCTATGGACACCAGGAGCAACTCAGGGTTACTCATCTTTTGGTCCCTATGTGTGATGTTCATAGTACAGGAATTAGAGCTCAGGACTGTCCCCCTTCCACTACACTTTGTGATGACTAAGCTTCCAAGCCAGGCTGCCCTGTGTTTGTTCCTCTTCTGGCTACCTCTTGTGTTGTTTCCTCCATCTGGCAAACTGCAAATGAAACAATGGCAATACTTCCCATTCCACTTCAGTCTCACATTTGAGCTGCTCTTCACCAAGGAATGAATTTGAAGTTATATATCTCCTTTAACTGATGCAGTAAATAAATAAATTAATTGACCCTAAGGTCAAAAAACTAAAGATACTTATACAACAGATGGTTTTTTTTTACTACCTTTATAATCCATTCCATAGTCATCTTTAGAAGCATTATATTTTTGATGCCAATCTAGCATAAGCAAAGAACCTATAATCACTGAGGTCTGGCACAAATTCCTAAACATATTAATGCCTGGAGGTGGCACAGAACCAGCTACAGTTTTTGACATCAGAGCTTGAGCATCATGGGAATTCTGTTCATAACAAGAACTTGAAAGTGGTCTTAATTATTCTTAGATAATTAAGGTAACTCTAAAATGTATTTCAATTAGTCAATAAACCTGCCTGGAGCCTTGACTCTGTGCTTAAACTTGAATGAGCCAAAAAATGTTCACCATAACTCATCATTGGCCATTTCTGTTGCATACCCTTCCCCTCTCAGTGCACAGGGGGTTCTGAGTACCATTTTGAATTTAACAACCCTTCCTATGCTCTGGGGACTGTAACTCTTGATTCTGGATTGAATGCCAAGGAAAAGTGCTTAAAATAGAGTTGCTGCACTGCCTAACTTCAAGATCCCTAAATCCTCTCTTGGCTCAAAGCTAACTTCCCATTGGAAATCTATCCTAATGCCTAGGAACCCTATGAAACTGAGAATTTCAGACTGCTAAAAATGTAGGATTCAGAATAAGGTCGAAAAAATACATAAGTCTGAATACATCATGCACATTTTTACGTCTTTTCTTCCAACTGCAGATTAATTAAATTAATGTAACATTATTGTAATAAAACCTGACACTGGGAACCACATGAGATAATTGAATGTACAGAACTGAAATCAAGCCTATTTAAAGATTCCCTAAACTTCATAAACCTTTTCATATTCACCCAGACCACTTTGAGGTTTTACACTGAAATTATGTCTAACTTGGGGTTTTGACGTGACACCAAGTGAAATTCTGTTTCAATTTTTCAAACACAAAAGAAAAAAAAAAAAAGGACCATATCCTTATTTGCTGTAAACCAGCATCTCTACATTACTTTCTATAAGGCTGCATAGGTTTACAGCAACTGAAGAGCTAATCCTAGTGAAGTAAAGCCATGTGGTGAATTGAACCAAAGAAAATGTTCAAATGAATAAGGCCAGCTGTACAACACAAGCAGACTCTGAAGATGGGCACTGTGCCAGGCTTCCCCATTAATTGCCTCCCTATGCTTCATTGAAGGAAGTTTGAAGCCGGTCCAAATTTCCTAAGCTCCCCAGCACCACCCCTCTGTTTCTACTCCAGCTGCGGCTTCCAGACACTGCTCTTGCTGGCATCCAAAATGGGAATACACACGAGGAAGTTTTCTAAACAGTACTTTGCGTGAGCTGCAGAAATGGGACTCAGTTGAGGGTAACTTTAGTTCCTGGAGCAGCGGTGTTGCAGGGGCTAATGAACAGGAGCCAAGTGGAGGAAATGAGGTAGGAGGAGGAGCTGATGGAGAAACAAGAAAAAAGAAGCATATGGGACAGTTAAGAGATCATCTGATCTGGTTTCAAAGGAAAGGGAAGAGGCAGCTCAGAAAGCATGAAGACTCTGAGAAAAGAACAGGATAGCAAAGGCCAAAAGAAAGTGCATGGATAAGGTCTGTGAGTGAGGAGATGTTTGCGAGGCAGTGCTGTGCCTTGAGGGGAAATGTGGAAATGGAGTGGGGCAGTGTGGTGGAGGACTGAATAGCTCTTTTTGGACATAGTCAAGGATGATTGAGCAGGCCAGAACATTGTGGGGGTGTTAATAAGAGACACTGTGGCCGGGGAGATTGCAGCTGAAAGCTGGAGTAGGAAAAAATTATATTGGATAAAAGTCTCAGAAGGAAAAGCATGGACTGACTGAGTAAAAATCAGGAAACACCTGACTGAGGAACTAGGAGAGCAGGGAGTCTTGGCCCAAGCATGGAGGTGGGGACAACGGGAAAAAGGCTTCCCCTAGGGAAAAGATATGGCCCAAAGTGATGGTATCCAGTACAGCACAGTCACTTTAAAACTGAAAACACAGATCCTCATTCCCGAGCATCAACATTTCTAGTGACAGGACATAACAGGGAGAGCCAGAGCTAATTTTATGGTGGAATGATCCAAAATATTGTGTACTGGAACGGTTCTGCCCATCGGCTATCTGTGCTGTTCAGTGTTAGTGTTCTGGCACTTTAGTTCACTCCTTCCAAAATAGCTCTGATGAAGCCTATTGGCAAGCAGTCTCAGATCCCTCTCATGGCTATTGCAGAGATGATAGCAACTCATTACTGCTATCAATTAAACACTGAGTTCAAGTGATTGAAGAGGAAATGGGAACACAGTACAAGCTGTGTTGTGAAACTGATGAATGAATGCGTGCAGGCCAAAAGGGCTGTTCGGAAAGACTTTAAAATCTTTATTTACTCCGAATTTAAAAGTAAATAAATAAAGATTTTTAAAAGAGAATTTCATAGTTTTGCTACCTGTAGGACCTCTGCCTGATATGTCTCAGAACAGAGATGACAAGAAATGAATGAGACAGGGAGGAAAGGAAAATTACTGGAAAAATGCAGTTCTATCCTATAGGGTGTCACAAAGTCCCCTTGCCATGCTGGGCAATCAAGTCTGTCATCCAAGGCACAAAGTCCGTATTTCCCATTCCCTGGTCCCTATCTTAGACGACTGAAACAAAGACTATCCTTTCTCACTTTAGCTATTCTCTCTGATGAAAAGTGTTCAGCTTCAGTACTTCAGCCTGCTATCAAAATTCTCAAATTGGAAGGGCTGATGGCTTTAGCTAGCACTTTATCTGCTGCTTATGACACTAGTTCTGTTCAGAATTACGCATACAACAGCTACGATGAATACTCAGAAGACAGTTTGCTAAATGTTTTAGTAAGTGTTGCACATAATCAGTAGGGAGCAATACAGTTTGTTTTTACTTTTTAAGTCTTCAGAGCAAATGCGATCCTTCAGTCCGCTCGCCCTGGCAGGCAGTTCATATGGCAGTGCCAGCTGATGGCTCCTGGAACACAGCACAGAGCGGGCACACTTCTCCCTCTGCTCCCTGCCAAGTACAAATCATCCTCCAAGTGTGTATGCTATAACTCTCTCTGAACAGGCAAGTCTTCAGCTGGCAAGGCAGAGTCATTTTCACTTGATTCTGCAATGCCAAAGGAGAAAGTTGAACCATGAATGGAGTTTTACATTTTCTCCCAAATATTCATTGGCACAAAACTAACTGCAGACATCATTCCTTCTACTTTGATCAGTCTAAACTTTGGTCCAAACTTTGCTGTCAGTAAGGATGATTTAGACCTCACACAATTATATTCTACACCGAAGGTACAACACTGTGACTACTACAAATCTGTAGTTATAAAGGCTTAAATTCAAGTTCCACTCCTTCCGTACCATTCTATGTAACTATGTTCTGCCGTGGCTCCTTTTAATCAGGCCTTTCTTTGTTGTTATGTCTGACAACAGCAAAGACAGCATTGTGTCATCTGTAGAGTCCAGCTTTTATAGGTTTTTGGTTGCTTTGGTGAACTACTCTCCCACCCCTAATCTCCTGTTATAAAGATAGCATGGGAGGGATAAATGATAGAGGGATACATGACAGAGGGATTTTCCTTCTTTCAAGTAGTTGTCCACGGTATTTATCCCAGAGGGGGGAAAAAGAAAAGAGAGAAATAAAAATAAAAAAAAAAAAAGCAGAGGTTATATGAAGACGTTTGAAAAACATGTGGATGGCATGTACTGGATTTATTACCACTCTATAAATTCCCACAAAGGTTTGACTTCCTTTGTTTTTAATCACCAGCAATGAAACAGTTCACAGTGCACTGCAAACACAGAGCCAGCTTTTTGTTTGAGACAGTTGGAGAGGAGGGGGAAAGAGAGGGGAAAGGCTCATGAGAAACATGAATGAGTAGGTTTTGCTGACTCTTCTAACTACAGGGCTTGACAAAGTGCTTATAAGCACATTTCCCATGCTGTTAATAGCAGAGCAGGAGCTTTGTTGTATGATATGTGGGCATTTTGAAGCTTGTCAAACCTAGACAAGTGGGAGGAAATAGCAATGAACATAACATTAAAAAGTTGGTCTGACGTATAAAACATTAACTTTTGTACCTACCTCATCAAACAGTAATACACAGAATGCTTTTGCTTTATCGAATATGTTTTTAAGTTACCTCTTTAATTATTGACATTTTTTAAATTACATAGATTTTCCAAGTCTATATAATCCATATCACAATCTTTAACCACAAATACTAATTTTGGTTATTAAGTACAACTGTCCATTCATGGTGTATCGCACAAATGCCATTACTAATTATGTAAGGTTACATGATTGCAAATAATATTAAAAAAAAAAAAAGGGGAGAGAGAAAATGTATGAAAATGTATTCCACACCACGTACCTAAAAGGAGTGAATTTTTCTATAATTATCTTTCACTTGCCTATATGGTTAGAATATTTCCTGAAAAACTGTTTTGGTCAAAAATATATGTTCTAGCAAAACCCTGTGGAAAAAAAAAAAAATTAGCAGACATGAATATGAAGCTGCATTTCTTTTCCACTAAAAGAAAGAAAAAGATTCAAGCGCTCATTGTGATTTACTGTGCACTTCTGCTTTCTTTTTTCTTAGCTAAATCCACTGAATCCACTGAATTCAATAAATTAATTTACTATTTATTAGAAAGGGTAGAGGATATCTGTACTCTATCCAAATCATACCAACATCTTCTGAAAATTATGCAATAAATCCATGTTGCATTTCCAGTTGGCATTGATAATTTCTAAACTGTATTTTTGCTCCTAATTTGCATGAGGCCTGAGATATATTTCTTTACTATTTCCAACAGAACAAAACTACAGAAGCATACTAATGCAATCTGATGCCTGTAGTTGGGATGATCCTCAAAATTGGCTGAGATTTCAGTGACAATTCAGGTCTATAATATACCCCCTGTGGTTGCACTCTGGAGTTCACATAGCATTTTCCCTACAAAAGAGCCACAAAAAAGCATTATGCATTTGCTCAGTGACATTTTCCATGTGTTTCAGTATGTATTCCTCTATTCACTACCCTCACTCCCCCTACTCCCTTAATCACACATTATCTTCCATGACACCTGCGTGATATGTGTAATTGGAATCCAGTTGAATAGACACATTTTAGAAATGGTTTCCTTCTTACATCAAAACTATAGATCCCAGTCCAGCACCACTTCCTCCAAAACTTCAAAACCTCACTCCCAATGAACCTAGTGAGTAAAGTTGTTTCCTAACTGCCTTTATCCATTACCTCACCTTAGTTGCCTCAGCAATCTCTTTGCATATGCAAATATGTATTTATACACACATAAAGTCTCAGATCTTCATTTTTTTCCATAGGTTCACTTTTTCTTTTTTTTATTCTTTTTTAAGTGGGATAATACTGAATCACAGACTGTAAGTCTCAGGAGGCAATCACCATCCAGGCTACTGCTCATAGCACAGCTTATCTATACCTTTGGTGCAGAACCTTCTTCCAAACTACAGCACTTTTGTCCAATTGCTCATGGCCTCCACCATGCCTTCTCCTGTTGTTCATCAAACATAGATTTCCGTATGGCATTTTTCACCATATAAGAAATAATCACTAACTTTTTGACTCCAGCCAGTGGAAAGAATACATGTATATAGGGAGCCAAATATCTATCACTTATAGCCTTAAAAGGCAAGAACAAGAGTGATAGTTGATCTGATTTGTATGAAAAGATGTGCAGGGGAAAGGAAAACAGTGATGGTGATGAGGTTACTGGAAGAAGCCAAACAGAAAAATGAAGGTAGAAGACTGTGCATAAGAATAGAGAAGACCTGAGAGGCAGGACATTGTCAGTTCAGTAAGTAAAAATTCACTGCCCTTAAGCTCAGCATCCTCACCCCAGAAGAACTTATGCAGCTGCTCCCTCCTTCAGGTGGCTCTGGCTACCAGCAGGTGTGAGATAGGGAGTGTGATGTACATTTATAAAAATAAAAGGTCAGGCCCTAAATCGGAGGTGAAGCTTTGGTGTAAGATTGGGGCTTGTGGTAGAGCAGGCTCTGGGGCTGCTGTTACCACATTGAACTTGTGCAGTATTTAAACAAGAAGAAATTTAATGCAGTTTTCTAAGATTTCAAAAGGTGCTCTTCCTAGGATGCATTTAAACATACTCAGGTTATAATCAAACAATGATTCTGGAGGCTTTAATTACATTCATAAAATCAGCATGAATGTAAAGCATGAAAAAACATGAGAGGAGCTTTTTTTGAATGAAAACCATTCAAACAAAGCTTTTGTCATTTTTGACTCCAGGAGATATAGTAAAATGAGTAGTCTGAGGAAAATGGCCTCACAATAGCAAGTGGCACAATCTGAAGTGCATTTACTTATTTCATTTCTACTCCATGGATTTGTGTGGACTGCTATCTCAGCATAAATAAGAATGAGTGAACCTAGTAAAATAGCAAAACATGTTTAAAGTACTGTGTAGGTGAATGAAAACAGGGTATCTAAAGGAGCACTGAAAATCTAGGATCTTAAGTTTTCCTGATAAAAAGCTTACAGCAGCCTGTTTAGACAGAAAAGCATATGATTCTTTAAAGTATGGGATTCGTTCCTGAGCCAAGAAAAGTTTAAGACATTGTGCTGCTCAGGGCTGCATCACCTGAAGTTGTGTTCCTGGCTGCTCACATGGAGCTGACAGTGCTGTCTCAGGTACTTCCATCCTTATACTGTGAGTACAAGGGAGAGTGACAGATCTGTGCATGAAATTTCCAGCAGTCAGCACTGGGCATGGGCTACCCAGGCAAGGTCTTCAGGACCAGTTTTATTAAAAGGCAGTTATCAGCACTGCATTTAAACTCCTTGATGCATATCAGATTCACAGGGAAGCATTACAGATAAGAATCACATTAGCGTTTCACTTCGAATCTGAACATTGTTTTTGAAGGGAATATCAAAGCCCCCCCCCCCCAAGCTTGTGGTAGTAGACCACTCAAAATTGACTGATTTTGAATAAACCAAACAAAGTGTTCTCCAACTACTAGGAGACATTCAGTTTATGGGACTATGGTGGTTTTACCTGGATGGACAGCTCAACTCTACCACAGCCACTCTCTCACTCCCCTTCCTCAAAGGAAAAGGGGGAGAAAATACAATGGGAAAGGGCTCAGAGGTTGAGATAAGGACAGGGAGATCACTCAACAGTTATCTTCACAGACAAAACAGATTCAGCATTGGGAGATTAATATAATTCATTGTCTATTAGCAACTGATTAGGACAGTGAAAAACTAAAAGCAAATGAAACTAAAAGCACACTTTCACCCCCATCCACCCCCTCCTACCTCCTCCCTCTGGGCAGTGAAGGGTAACAAGGAATGGGGGCTGCGGTCAGTCCCTGACGCTTTGTCTCCACTGCTCCCTCACGGTCACTCTCTGCCCCTGCTCCACGTGGGGTTCCTCCCACGGGATGCTGTCCTTCCTGTGAACCAAGCCTGCAGAGGCTGCCCACAAGCAGCAGCTCTTCAAGAACTACTCCCACATGGCTCCGTACCATGGGGTCTATCCCCCAGGAGCAAACTGCTCCAGCACAGGTCCCCGATGGGCAGCAGCTCTCTCAGACCCCCTGCTCCTGCGTGGGCTCCTCTCCACGGGCTGCAGCTCCGGCCTGGGGCCTGCTCCTGCGGGGGCTCTCCATGGGCCACAGCCTCCTCCAGGCCACATCCACCTGCTCCACCGGGGTCTCCTCCACGGGCTGCAGCGTGGAGATCTGCTCCATGTGGGACCCATGGACTGCAGGGGGACAGCCTGCTCCACCAGGGGCCTCTCCACAGGCCAGAGGGGAACTGCTGCTGCATGCCGGGAGCACCTCCTGCTCTCCTGCACTGACCTTAGGGGCTGCAGGGCTGCTTCGTCTCACACTTTCTCACTCCTCTCTCCCAGCTGCTGTTGCGCCCAGAGGCAGAACCAGCATCGCTTACTCTGGCCAGCAATAAGGTCCCTTTTTAGAGCTGGCTGGAGCTGGCTCTGATCTGACATTGTGACTTGGGGTAGCTGCTGTGGCCTCACAGAGGCCACCCCTGCAACCCCTCTGCTACCAAGCCGTAGCCACGTAAAGCGAATACAGAGACAAGCCTAGTGGTAGCTTAAAATCTGCCCCAAATGTGTAAAGCATAGATGTCCAGTGCTAGCACTAAACATCCTCCCTGGAAGGCCATTCTTAATGTGTCACATGACTTCCTAACATAGACAGCCACCACTTCTAGCTACTTCTTATGCTGAAGTCATTGCATTTTGTGGTTCAGATGACTAGATTACATTTTTTTCTCCTCAAACATTGCAAATGCTGTGCTGTTCAATCCTCAGAGTGCAATTAGAAACCCAAATTCCGAGACGCAGGTCATACCTGATTGAGAACATGTCCAAGTGCCATGCCAGAAGCCTGGGATGTCACACTTGACTGTAGGAGACCCACTACCGTGGACGTGGGATTAATAGCTGTGTATGCTTGAAGCTCAGAATAGCAATCAATCATCATCCAGAGACTAATGGAGCTGAAAAGGGCATGTAACCTGGCAACTGGATCCAGTCAAAACAACCAAAACTCTGACTAGCAAGCGAGACAAGTACTAACAGGTATCAAGCAGAGCAATCTAAAGGTTCTCCATCTTTCTCGTTTTATTGCTCTCCTTATTTCTTTGGAGCCACAGCGTGGGGAGGCTGGAGGGAAATTGGAGAAATCCTTAAAAAATATCATCAAACCCACATGTTCAGAAAAACAAAACAAAACAAAACAAAACAAAACAAAACAAAAACATTGTTTACACTAAATACACAATGCAGGAAACTGTTCTATCAGATAAGATGTTCCTCACCTGATTATGATTTGAAGGCAATAAATAGAAAGAACTAGTCATCAAATAAATGTGAACTGAAAACACATGCATTTAGGTCTTAGGCTCCAGAATAAATCAAGTACAAATGTAGATTTTTCATATATCTGCCAGAAGTCAAATATGTTTTGTTATTTTAGCCTATTTAACAGGTTGCTTGTATGAGAACTTTTTTTAAAAAAAAATTGAAATATTGTGAAAGAGCTTTAAAGATTTTGTTACCAATACAGTTAATATGAAAGGGTCTTTTCTGCTTTTCTGTACCTGCACAGCTACCATAAATGCCAATTAAGATTCCGTATACATGCTAATGGTAAAAAGGGTCCCTAAGGTCTATTACATCATTAGGTCTGTTTACTTCTTTAAGTCTTTCGCTGTTAATAAAGAGTAGTTTATGTTTATATTATATATATATATAAAACTATATATAAAAATATAAATAAATAAATATATATAAATATATATTTAATATATATATGTATTAATATATTATATATATTAATATATAAATAAATATATATATAAATAAAAATAAAAATATTATTAATATATACAATATATGGATATATGGATTATTATATATTTATAATATATATATATTTAAACTATGTATAGTTATATTTATTTAATTAAACTTTCTTTTTTTTTTTAATATTAGAATTTAATGGGTCACATTCAAAACTAAATAGTTGAATTCAATTCACAGGTAATACAAAGTGACTGCTAACATTTAAAGAAATATTCTTGATCCAGCCATTGGGCAATTTTGATGACAGCCCTGAACTCCATAAACTAATGTTCAAATCATTTTCCTCTAATGTCATTCCCCTGAGATAGGGTCAGATCTCTTTAAATTACATATTTCAAAAGCACTTAGACACCAAAGTCAATTAAATCAATTTCAGTGAAAGTTAGGTGCTTTGTCAGTGTAGGACTTAGTCTCCTTGTTTTTCAGTTTCTGATTTGTTGTACAGAAATTCCCAAACATCACCAGCTGTTCAAATGTCACTCTGAACAGTAAATTTTCACATCAGAAAGGGCAAACGAAGCCAGGAGACTGCTGAGCACCAGCAGACATAGATATTAAGTAGTTTATGTTCTACAGTTTTTCCAAGTCATTGTCATTTTATTTGCAGAACAGCTCTATGATTATCTTGAGACCTTAAAGAAGCAGAAAACTCTGATGTTTGGAGCTCACTGTCATTCAATGGGACATGTCACCCTCCCTCAGAAGTATCATTTAACTCTCCTACGTACTCCTCTATATACTCTTTCCTATGTCTAGTTTTATCAGCACTTCTGAAACACCATAAAGGAATTAAGACTGCATAGGCAAGTGTTATTTTGTGGGTGTGACACACTGCTTTTTCATAATCTTTAACTACTTTATCATTAGAATTAAAACATTAGGATTACGATGGTATTTAGGAGTCACACTCATGTTACACAAAACCTCACAGAAGTAGTGAGTCCCTGCTGTGAAGACTGTAGGCTCTCAGTAGGTATGAGAGACCAAAATAAATAAATAAATAAACAAACAAACAAATAAATAAATATCTCTTTCCTGTTTAAGCAGTAAGTGGCAGCATTGCAATAGCCTTTGCTTCCTGATCTTTGTTGTCTTTCAAGGCAATGTCTTTCAAAACAATGTTTTCTAATTTTTTATTTTTATTTTTTTCAGAAATTCATTCTCTGCCATTCGTTTCTATGTCTTTAAAATCTAATTTTACACTAGAGAATTATATGATATATTTAGAATACTTTTATACGTGATAAAATCATGATAAAAAGGAATTTGCACATTTTGTGTCTTTGGTAAATGGAGTCTGTATAGCTCAAATCCAATCAATCTGTTTCTATACTCAGTCAGAGGGTGTTCTGGATCCTTATTAACATTTCTATATTGTGTGTCCTGAACAAATTAAAACAAGTATAAGGACAGCTGGAGTCTTTTCTTTCTGCTCCTGAAGCAGAGGATGTAAATGGGGTATCTATAATTTAGATCCTTATTCTTGAGCTTTCTATTTGATAGCCTCCAAAAAGTAAGCCTGAAAAATCAGCATCAGATCATTTCATGTTAATTGCCTTGCCAGTGATACGAGATTGGATTTATTCTGTTTTCAAGTGCTTTTGGAACAACAGCTGTGATTTTTCCTGGCTCGTAATCATCAGCAGCCATAAGAAAACTGCAATCAGAATGGAGGAGACAGATCTGCTGATGAAGCACAAGCCTGCCTCCTATCTCACTCCCTCTCACAGTCTTCTTTGTTGGCTTTGCACTGCTAAAAGGAGCAACATGCACCAAGAATTGTGTACCGTCATTTGCATAGGCCTAAATAGGAATTACACCCTATTCAAAATCTACAGAAGTCAACAGCAAATTTCCAGTTGTGGAGTAGGACTAAAGAATGGAACTGTTCAGCAAGAAAGGGATTTCTGGGATAATCACTTTCCCAGGTAGACATACAGTGATTAGTTTGTGTAGACTTTAGTTCTTAAGCTGTTTTCACACTATCTGGCTGCCTGCATACCATGATGCTGGATGTCAGTTCTCAAAGGTTATTGCTTCACTGCTGTGCCATTTATGCTACTGACCCTTGCAAAGAAATGAAAAGTGCATGCTCTGTCTCTTGTGGAAGTGTATCTTTATAAAGATCCAGTTTCCTTGTAAGAGCACAGAAAATTGTGTAAATCAGCTTTTCATTGAGAAATGCTGCTTGTCACTTGTCAAGGTTAAGAGGTGAATGAGAAGACTCATTTATTCTTCAGGGAAAAAATTGAACATTTCCAGTGACAGACACTCTGGAAACACTTGCAACAGAAAGGAAATTGTTTCATAATAGCTTGCACGATGCCTTTCTCAAAAAATCACCGGTTTTGTGACATTTCTGAGTCCCCATCATATTAACTCAGGTCTGACTTGGTGCCTGGGCTCCTTTTGTCATCCTTAGGAGAACCAACCATAATAGTATTTTAGTGGGAACTTAAAAAGAAAAATAGTTAAAATGATGATACACTGTGTAGTCTGGCAAATTATTCAAAATTGTTCCACTGATTTATAAATGTTTTTCTGCAACAATCCATCCGAAGTACAAATGTTTCTATTCATCATGTTTTAATGTACTTTAGAATATTCGGAGTAAAAGTGCTTTATATATATAAACCATTACTATTAATTATTACTACAGAATTTTTCCTTCATCATCTTGTGACCTTTAAGGAACATTAATGAGAAAGTTTACTTGTGAGAGTGAGCTGTTTTTAATGGATGTCTTTCACTGAGACTATATGACTGCTAAGATGAAAGCTCTCAAATGTTAATGCACTTGAGGTTTATAATGTCTAATGTTAATGTCATAGGACATAGGTCAGAGAAGGGAACTGGGAATGATTGTGCATAATAAACCATCTGCATGTTATTTTGCAGCAACAAAACAGGGCAAACAAAGTCCCAGGACACATCTACTGAGTTATGAAGTTATTGCAGGACTTCATCTAGCGTTAATGAGGCCTCATTTGAACAAATGGGAAATTCTTGAAATAGGATATCACAGAACCAACTTGTAAGGGGCTCAAGGGAATGAATCTTAAGAAAGGTCTAACTAGATTTGGCCTTTAATGATGCATAGGGAAAAGGAGGAGAGGAACTTCTCACATTTCATACTCCAGTGCTAGGCTACAGAAACTGCCCAGTGTCCCCTTGAGAAATAAAAAAGATGATTTTTTTTTTCTTCAGAATATTCTTTTACCTTTGCTTTCCTCTCATTCCTTCCATGTCATTGTAGAGTTCAAGATTGGAGATTACATGTTCACACATAGAACGATGTAAAAAAACTTTAAGCTAGATGTGTACATCACAACAATAAAATGATTTTATTTTTTTTTCTAATGTGACTGCTCCTGCTGTGCTCAAAACTACATTGTGCCTGTTAGTATCCAGCTATAAATGATGGGTTTCAGGCTAAGTTCCTATGTTCCTAGATAGTGACTTTCATGTGCTTTTATGTTAGGGTCTAGTTTACATTCTACTCAATTTTGTACAGTCTTGTGATGGGGGACAAAAACTGTACATAGGGTGGAGCAAGACTGGAGAAACTAAATGTCTCTTTAAAATTTTATTTCTTTGAAAATGAATTTAATTTTGAGCTGCACTACTTAAAAGTGTCTAAGTCTGCAAATGTTTTGAGACCACTAGTTTAAAGTGTTAAATTGCTTTTTATTACTACAAGTTACAGCTTTAGAGTATATAATGGAAGCTGCCCTTAAAATGGTAATGTGGAATGTGCAAGGGTTATATTATCCAATTAAAGGCATGTGTATCCTGCTAGCATTTAAGAGAGGAAGAACACAACCAATTCTCTTAGAAGAGATGCATTTATTTCTCCCAGCTCCCTCAAGCTCACAGAAGCAAAGGTTACATCAATTTTCCATGCAGTTTCTTATGCTCTTCCTGTGGGATAGCTAAATCCTTACACTACAAAGTGACAAACCCACCCAGACCCAGAACTGTTCTTGAAGGATTTCGAGGAGGCTGGTTGATGGGAGTGAATGGGGTTAATGCCAACAGAGAGTTTGAACTGTTTGTTCTTAAGTGGGAAAACAGCATCAGCAACCATTGTCGTAAGTCTCTTTTGTAAGCTTTATAAGAAATTAGAGATATGTAAATAAGGTACAGGAAATAATTTCCCTTTCCAGGGAATTATGCTGCTTGATTACAGCATGCCTTGGTTATTTAGCAACATCTGGAGATGCAATTTCAACTGCCTTTGAGATAAAAAATCAGATAAAATCTTGGAACATACCATTCAAGTGTTAGAAAGACATTGAAACATTGCTGTCTATGAAGTATGGAAATAAATAAAATCCATATATTCAAGTAATGTGGCAGTGCGTAACATTCATTTTTCCAGAACTCTTTTTTTTTTTTTTTAATTATGTCAGTCATTCCTGACAAGCAGTTTCTTTAGAACATGTTGCTCCTTGCTACAGGAGAGGACATTAATCAGCAAGTAAGGTATTTTTGGCAACCGCCTAAGTTCTATCATCTAATAATAGAAATGCTAACTAAAAAAACTTTCAGGGTGCAATAGCTTTCTACTGGGCATATATGGGAGACTTGGAAAAACATTATTTTTCTTGATTCTGTTCAGGGAAGGTATAAAGTTTGTGAAAATGACACACTCATGTCATCAGTCTTTAAATACAGATAGATGCCCCCCAGTCCCTGGCCTGAACAGGTCGCCCATAGATAGAAAGAAACATGAAAGAGCACATTCCTTTGAGTTAGTATGGATGTCTCTTCTGGGATGAGATGAATTACACCCAAGGATGAAGGGCAACTTGGCTCTGGTGAGGCCGCACCTCGAGTACTGCGTTCAGTTTTAGGCCCCTCACTACAAGAAGGACATCGAGGTGCTTGAGCGAGTCCAGAGAAGGGCGACGAAACTGGTGAGGGGCCTGGAGAACAAGTCCTACGAGGAGCGGCTGAGGGAGCTGGGCTTGTTCAGCCTGGAGAAAAGGAGGCTCAGGGGCGACCTTATTGCTCTCTGCAAGTACCTTAAAGGAGGCTGTAGCGAGGTGGGGGTTGGTCTGTTCTCCCACGTGCCTGGTGACAGGACGAGGGGGAATGAGCTAAAGTTGTGCCAGGGGTGTTTTAGGTTGGATGTGAGGAACAACTTCTTTACTGAGAGGGTTGTGAGGCATTGGAATGGGCTGCCCAGGGAAGTGGTGGAGTCACCATCCCTGGAGGTCTTTAGACATTTAGATGTAGAGTTTAGGGATATGGTTTAGTGGAGGACTGTTAGCGTTAGGTCAGAGGTTGAACTCGATGATCTTGAGGTCTCTTCCAACCTAGAAATTCTGTGATTCTGTGAGTGACTAGTATAAACATTTACCTTGTAGACATCCTACTTAAGGCCAATGAATCCAGTATCACAGAACATCGGAAGCAAAGTGGAACTGAAGGAAGGGAATCCAGAGTTCATTGGTGAGGTTAGGTCCACCCTCAGCAAAGCAGACACCCTAAGTAGCAGACATTTGCCCACGTAGGTTGTGTATGCAACCAGTTGTCAAGGAAAAAAAAAAATTCATCAGTCATCAAATTTTGTGGTACAGTGAAAAAAAGTCCAAAGACTAATTCCGTAAAATAGGATGAGAACTAAATGCTTCTCGGTTTTCGGTTTTTAGTCATATAAAGAGCTTGCTGCAGGATCCTAAAAACAAACAAAACAACAACAACAAAACAGCCCCAAACATTGTCCCAGATTGGAGAAATTTAATCATTTTTGGTGGAAGAGTCTGCTAACTAACGTGAGCTTGGAGGAAGCCAGGTGGTGTGGCCAGCTTGCCTCTGAGCTTGTGTTTTGTCTTGTAATCAGTGTGATGATTCTAGGACACTTCTGTTTACTCCTACAATCAATATCAGGGAAAGTGGAGTTAGAATCACTGAAATCACATCTGTGTTTTACACTTTTGAGACTCTTACACTTTATTTTTAATAAAATAATTCAATATAGCTTTTGAGCTTAGGAACCTGAGATAGAGTAAAATATTTTTATTATTTTTGTGGGACCTACTGGCAGAATTCTGATTTTGCCTGTAATTTTTATTGTCATACAATAGAGGTACCATACTAACATTTGCTCACTATGTAGTATTTCTTATAAATTATATAAATTATGAATATCCAAACTATATAATAAAGGTGAATTCTATAATCAGAAAAAAAAAATAGGTAGTGTAGCTTGTAGATGACATTCTGTGAAAGACAGAAAGAAAAAGAAAAAAATTCTGCAGAACCCAAGCTGTAAGCGCTTTCCAAGTCTAACATTGCCAGATGAGCTGCATTAGAAATAGTAACTGAGTTGAATGATCTTAAATGACTATCCCCTTTACACAGCTGTGACTAGAAACACATACCTAGCAGAGTGAATTATTTTAATTTACATAGGAACAGCAATAATTTTCTGTGTTTTGATGTCGTAATTTCCTTTGCATCAGGTCACTCTTGCTTATCTGATTATTTAAGTGACCAGAGACCTAAACCATCTGCACTCAATTAACAATGTCATTCCCTCTAAAAAGTGAGCTTGTATTATTTGTGAAGATATTCATAAGATTCTTATTAGTTTGAAGAGATGTTATGCTGATTTAACTAACCATCCATGGGAAAGGGAAAGTTGGCATTTGCTGTGGGTACTATGGCTGCTCTTACACATTCTCTTTCTTTCTACATGGGAAATATTTTGAAACAGACATTTTTAAAGAGCTTTTGTGACCATTTGCTGTGACACTGAAAAGCAAAATGGCTCACAGCATGTATTAGTTTAGTTGTCTGCTTATAAAGAACAACTTCAGTGAGAGCCATCTCATTTAACTTTGGATACCTGCAAAGTATAGATTTACATCCAGGTTAGTCAGCCTTAGTTTCTTCTGCAGGCAACAAAGTGAATGAATTGGGTCTAGTGCAGGAATCACCTTAGCATACGCATTTACAATATTATATCCTATCAAACTGTAGAAGTGTTGATTTTTCTTCAGTAATGATAAAGGGAACTAACCTTGGCTATCTGAGCACAGAAGCTCACATTATAGATTGCTAAAGTGAAATAGAACAAATCCAAGCAGGTCCCGGCTGTTCTTTGAGAATCAGAATTGTCTGTCACCTTCCCTTTGTTTTGCAGTGATTTTATTGTTTAGGTATAGACTATAATACATCATTTCAGAAGGTTGGTCGCTTCGCAGGAAATATGCAAAAAGATGGAATATCTTTACAATGCAATAGAAAGGAAAACAAGCAATGAAAGAAGTTACAAATTATGTAAATTACAGACTAGGTTACATATTGCACCTCTGGCTTCCCACGAATTAGCATGCCATTGCTTTTGTCAAACTCCTCTGTCCTGCATCCATCACCTTCTGTGTTACTACAGCAGAGCAGAATACCCTCTCCCTTCTGCCTCTTGATTGCAGGCAGCAAGTGCTCTGCATCAACAGGTGCAAAGCTCCAGCTTGTAAATGTAATGTAATTTGAGTCCCTATTTTTGCTCAGATACTCTTTAGGGGCTTAATATTTTCTGTGGCTGCACATCTGAGTCAGATGTATAAGCTAGCTCTTTTTAGGTTTCCTTCTCTGTCTCATTGATTGTTCAAATCAGGTATATAGAAAAGACCTGTTAAATTAAAATTTTCAGCATTTCTCTTTCAACAGAAATTACTATAAATGCCAGAAACACTCAGTAGTGGAAGACTGTAAGATCTGAAGTGTTGTTTTTTTTGTTTGTTTGTTTGTTTGTTTTTCCACTCTGAATCTAAAAAGATTTCACACTGAAACATACATAAATTTCATGATTCTTTTTCATTCATTCATTTTAATCCTTAAAACCAAGCTTTCTACTTTTCATATTCATATGAATATTAAAAACAAACAAACAAACACAAAACCAAAAACAAAGCAAATGAACAAACAAAACAAAAAAACAGATAGTCTTTCCTTTCCTTTTTAAGACATTCTGGATTTTTTCTTTTCTTTCTTACACTTTGCATTGTCCAGGGAGATATACCCACGTGTCTCTCATAAGGATGCTGTTCAAGAAATTTCCTCAGAGCAGTTTAAGAAATTTCTTCCCATAGACAGTTGTGTGAATGATTTGCTCCAGGAAATGAGCCATGCTTGAGCAGCAAATTGGCTGAAGGGGTGTCTCAGTAGTGTCCCAGCAATGGCTAGTTTGCTAATTGCTAACTATTACTCGGTTCCTTAGAGTCCATCCTATTGATAAAGGCCGAACTTTCCAGGGTCTTTTCTGAACATTGATCAGCACCCAATGTAAGGTAGTTATGCTATTTCATCATGTAACTGTGCTCAGTGTGGAGCCTTCTTTCTATGGAGTTTTGTTTCTGTTATAACTGAAATTTTAACCTTTTTTTTTTTTTTTTTTTTTTTCTTCTCCTGTTTATGAATTCTTTTGAGGTATGGCAGTTTTCCAAAATAGCACTTATATGTAACAATATCAAGAGTACTTCATATTTTCCATGTATGTCACATTAAGTGAACTGGAGTTAAACATTCACATTGATTAAAGCATGACATATATTCTTGTGCTGGCACAACTACACAGTCTAAATCACAGATTTCTGTCACAAAACAAAACACAATCTCTGAGTAAATTCCTTCGCATAATTACCTTTATAAAGGCTGTGACAGTGCCAGGTTTGCAACAATTCCATATCTGCTAGATTTAAAAAAATGCTGTGCAAGTGAAATGCTTCATTCACTGCTTAACAAGTTATTCCACACTTCTTAGTAATTTTGTATGCTGAAAAACTCAAAGTCATGCTGAGACACAGAAGCTGATGATTGCCTTATAACAGCACCTTCCAGTAATTCAGAGCTCACTCCTCAAGGATTATGTGAGGCTGAAGGACTGCAATGCAGTAACTTCCATTCAGGGTGATTAGTTATCTCCCCCTCTTTCTTCAGCAGCAGAGTACGGAGACAAAGTAGGAGAGCAGCTGTTATTTTCCTGTGTTCAATAAATAATTGAAAGCTCCCCTTTGCCTGCATTATCACTCTATTCACGCTAAGATTTTGCAAGCTTTCCAAAGATCTCCCAACTCAAGCAGGGATCTTAAAGGAAAGCCAGTACAGGTGACTAAACAAGCCAGTCCTTTCTTTGAAAGGGATATAATTTTCAGTGAAAACACAACAAACAGACAAACAGAATTAAACATTTGCTGTTGCTGAGTCTCCCAAGAGACTATATCTCTGTTTAAAATGACCATTTTGTCATTTTGGAAGAATAAACATTATGTTTATTTTCATAAACATACATATATATTTTAATACCTTTTTGATGGGGTAAGAGAGGATAGGCTCATGACTTTTTGGTTCTGAAAAGCTAAGGGGAAAGTGTATGAAGCAGATATGCTGATTGCTGTATCTTCAAACAGTTCACAAAAATCCATTCACAAAATAAATGTCTGCAGATGTGGATTGCCAGTGGTTTATGAGGTTTCATGCCCAGTTAAGCCAAGATATTAAAGGAGTCTTTAAAAGTGACATGCGTCTAAGGTCACCTATTTAGGGTCCAGACTCCCACTGCACTCTGTTAACATCTACTGCTTTTTAATCCAGGTTTTTCTCTCCACCCTCATCCTTGCAGATAGGACTTCAGTTAGTAAATAGCAACCCTTCTATTAATATTTCTATACTACATTGATCTCTCTTTGCTACTCATTCATTTTCATGTGGTACTTCTACACACTATTACACACAGAAGTGCTGGGAAGGTTTGAAGGAGGAACATCAGCCTTCAGCAAAATTTCATTTAGCATTTTGCCTTCTGAGGAGCTGAGATTCAGGCACTAGACCTTGAGCCTTTGTGTCTCATCTTAACTGGGTTAATAATACAAAATCTCAGTTTCTGGACTCCATTTATTTGCAGGAAGCACATCTGGACACAATATTGTCCAAACAGAGTTTCTGGACCAACAACCTACACTTGCTCTCAGGCTGCTAGCCTGTGAAAAAGAGTTTTGTGACTAAAAATAAACTTAAATTCATTTCTTTGCAAAACTGATTCATGTCCAGGGAAACTTATGAGTTTGTTTATTTCACTTACACTATCTTTTTAAATTTTATTATTATTATTATTATTATTTGGTCAAACACATGTCCTAAACAAGAATCTCCATTAAAATTCCTTTGAGATGTGACTACAAATATATAATGAAGTTGAATATGGATAAAATTCAGGAGTTTTGTTTGTGGATGCTATAACTAGCTCCTTTGAAATTATTACACCCATATTTCAGATCTAATACAAGTTCTTTTCCCTTAATATTTGGGACTTGATAAATTTAAAGAGTCTGCTTTTCAGGGTGTGGAGGCTATCTCCTTAAGAAAATGATGCTTATTGCAATTGGGCAGCTTTTGAAGATATTCATTTTAGTCCTTGTGTATTTTATCACAATTATCAACAAGGCAGATGAAATCTAATTTTGCATATTTCCATATTCACTATAAATACACTTGTTTGCTGAGAAACATCCTGTGAGAACAAAGCAACAGAGAGTTCCCTGCATGAGAGCTCAAAAGATTAGGCCAATTGCAAAGTCTTTTCCTGAAAGAAAGCTTAGCCCAGGAAAACATTGTAGTTTGCCCCAGGGTTAAGAAACCAGAAGAATCAAATCTTCTGCCAGACGTCTTAGCTATGGGTTAATGTTGCTTCACAGCAAATCACAGAGATCTACATTTTCTGGCTCAAAAAATGCACTCACATTCTTGCACAGGGGTCAATGGCACATAGGTGAAACCCATCCTGGGTACAATGGGAGAGAAAGAAAAAAAGTTTGTATAATTAAGTTGGAGACAAAAAGTTAACCAGCATTCTGTATTGTGGGGTGGAGAATGCCCCTGAGAAAATCCATCAGTTTCCATACACTTCTCTGGTTTTGTTACTCATCCTCCCACATTTCTCTTTCCTTCCTCATTTCCGTCACAGCTGCACTTCAAATACTCCGGGTTGATTTTGGTTTTCATTGCCCATTTCACTGCAGTCCATTGGGGCTAGGACTTGTTTTGTTTCTTTACTTCAGGTAACAGTAATGTTATATCCAGGGACAGGAAGGTAGAATTTGAGTGACATAGAGTCTGCATACAGAAGTTCTTTCCAGTTTTGCCGTAGGTATGGATGAGACATCACGTAGACAACACTGTTAACTGATTTGTGAGATCTTTTTTTTCCAGGTATACTACTTAGATATTACATTGGTAGGTGATGCAGTTAGGAGTAAAGTTAATTACATCAATTTCAACCCTAAAATTAGTATCCTGTATCATAGAATGACAGAATGGCTTGGGTTGGAAGGGACCTTAAAAATCATCCAGTTCCAGGCCCTCTGCCATGGGCAGCGATGTCACCCACTAGAACAGGTTGTCCAGGGCCTCATCCAACCTGGCCTTGAACACCTCCAGGGATGGGGCATCCACATCTCTGGGCAACCTGTTCCAGTGCCTCACCACCCTCTGAGTGAAGAATTTCCTCCTAATATCTAATCTAAATCTCCCCTCTTTTAGTTTAAAACCATTCCCCCTTGTCCTGTCATAATTTAACTGAGCAAAAAGTTGCTCTCCATCTTTTTTATAAACCCTCTTTAAGTAATGAAAAGCTAAAATAAGGTCACCCTGGAGCCTTCTCTTCTCCAGGCTGAACATCCCCAGCTCCCCCACCTTTTCTTCAAAGAAGAGGTGCTCCAGCCCTCTGGTCATCTTCATGGCCCTCCTTTGTATGTGCTGTAACAGCTCCACATTCTTCTTGTGCAGGGGGCCGCTGACCTGGACGCAGAGCAGAGAGGCACAATCCCCTCCCTGGCCTGCTGGTCACACCTCTGTTGATGTAGCCCAGGATGCAGTTGGTCTTCTGGGCTGCAAGCGCTCACTGCTGGCTCATGTCAAGCTTTTCATCTACCAGAACCTCCAAGTCCTACTCTGCAGGGCTGTTCTCCATGAATTCTTCCAGTCTGTACTCCTGTCTGGGATTTCCCTGACCCAGATGTAGCACCTTGCACTTATCCTGTATCTGTGATATACATAATGTATAGATACATACATAATCACAGAATGGCTTGGGTTGGAAGGGACCTTAAAGATCATCTAACTCTATCTCCCAATGCTGTATAGTTACATTATGTATCTATGGTATCTTGGGGCATTCTTTCTATTTTGAGTGAGTAGTATCCAAAATCATCTCTAAGGAACAGAATGGATGAGCTTTTGGAAGACACTCAAATCTACAGCATTCAACACTTAGGTCTACAGCTTTTGAATTTCTAATAAATAATGAATCACACATGTAATGTAAACAAAACTAATGCATATTACATATGCCAGATCTGGCCCAGGTAACCTGCGTTACCTACTGTGAAGAAGATGAGTTAAAATTTAACTATGTGTTAAGGCTGACTATTGACTATTAATTACTGTGTGTTACAAAGAATTCCAGCGATGTATGTTTCCATTTTTTATTTACAATTCTTCCTGCCTTTGCCTTACTTGAGTGAACAGGCTGATAAGCAGTCCAGAATCATTGTATCAGTTTCATGTTAAAAGAGAACATAGGAAAAAGACAGGCATCTTCAAGCATTCCAACTTTTATCTAAGTGAGAACAATGATGAAAAACAGCTTTTTCCTTGAAGTAAATTTAGAATTTATGGTATCTTGCTAAGAAAATAATAAAAAAATCTCTAAAATCTCATTGTTCTGCTAAGGTTGTCAGGTTCTTACAATTTTGTCAGTAATCCATAAGGAAATGCAGAACACAGACAAAGTTTAACTGGATTTTTGTTCCTCTCAGTTCCCTCTGTGCCAATAGGCAGGCAAGGTGACAGGAGCTCAGTGGGAACTGAAGAGGGTGAGCTCCTTCAGCTCCCCAGCCCCCTGTGGAGCCCCCATAGTGACTGCTTTCACAGTTGGGAATCACTGGGGAGGTAATGCAGGAAGCTGGCTGTCTTCCTTTGGGATAGAGTTAAGAAACTGTATCAGTTACATCCTTAAATCTTGAGATGTATGGAAGAGGCATTTCATGTATTGCATAGGTATCCTACACTGTATTCTCAGGCTGCCATATGCTGATCTTTCTTCTTCTAAACCAGAAACTAACTGAGATCTGAAAGCACTTTCATTGTGTAAGTGTGAACTTCCTTCCAGAGATGATTGTCAGAGAGGCCTGGACCCAACAACTTGCAGTCCCCTTAAAACAGATAACCATCAGCAATCATCTCAAGCCTGCACTAAAGACTATCATCTACCTTCCCAAAGCACCCTTTATGGACAATTTTCCCCCCCTCACAAGCACTGATTATTCATACAAATCAAGGAAGACTGTAATGAAGAAAGCATATGCAGTATCTACATAATAAAACACAGCAATTATAGACTTAACTAACACCAATAGGTCTTTTTCAAATCAATTCTCTGTTTGGTATGGTAACCCAAGACCTAAATGATAATGCTAAGAGCTAAATTGTTACATTATCCCACTCTTCTTCACAACTCAAGCCTTGCTAATATTTTGATGTTAGTCAAAATCTTATCTTCAGGTGTAACAGGCCAGGTTGGCCAACTGTCAGTGTGTCAGTGTCTCAGGAAGTTGTTCCTTAAAAAAAAAAAAAAAAAAAAAAAAAAAAAAAAAAAAAGTTGTTCCCTTCCTCTTGTCCCTGTCCCATAACTCCAATGAGGGCAGGTGATCACTGGGGTCATGCAGCCCTTTGGGGTATCCTGGCAAAAGGTCACCTGTACTAGTTTTCAGCAACCTTTCCAGAGTGGAGGCCAAAGAATTTATTTCTCTTAGGAAGGACCTGCACCCAAAGGAGCCCTTATCTCCATTTTGACTCTCGTGGTGCTACAAGCCAGTGATTTCTAAAACTATAAGCAGCAAAGATTTTTGAGGCAGCATCCAGTTCTCCATCTTCAGTGCACAGAAGTGCTCTCGAGTACAGGGATCGCTTAATGTACATGATCCATCCAGGTCAGGAGACCTGGAGCCTCTGTCCAGATGGAGCCCTGGGTAAATGCACTGTAAATACACAAAACCAGCAGATTTCCCGCTGATAACCAGTAGATGGGAGCAGAGAGCTCCTTCCTCTGCAGAGCACTGAAACACTGTTTACATAACATACTTAATCATTCTTTTTTTTTTCAAATGTGTCATACAGAAGTTTTACAGTGCTGCTTGTCTCAAAACTTCTTCCTTTCAAGGTAAGAAAAGGGGCTGCTCTTGAGTCTAATCCAATTTATCGTTCCAACTCAAGACAGATTATGTTGCTGAATTGAGCAGAGCTCTGTTTATGCTATAATGTTTATAACGATTTGTGTGTTTTAAAGGTACATACAGGTATGGTCTCATATATTCAGGCATTCAAAATGACCAATGACGTGAATTTATGAAAAAGAGGACTGAAATATCTTTTTGTTGTTACACTTGAGGTACCCTGAGATTGTACAATATGTACAGAGTTTGTATACTGTCTTTGTGTTACGTATAAAATGGAGGCTCAGTCAAAATGAGAAAGGCAGCAAATTAAAAACACATTGTGAAAGACTGCTACATAATTATGACAAACAACGTGATTTTGAATAGTATATGACATAAATCACAGAAGTTATTCCTAAACTAAATCAACAAGACCTTTAAAGAGTTTTCCATTTGGCCCTCTCTTTCTCAGGTTATTCAAGGAAAATACACATTGAATTAAGTGCCACTGATTCAATGTACAAAGCAGAAAAGGCCAAAAATAATGTTAGCAGGAAATCCTTCAACTTCACACACAACATTTTATACTGCCAAGCTACTCTGTTTTCTTTTGCATCCTGGAGATTTTAGCATAAATAATTATTTTAAAATTGTCAGCTGTTAACTCTCCTACTGTTCAATCCACTTTAATGAATTTAATTTGAGATTGAATTATATAAAATCATTCTCCAAATAGCAAGCTATTAGCAGTGACTTCTGATTCTGTATAAATACAGGAGACAGTGGACATATTCTTTGTTACACCTACAAATCGTATGCCAGGGTCAAACAAATTTAACATTGCAGGGAAACTCAGGGGATTACTTCAAATATTGTGAATTAAGATACCATGATAGTTGCACAAAGACAAGAACAACAGATCATGACTGAAGGAGTTGTTTAGCATTAGTTGACTAGAAGTCTGGAAATAGGATATTCACATTCAAAGAAGGATAGACAATACCTTTAGACAGCAAAAGTTTGACCCGTCATTAAGACCTGCCTAGAATTAAGTTCAGAGAAAGGAATTCCTATGAATTAGCTTCTTAAACAAGTGTTTATTAAGTTATTTATTTTTAATTACATATTAAATGTCACTGCAACAAGTTTAAAGTAGTAATAATAATTTTAAAAATGATTTTATTTTAATGGAAGGAAGGAAGAGTGTGAAGAGGTACATTAGAGCCCCATAGAGCTACTGCACTTCGACACTTCTGTCATGTTTCTGCTCTTTACATTCCTTTCCAGAACAATTTCTAAGTATTAAGACAGAGCCTGCTATACCATACTTCTTGCTTATTTTGTAAGGGTGTGACAAGATAGTTACAAGTACTCCACAGGCTGACAGGAAGGCTATTTGCAACACTCAGCTTTATACATTCAGCTTGGCTGATTAAGTTAAAAGGGTGTTATGCCTTGAGCTCCTTGTGTAAACTGTAGGGAAAACAGCTCCTTTGAGGGAGACTGAGAGCAAGACTTACGTCATGTGGATGGAACGGAACAAGCTGAGGGCAACCAGCTGGAAACCAGATGGGTTCATGATGACCATGAGATAGCATAATGCTGTGGCAGCGAAGACTAACATCTTCCTGAGCTATTTTAGGTGGAGCATTGCCAGGAGGTCAAGGGAGGTGACCCTTCCCCTCTACTCAGCACTGGTGAGACCTATCTAGAGTGCTGGGTCCACCTCTGAGCCCCTCCAGAGTGCTGGGTCCACCTTTGAGCGCCTCAGGACAAAAGAGAAATGGACATACTAGAACAAATCCAGCAAAGGGTCATGAAGATGCATGAAGAGATGCATGAAGAAAATCTCCTCTGTCGTGAGGAGAAGCTGAGAGAGCTGGGTTTATTCAGCCTGGAGGAGAGAAGGCTCAGGAGAACCTCAGTCAATGTATATAAAATTGTTCTTATTCCTCTTTGAAATTTTTTCTTGCTTCTCAAAATCGAAGTTATATCACCATTATCATTTTCACATCAGTAAATCACTTTTAAGTGATCCTAATAGCATTACGTGATGACAGGATTTTTGAGGGAACTAAGGGAATCTAATTTACACATCACCCTCATGCTTTTGTTCAAAGGCTTTTTGTTTAGTCTGTTCACATACCAGCCCTACATATAAAGCCATTTGTGATGAAGCTAAGTTATACTATTTTAAATATATATTCACAGATAGAAAGGCCAGCAAGTTAGAGCCAGATCTCTGTCCTGAGCTGCATATTACAATGTGCAGTACAAAACTTTGCAATTCTACTCTGTGCATGTAATTCTTATACAGTAAGAGTTTTTACTTTCAAGAAGTTACCTTCCTATCAAAAAATGCACTAAACAAGGCATGACAATAACCAGTACTAACAACTGAATGCAAAAGTCGTTGAGCCATAAAGTGAGTCATAAATAGAAAACACATTTCAGTAAACATCTTGATAATAATGTTACAACTGTCTGGTAGAATCACACATCAGGCTCATTTTACTGCCATCTTTCATACTAATTTTACCGTCTCTACCCCAGACAGCGGGCTAAGTATAGGTATCACTAACATATATGAAACCAGACGGCAGCCAGTATTCTTGCATAGCTTCCAGCTCAGCTGTCATCCCGTCTGATTCTCAGTGGGCTCAGATATAATCCATTGAAGATGTCATTCCCACAGGAAGCTGGGGATCAGTTCACACAGGACTTTGTGTTTGTTTGCATATGTGTATTCACTGTAGTTAATGTCATTTTACTGACTGCACTTAAAAATTCCTCTCCCTGCCCTGTACCATGTGAAATGAGATTATCCCTCAAACCATGAGACTGTTTCTGACAAAACATATGCGAATGACACCACAGAATGTCTCCCACATCCATGAGAACTACCGGTTTCAGAAAACAAAACCAACTTATATAGCTTCAAATCCTATATTGTCTGCATTACTCCTACTAGAAATGATGGATTGGTCACCTTTTTAAGCTTATGGTCCGGAATGATTGCAAAGTGATTATAAACAAAACTTTTAAATCTCACACAGAGCTCAAATTTTTCATACAGGATGTCATTCACTAACGTTGCTATGTCATATTATCTTCCCAGGATATTTTGAAAAAAAAAATGAAACTGTTTTGACTCAAACGAAAATCATTGTAAGGATAAAAATGCAAAGAAAAACAGTAAAAGCAGGACTAAACATCTATTAATGAAAAAGTTACAATTTCTCCCACAATATAAAGAGATTTTAGTAAGACAATCCAAAATCTTAATTTAAAAGATCATTTAATTTAAAAGTTCATTTCTAGCTTGAATTATAGGAGATGTATGTTATGGCACTGAGCAGCAAGTGGCCAAGGACTTTTCCAAAATGACCTTAAGCTCATTCTTCCAAATCAGTTCAAACTTTTTTCCCATAGGCATCGCCTACCAGACCATTTTCCACTACAAATTCTATGGACTCATAAAAATTATCCACCCTGGAAAAAAAAAAAATAGGAGATAAAAGGAAATCTGCATTTGGTATGATTGACTATGATAAAGAAACTGGGAAATGTGCTATTGTACATATGTGCTCGTCTGTATGTACATATGTGTCTTTATGGAGGGCAAAAGTATAATGGGGCTACATTGAAAAAACTAATGTTAGCCACTGAAATTAAGCTGAACGAAGAACAAAGTATATTTTATAGAATTGTGTAATCTCAAAACACCAAAGTCAAAGTGAGAATTTATGGTACATCTGTTAACAGTTTCTAACTGGCTGTGGAAAGACTAGACACAATTTCAAGAAAAATCTTAATGCACCTTTTAGCCAGTTGAATCCATTGAAATAAATGGAGGTCCATTGTGACCTAGTGATTAGTAACTATAATAATTATATAATAATCCTATGGGGTCCCACCACTGACTAGAAATGCACAGTTGTAAGGATATGTGGAGAAAAATTGTACGTTCCACAGAAGATTTATGCAAATAAGAAAGAGAAAAGCAGGAATCCATATGTTTCCAGCTAGGATAATAAACATGCAAAAATAACAATCTCTTGAGTTTTTTTTACCCTTGGAGTTCTGAAATGTGTAGGTCTTTCTGTTCCATAGTTTCTTGCTCATATTTTAAGGTATTGGGTACCCTAATATGTGGCTTCTTATAAGCCACAGCACCCAACTACAGCAAAGGCAGCCGACACCCACTCACCAGTTTGATGCGTTAAGTGCTATGTGTTATCGCAGCTGAGACTGACCACCAGTTTGCACTGTCTGGATAACCCGGTACTGTACACTGATATTGTAGGACAAACCTTTCCAAATCCTTTAGCAACACTGACAATACAAATATTGTCCTGTGCTAGTACGCTGTGCCAGTACACTGCCAAGAGCCACAGCAGCCTCAGAAAAGAAGTGAGTGGTATGGTAATTGAGAAGCACAAACTTGAGCGCATGGAAGACAGGTTGGAAAAGATGAGTAAAAAAATCAGTACATTACTTAAGGAGGAGGACTGGAAACATCCCTTCTTTCCCCATAAGATTTCCCTCTCCCAGTCATCAGCCTTTGAAATGCTGTTTGGGGCACTCTTTTGGGAATTCCTTTCAACTCCTTCCAACCAAGCCTCTGTTCAACAGGCAAACTTCTGATAAAGGCAGAATGGTATTTTACTTTAAGATGCCAGTGTTGTTTTAACACCTTAATTCTGGGATTCACCCAAAAATTCTATCAGAACCCAATCTTTGTTTCAAGAGATGACTCCAATCCTGAAATGTACTTAATTAAGTATACTTAATTCTCCTGGGGAATACCATCAAAGTTGGTGTATAAAGACTTCGGTATATCAGATCTACATTCCTTACTGCTTCCTGTTTTATTTCCATTAGGTTTTTTTGTTTGTTTGTTTTTTGGTTTTTAAATGTTAGTGCAAACAATTTTTAATAGGTACCAGAAAAAATAATAATAATAAAAAAAAAAAGATTAATATTCAGGCACAGTTTGGAGTAATACATTTTTTCCAAGGAAATTTGCAAGATAATATGGAAACAAAAGTCATCTTTGGCAAAAATCCAGCTAGCCAGTTAATAAAAGAACTTTAGCTGTGGAAAAGCATGATAACTTCAGAACATAACATAACAAAATCTCTGATAAACATCCTGACTGCAACACTCCCAGAAAAAAATCCCTTCTGCATAGTGACTACTGTTGCTGTGTGATAATCTTCTCTTGCATGTCCCTGTGAAAAACTAGTACTCCTGGCTTTTTTTGCTTTTGATCACTGATCTTCTGTTTCAGTGGAAGTTAGCCTTTGACTTCTACAGAAGCTGGGTCAAGATCCAGAACAAACAGTGACAAAGATTGCTATTTTGAGTTGTATGAACTGGTGAAAAATACATGTTTAAGTGTAAGGGAAGGGGATAGTAAAATGAACTCATTTAATAGTGGGGAAGATTCTTTACCTGGGTCACCAAACAGTACATTCTGAATCAATATTATAGGCCCATATTTCTCACACTATATCTAAGCATAAGCATACAAATAAAGATAGTTGGTCCAACTTGGCAAACTTGTCTGTTGTTTTAGTGGACAAGCCAAGGATTGACTAGACACTAGATCAGAGCTGGCAAAAGTCCTTGTGGTTGTATTAGATTGATTTATGCTGACTGACGATCTAACAATACATCGTCCTCTAATAAAGTAAGCCATACAGGAGGCAATGTGCTAAAACTTTTGACAGTTTTGTCTGCACTGAATCTATATTACTAACAGAAGACTTCAAAATTAATTCTGGCAACATTCAAAAACATTTACTTGCACAACATTTGGAGCCAAGCCATTCTGGCAGTAGATACTTGGAGCAGATTTGAAAGGTATTATCCATGGCAATCTTTTATTGAGAAAAAAAAAAAAAGATTTCTTGCCAAGAAGTCTGCACAAAAATTTTACACTATAGACCGGCAGAAATGCAAGTTCTTTTCATTAGGTATAAACCAAATTTTAATAATTAGATGTAAAAAGAAAAGAACTTGCTATGTAAAAGATTTCTATGTATAAATTCAGTGAGATTATTTCTGATGTGGATTTAACTTACACCTGAAGCTGATCCCAAAATAGTTTTGCTCTTCATTTATCATAAAAATACTGTATAATGTCAGTGGAAGTGTTGCTTCACACAGAGTTACTCTTCTGACATCTCTAAGCAGAAACATGTCTGTTATTGTAAATAACATTAGTATAATTGTGTTAATGTAAGTCATAGCATGTCCTCTGTGGCTCTACAATTTGTTAATATTAAAATTCCAACACAGTGATTCAACCAAAAGTTTCAAATCTGAAATCAAACAAGTAGGAAGAAAAATAGCAGATAGCCAAACATGTGCAGGTGTCTTTGCAAATATGCAGGTGTCTTTGTTTCCCAGCTCCTTAAGCTGTTGTGTTATGAGGAAATCTCTGCTGCTGGTTGTTTGGCTTCACAATTTTTAAATTTGACTTAATACAAGATTTTTAATATAAATTATTATGTCTGTTTTGGTCTTCTTTTTATGGGGCACCTGTTCTTAATGTCATTTCTTTAATACGTGAAGAAAAAAAAATGGAACCAGTTCTTTTCACAGATCCCAGGATGGTGTTTTTTTGTTTGTTTGTTTCTATTTAACTATTTACTGCATTCACTTTTTTTTTTTTTTGACATCACAAAAAGTAAGAGACATACAATATTTAAAATATATGGTTCAGATCACCAGCAGGTTCAGACTTTACTTCAATGAAAATATCAACATTAAGAATCCTTCTGCAATGTTACTTTGGTTCTACAGTCCTTGTGTCCAAGAACTCAAGAACTCATAACTGGATTTTTCTGCTCATTTCCCTCCACTGGATGAGATGCATCAGGGAGACAGGAAAGCAGGGATGAGCAGGGACATTCCTGAATGAAGCTGTTTGCACAAGCAAAAGTGTTTGATGCTCAGTGACTGCTTTGCCAAGCCTCACATTCGACTGAATAATGAAGCTTTAACTGGTGATTCTCCAAATGTTATTCCTATTCATGCTGCTACTATGCACACAGTTACTGTTTTCACAGAATAGCATTTTACCTATTCAGTTGACTCCATGAAAGGTGCATGGACCTGTTCTTGATTTGAGATAGACTATTTATCTTCTTCAGAAATGTTTTTCAGGCAACAATTGTTTGTGGATAAAGGATATCCATGGATGTCCATGGATGTCCACCATAGTAAATTTGTCTTAATCAAATTCCTGATAAAATGATACGATGTCAAATGCCTTGCTGGGGAAAAAAAATGTTAGGACATTAAAAATCCTATTGAAGAGCAAACTCATTATCCATTGACTTCTGTGCAATTATCACTGGGTTACTTCTATTGCATCTTTATGTTATTAAAAAGCTTATCACCATGCTTCATGATTTCCGAACTCTGAAAGTTGTTTTGTGTCTTCAAAAATCTCCAGAAATATTTACTGAGAAATTTACGAGTACACTCCTGATCGTCATACCTGATCCTTAGTGAATGGAAGTAGTCCCAGTAACATCAATGTGCATCAGTTCATATATTTGTTACGAATCATTAGAGAATATATCATACACCAATGTGAAATATTACATTATATGACCTATTCAGGAAATTAATAGGGAAATCTGCCTGATCTGTGTTAATAATCATACAGTGTAAATATTCAATGAATACAAAGGAGTATAAAACATTTTTTTTACAACAAAACTGTTATGAAACATTCACAGGAACAGCCAAACCTCTCTTCTATTCTCTCAGACTAATACACAGGCAAATACCCCTCAATATTCAGGCTATTCTTTGGTATAGAGTAGTCACATGGACAATTAAAACTTCCACACTTTCAGACTGAGGCCAAGCAAGGCTTCACTGGAAACCTTTAGCTGCCAGATTAGCAGAGTCCCAGAACTTTCACAAATTTTTCTTGCATCCTTCTGCAATAAAATCAGTGCCAAGGTTAACTGTCAGATATTTGTAAAGAGCAGTAAATCTCACAGTGAGAAAGGTATTTCCCATTTTTAGTTAAAAAGAAAAAAAAAGAAAAAGAAAAAAAAGACCATCCAGTTGGAATATGTCTGAGGGGGAAAGACAAACTGTGCTTTGAAGCTGGAGCCTTTTTCAGGACTGAACATTTTGAGCCTTTGCACCAAAAAAACATTTGCAAAGAATTAATGTCTGAATGGGAGCTAGCAGTTCAGCAGTCATTATGGAGTAAATTACAGATTGCAGTCTGAGACTTTCCAGGGCACAGCCAGTTTTATATATTAAACATTCAAACCTATTAACTTAATTTCTCCTGGTCTGCCTATGACTATAGCTCACAGTTAGTTTGTATTTTCTTCTGTGTGGTTGTTCCTATTTTTCCAAATATCTAAATAAGATTCCTTCAGGAGTGTTTTTTTGGCCAACATCACTCCTGTTCTTTTATATGGAACACTTCCAATTTGGATTGCTTATGATATTTTCTTATTGCAAGCTAGAATCAGTCAGAAACACCTGCAATTCTTTCAGCATCTTGGTATTTATAGGGCAGATCTGATATTTACACTGAAAAAGCTGTAATCCTTCTGGTTCTGTAGAAGAAGAATATAAAACACAACAAAAACATGGGCAATACCATTTTTGAGCAGGATAACAATGTAATGGAAATAGACAAAGTCTCAAGACGTTCAGATTCATCCGCAGAGTAAAATAAGCAGAAAAATATATTATTTTTCCTACACATCCATTGTTTCCCAACCTAGGGGATGAGATGGAGTTTCCTATTCTCTTCCAGCTGTAGTGATGGAGCTGTTAGAACTAAGTTCTTATACTTACCTCAATTTGGCAAATTCCCCAAACAACGCTTTACTTTCTTCGCTAGAAACAGTTTCAATTTTTATGCAGCCTGTGATTCCTAGGTTAGAAATCATCCATGTTATCTGAACTTAGGTAATAATATGGTGATAGAGAGCGTACATGTTCACAGTCATCTTCTTATTACTTGTTGCAATTGGCCACCGGAAAAAAATAAACACCAAATTGTGCATAAGATTTCATTCAGATTCTTCTCTGTACAGTCAACCATTGTTTAGAGCTACAAAAAAAAAAAAAAAAAAAAGCTTTCTTTTACTGTTTTCACACCTCTTTTATGATACAGATAGTACAGCTGAGAAAAAAAAATAAATGCGAATATTTCTACATCAATAGCACTTAACAGCAGTGCTCATTGATCAAAAATAGGGAAGCAGAAAAAAAAAAAAAGAACTATATATAGATATATATGCCATGTGACAATACAACTGTCATGAAGTCAACAACAAAGAGTTGACTGTAATGGAGACAGGGCAGAGCTCTACATCAAATATTAAGGAAGCCCAAATAATTAAAGAGACATATTAATCTTCCCTAAAGATGTAAACTGGAAACAGAAGAAATTCTTTCTAAACTTGGTTTCATAGTAAATACCAGTAGAACATCAACAGTGATCTGGGCTCTGTTTTCTTCCCTACCTGCAGACAGAATAGATATGAAATGGAATAATTGATTCAGTGGAATCAACCTAATCAGTGATTGGAATGTTAAAATTAGTGCTATATAACCTATATAGGAAACATTATGCGGCAAAATTGACAGTTTTCACCTAAAATAGGCTTAAACATGTAAGGATCTATTCCTTAGAAGGTACAGGACAAGCTGGACTATTACTTGTGCTTTGAACATTTCCAACTTATTCTATAAAAAAGAGTGAGTTCTGTAAAAATCTGCTTAATGAATGAGGGAAATTAATTTATTATATGAGAAAATTAATTCATTATATGAGGAAAAGAGTATGAATGACGTGAAAATGTGTACTTAACCATCCTTGGAATTTCGGAATATGTTACACAGCCCTTCTCTGATTCAGTGATTAGGATCACTCAGCAAGGTGATATCTCATTTTGAGAGATAAAGAGGAATTGATTATATAAATAAAAATTAATGGTGGTATAAGTACAAAAAATAAGTTTGATTACCCTTGCTACATTAAGCACAATAAAGTCTGAGGAGGCAATGTAGGTAATTAGAGACTTGAAATTAAACATTTCCCACAGCTGAAAAGTATTTTGAGCTGGTAGAAGGAATTAGAAATTTTAGCAGGCAAGATAGTTGGGAATAAATTATGAACATTTTGGTCTATGCCTGGAAAATCATAATCCTAAAAGCAAGAGGACAATAAAAAAAATAAAGGACAATAAGAAAAAAAAAATAGTATATAGAAATTAAAACTGTAACAGTCTGTTATTCTGTAGAAATGATACATCCTTAAAATGATACAGAAAAGGTAAAAAGAAATGGTCAGTATTATTTGTATTTGGAAGGAAGCACAATAATGCCTCAGAATGGACAGGCATAATGCCATCAGAATGATAGTTCTAAAATCATTGTCCCATTCTTTGTCTCAGAATTTTAAAATCAAATGAGATCAATCAGCATCTATTTTTCCAGTGATTTATCTAGAAAATATATATATATATATATAAAGTGCAATTCATATTTCCCCTCACCCATCATTTTATCCATCCATTTGTGCTATTTTTCTCCTATGAATATTTGAATACTTTAATATTGCATGCAGCTCATCTTTGCTATCTGTGTCTCAGGTGTCATCCTCAGTGTCTAAAGCAAAAGGATTTTGGCTGCATCTGCATTAACAAATAAAGCAGTGACAGGGAACATTCCTGGGGTCTAGAAGTTGAATGTGTTAAATTCTGAAAAGAAAAAAAAAAAAATCCCTGGCACCATTTCTCCCTAGGCCAACAGTTGCTCTACCAAACAACTTGGAGGCATGGACCAAGAATGCAGGGCAGGGACTGGTCTCAAGGGATGGTCACCCAAAGTGGTTTGGTGACTAAGATGAGAATGATTCTTTCCCATGCCATTTGGCCCTAGTGCTGAAGGATAGTCCCAGGCACACAACTTCTTAATAAATGCATAGCCTTTTGTGTCAGGTCAAATAAAGACAAATTCAGAATTAATTCCTCAGATCCAGAGCCAATGTCCTGTCATATTTTTAACCATGACTTTTAACTGTTCCCAGGCCAAAGTAATTTTATTTGACTATTTTCCAGCTATGGTTTGGACTGAATTATCCTGATACTCTACTACTATAAGACCCAGTTTTCTGCCCACCTTTCCATATCAGGATCAGAGGGCCTTGAATGTTTTTCAGTCTTTTTTTTTTTTGTTGTTGTTGTTTCCTGTGTGACTTTGTTTAGCACTGCAAAGCAAATCTAACAGCTTCCTAAAGGAGAATAAGGAGAAACCTTGAAATGTGTATGTTTCATATTGTCTTTCAATCTTAGAATGGTGGAGACTGATGATTTCCTAATGATGGTTCCCATTTAATAACAGTTGTGTTGGTATGGAATGAACATTTCAAGAACGATGGCACAGCCTACCTGAATACCTTCAAATATAATATTTGTGAACCTGAAGTCTGCCTGTCTAAAATTAGTGCCTAAGTTCCTTGCTTTGACTATGAGACTTCCCTATAAAGTAAAGGAGAGTATAAAGTAAAGTGAAGGAGAGCCTTTCTGCACAGCAAAAGCACCTTCTGTGGCTCCAGTGACATACCCAAAGCCCACCTGTACCCTAAGACTCAGAGTAATTCAGAAGTCTGTCTGCCTTTAAAAGTACACAGAGCAAGGATGCATCTGATCTTTATCTTTCTCTTGATAAGGCCAGCAACTGTGTTCAGTGTACACTCTTATCTTTGGCCTAACAGATTAAAATGACTAGAGCACTCAAGCACCAAAGAAGAAATCTGAGTTCTTGGGTCCGTTTTGTTCAAAAGAGAAATCTTTAAACACACAAACATGGAATAGCTGGGTAGAAGCTCCTTGCCTACCATTCCCTTTTGAAGGCAAAATGCTGAGCACTGAAGTATGCTTGAGTTTGTAATGGAGCTTGTGCCAGAGCTAAGCAGATGGCACCACTTTCCTATCCTGTTGCTCCAGTAGGCAGGTGAGACAAAGCAGAGACAGAGATCTGGTGCCTGCTTGCAATAAAGTTTTATTTGTTTTATTAGTTGTCTAAGATAAAACATGTACACCTTCCAGGAAACATATGTTGGGAACCAAAATCAACCCACCACCGGCCTCTCTGCAGCACTGAAGTGCCTGTGCCCTACTGGTTTTCACACAAAGCAGCTTGTATACTGAAGTGTGCAGTGGATTTTATGTGAAATGAGGAATGTTTTCCTCCATGTTCATGGCTTATGAATTAAGGAAACGTCCAATGAGGGGACTTCAATATCTTTGCATTGAAACCAGTGCATCCCACTTTAAGAATTAGTGCTTTAACCACAAGGGTATCATACAAGAAAAAAAGTGCTACTGATGTCTGTTGAAAGAGACAAAAGCAAGCCTCTGCACAGAATGGCCCCTCTGCACATGAATGTAAAATGTCTGAGAAGTGTCATGTGAGCTTCCAAGCTAAATTAAGATGTGACAAATTAATATTGATGCCCAAAATCTTAGGACATCTTGAAGTTAAAATTGAAAGTTTCCTTTCTGAAACTTAGAAGAGATTTTGGATTTCAAATTCTAAGTTAAGAAGGGAGACCTTAGGAGTACATCTGTACTACTAAGATAAAAATATTCAGGAGCTGCATTTGGCACTGAGGCAACCTGGCATGAAACAGCCCGTGTCATTAATAATAAATGGTCTTACCACTCCAAAGCAGGGTAGCTTCATCCAAACTGCCTTTCTGGAATGATTCTAGTACTGTTTAATTTACTGCAATAGATGTTTTAGGTGGAATGGATCTCATCCAAACTTAGCACAGTTCCATATCTGAAACAATCTTCAACAAAGTACTGTATTTTACCAGCTGTTTTTCTTCTCTGCTTTCACCCAGAAAAGCATACACTACTGATACATTTGATTAGTGGAGCCCGTGCTTCTTAACTGGTTCTAGGATTATATTTGTTAGAATGGGAAAGATTTATGTTACTCACTACACTTATTTCCAATATTTCTTGTACAGAAGCAGTCATCTTAAAACACATACAATCTTCTATTACCTTGGATCTTCATTTGCAGCTGTTATTGCTGCAAGTGGGAGTTGGATATGAGAATTAAAAACAAGCTATTTCCTTTGGGAACTGATGCTAATACTTCTGTTTAACAACACTGAGTCATCACATTTACTCTAATACTGTTCACTTACCGTGTACTAAACACAGAAACACATATCTTCCTTTCTTTCTAGTCCACAATTTTAACAGAATTTCTCTCTGCTTTTTATTTTGTTTACAGTACATTAATTCTATCAACTTGAATTTACTCTGCTTTGTGAAATATTCCCATATGTTTTATGGGCTGTGAAGAGCAAATATATTTTGACAGGATTCAGACATGACATTACTGAAGCCAAATCAGTTAGCTGTTTTCCAAAAAGTATTGTACCTGTGTATGAATAATTAAATTGTCCAGAGGATAGAAAACATGTGGAGAAGTTTTCTTTGATATATAAGTCAGCATCTAACTGCTAGAGGAGAAGGAACTTCCCCACAGGTAATATGTGCCTCTTACTCCGAGTTGAAACATTTGCTTCCAGACATATTGGCCTGAAAGATGCACATACCTTTATGAAAATAATTTATATATTTTTGTTCCTTTCACCATTATTAACAGTCTTTACAAATGTTTTAATTATTCATAGTTTTAACATAGTAAATTTGCCCATGTCATAGCCACTGCTTACTACCGCCTTTCATCATAACTGTTTGCACAAATGACTACATACGAAGAAAAAAAAAAAGCAGAAAACACATGGGTAAACAAGTGGGTGTACGCATTTAAGTCAGGAAGTCAATGATAAGAAATGAGTTTAGCCAACGGGGGAAAAATAAATAAATAAATCCAGTCATGCAAACTTTGCAAGTAAAGCAACAGGGGTTAGGTTTCTCTGGTTTATTGCCAAATGAAAAAGAGTCAAATAGTAAAATATCCAGTCCTGTCCCTGAGTTACACAACTAATTTTTAATGACATTTTTACTACTTTCCTCAGAACTCAGTATTTCCTCAGTTCTGTACATATTTTTCTAAAGTTTTTTTTTTTCTATTGAACAGACTGTGCTTATTCATAGGATCTCTGAGGGCTTTTTCTCCCCTTACACTACTACCCAATACAAAGCTGTTGATTCAAAAGTCAATATGCATTAAAAAAAAAAAGTTTTTGAAGTTAGAGAAAATTCAGCCTTTTACTTGAATGAGAAATAGAAAAATTAATGGAAATTTTACCTTTAGATCTATATAAAAATGAAGGAAAGTTACAAATTCACTTGGTGTATGGACTTAATTGTGTGTGATCATTCAAAATGTACGGAGAACCCATTGAAGCTGAAATACTAAAAATTTCCAGGAAAACTGGAATCCCACTCTGTTTTCTCAGAGAGGTCTTACAGCAAAGCAGATTGGACGCATGCACATGATTAATGACAATGACCTGCCAAGAGAATCCACACCACCGTGATCCAAAAATGCAAGCAGAAAGGACAGCAAAGCTACAAAACAGCCTGTGAAAAAAAAATCTGAAGAAAGGCAGAAGTGAATAGGGAGCCAGAAAATTAGCTGTCAGGCTGTAGAAAACAAGACAGGAAAAGGAGTAGCTCAATAGGAGACAGAACGTTCAAGGGCTCAAGCTGTCATAATAGAACAGCTGGAACAGAAGAACCTTTTCCTATGGTGGCTATTTCTTCACATTTCTATTTTATGCTGGGATCTTGGGAGAAAAAACAGACTCCATTTGTGCTTTCCCTTTTCTTTGTTCATAAATTCTTTGGAATATGGGAAATCAAATGGTGTGAATGACTTTTAAGACAAAGAAAATAGGAGAAGTTACTTCAGAGGAAAGCTTTCTAACATGATCTAGCAAGCTAATCATGTCTTGTCTGACTGTGAACATGCAGTTTTCACCTAGTTTTGAATATCTATTGCAACTGACAGCAGTTAGAACACGAGCTCTCCTGACAGGAAACAGGCAAAGATGTCCAAAGCTTTAAACACTGGTCTGGGAGGAGCATACTTGGTTCCCAATTCTGCATGTGCTCTTTTTCTATTTCTGTCAAGTTTGTCAATTCATGGCTGACAATAATAGTGACATGTAAGAAATAAATACACCATAAACTTTATAAGCAGCCTTGATTTTAAAAGTATATATATATATTCATTTAATTAAGGGTGAATTAAGTGAATTTCAGTTGTTGCCATGGACATTTTTTTTTCTTAGTTAAAAAAAGCAAACAGATTCAGTTACTGGTGCCTCCTACCCTTCTCTTATTTTCTTCTGTCCATCTGTATCTAATTAAAAATGATGTGAAAATGAAAGCAATATTAAATGAAAAAACAATATTGCTTTGGTTTGAGGACATGCATATTGTTTAGAGACTAATAATTTTGGTTGGTAGGTAATCCTGGAGGCCATCTAGTCCATCTGTTTCCAGGTTGCTTAGGGCTTGAGTTTTGACAGCTTCAAGGATGAAGATGCCCACAGCCTTTCTGGGCAATTCCTCCAGTGCTTGGTCACTGTCACAATGAAAATTTTATATTCATACAGAGCTGGAATTTACCTTGCTCCAGCTGTTGCTTCCTTTCATTGACTATATCTAAAATGACTTTAAAACTCTGATCTGTGATTTAAACTAAGATTCTGTGATTCTGTGATTCTGTGACTTTAAAACTCTCTTTCCCCTTTGGGTGGCTGAGAACCACATTTAGTTCCCTTTTCCTTTTCTTCACTGGGATGGACAAGCCCTACGCTCTTAGCCTCTTACATACTTTATGTGCTCTGGACCACTTTCTACCTTGGTGAATGTCTGTTGGACTTGCTCCATTTTGTTAATATTTATTGCCTTGCTGGTATCAAACAAAACAGCATCTACTGAAGCAAAGAGAAGTAATTTTTGTGCCAGATGAGCCTCAGCAATTTTTCTGCAGCATCCTGGTTCCAGGCCTCTGGCAAGCAGTGAAGCTCCCAAGGGAGCTCCCAGGCTAAGCAGATAGGTGCTGCCATTCCCCTCACAATGCAACCTCTGACCACTGACACCCATTGCTTCCCTTTTGCAACACAAGTTGTACTCTCAAACCAGGCATGGCTAGCCTCCCCCAGGTAGTCTGGAACATTTTTTTTATGGAAGAAGAATTCTTACTGGCCTGTAATAAAACAGTGTTACTATGATCACCATGCTTTCCCTTGGGTAAGTATATATATATATATATTTATATTTTTTTTCCTTCAGTTTTAAGGGATGTGACAAAAGGGTTTGAAAACAGGTTAAGATAATAAATAATCTTAAGCTAAGATATTATTATCTTAAGCTTAGCTTAAGATAATAAATTATCTTAAATATTTTATTAATAATATTTAAAATAAAACTATTTATTATCTTAGTTTAAGATAATAAATTTTAAGCTATTTATTATATAAGCTTATTTATTATCTAATAAATAGCTATTAAGCTATTTATTCTCTTAAAGCTAAGCTTTAAGTTAATCTCTTTATATGACCCATGCACATGCCAGACACTTAGATACTACTGTCCAATCTGGGGATGTTCTGAAGCTAGTGATCAGGAGTAAAATATTTCCATAATGAGTCTAAAGAACTGGGTGAATGCATTGGATTTATGTGGATAGGGCTTGGTAGCAGGTGGGCTGCAGGTGAAGCCTCTATGAGGAGAGCCCAGCAGCTCCTCCATGTCAGATCAGAGCCAGCTCCAGCCAGTGCCAAAAGGGACTCCTGTAGGCCAGAGCCGAGGCAGGGAGAGGTGTTGGTTGTGCTTCTGGGAGAACAGATTGAAGAAAGGGGGAAAAAAACACTGGTGCAGCAGCTGAGAGAGAGGAGTGAGAAGTGTGACAGAGCCAGCCTTGCAGATCCTAAGGTCAGTGCAGGAGGGCAGGAGGTGCTCCAGGAATGCAGCAGCAGTTCACCTGCAGCCTGTGGAGAGGAGCCCATGCAGGAGCAGCGGGTCTGGGGGGAGCTGCCACCCACATGTGGGGGACCCGTGCTGAGCAGTTTGCTCCTGACGGATGAACCCCGTGGTGGTACGGATCCATGTGGGAACAGTTCTTGAAGAGCTGCTGCCTGTGGGCAGCCTCCACAGGCTCAGTTTGGAAAGGACGGCATCCCATGGGAGGGACCCCATGTGGAGCAGGGGCAGGGAGTGATCGTGAAGGAGCAGCGGAGGTGAAGCGTTAGGGACTGACTGCAGCCCCATTTCCTGTTCTCCTGTGCTATTCTGGGGGATGAGGTAGGAGAGGGTGGATGGGGGGGGGAAGGTGCTTTTCATTTGCTTTTAATTTTTCACTGTGCTAGTCTGCTAGTAATAGGCAATAAATTATATTAGTCTCTACACTGAACCTGTTTTGCCCATCATGATAGCTAGTGGGTGATACCCCTGTCCTTATTTCATCCCTTGAGCCCTTTTTGTCACATTTTCTCCCTCTTTCGTTTGATTAGGGGAACGAGAGAGCAATTGTGGTAGAGTTCATCTGTGTAGCAGAATAAAACCACCACAGTGAACAAGTAATTATATGAAAGAGACATCCTGAAAGTACACCTGGAATGTACTATAGGTTCCTCACAAGGGGAGCAGAGGAGCATGTGCCGATCTCTGCTCTCTGGTGACAGCGACGGAACCTGAGGGAATGGCATGGAGCTGTGATAGGGTGGCTCAGGCTAGGTATCAGGAAAAGGTTTTTTACCCACCGAGAGGGTGGTCAGGCATTGGAACAAGTTCCCCAGCAAGTTGGTCATGGCACTGAGCCTGCCAGAGTTCATGAAGTATTTGGACATGGCTATCAGACATATAGTTTAATTTTTAGGTAGTCCTGTGTGGAGCCTTGAGTTGTTTCGATGATCTTTCTCAGTCCATTCCAACTTGGGATATTCTATTATTCTGTGATTCTATGATTGTAATAAGTAGAATAGTATGAGGTGTAGAGCTGTAGCCCTGAAACTGAAATAATGAAAGGTTTTTGTTTACTTGTTTGTTTTGAGATAATAATGATCCAGAAATGGATTCCATATGTTTTTCTCATTAAGAATGAGAAGTAAACTCAAGGACTACAATCTGTAAGTACGACAGTACTACTCCTTTGTGAGGAAAGGAAATTCTATTTTTGCAGCATTTCTCTGGGAAAAAAAAATATACAAAAGAGATACTGAAAAAAAAAAAAACAAATTCAATTTAGAAGTTTGTAAAACATTTGATTTTAGCATTCCTGGAGTTTTCTAGCAAGTGAAAACCTCATTAATCACATTATAAAAGATCATTGCACTTGAAGGAAAATTCCCAGTCATTGTTTAGACTTTGACAAGTAACTCAGCTAAGCTGAGATTGGTTATCCCTCCTCAAATACGTGCGATCAGCTTGAACTTCTAAATGCTGCTCACAAGGAAATTCAATATAGCATTAATTGTGAATTTTAATTCTTCTCCATAACATGGAGAAAGTCTACTACCTAAAACAGCATATCCTAGGATTTGGGTGAAATCCCTACCTTTTCCTTTCTAATCCCAGTGTCCCATTTTCTCTTTTCAAAGAAGGGATGAATGATGAGGAAATCCTTTACATTGCACTTATGTGAAGATTTAAAATATATATATTTTTTTCCTCTCAACAATGGATTTCCTCCTCCTGCTAGGATATATTAAGGACTTAAATTTGTAATTATGACACCTAAGCATCTATCAGCATGGCAGGCTACATTCCAATTACACTGTATAGTGTGTGCAGTCAGTGAAGACTGAAGAATATTTCTGTTCCCCCTCCATTAAATGTACAGGGCTTGATTCAGTTTATAGGAAGGATCTGGTGCCATTTGAAAGGTCTATGATCTCCTATGACATCCTGCTACTATACAGAAAGGCACAGACTTCATGGAGTTTCTGTATCCCCTCTGTCATTCCACTGTGCATGTCTGGGTCAGTCTAGGGCATCTCGAGTAGCCCTCAAGAGCCACTGTGCCGATGGGTTGGTTAAGCAAATAATCTTCAAACATTCAGAAATCACATGAAACGAAAGTTTAATTTCTTGCAGTGGAAGTTTAGACATTTAACATACACGTAGATATCTGTCCCCAAGTATCTAAATGGAGGTGTCTTTAGTGCCATCAGTGTCCAGGCTACCCTAATGCAGAGTGACAGAAGTGACACTGCAAACATTACGTATAATAATGAGGCACCAGTGACAGTGGCTTTAGCCACTTTCTGCTAAGAGTGGTTCTAAAAATAGGCTTACAGCAGAATCACTGAGCAATTTTAGAGAAATTGTCTGGGAAAGAATACAATGCAATTCAGCAAGAATGAATGTCAAGTTCTGCACATAAGTAAGAGCAATCAGCTGTGTAATGACAGGATGAGTAATTATGATCTCTGGTGCTACAGAAAAGGGTCTGTGAGTGAGTCACAAGTTGAAAAATTTTCAACCCTAGGCTGCTACAAAAAGAAAAAGAAGAAAAAAAAGAACATACCATATTGGGATAGATAAACAATAGTTTTGTCTGCAAAACACATGAAGTAACTCCTTCAGTTTACTTGTCAGTAGTATGACCTCAGCTGGAGTTGTGTGTCCATTTTTGGGCACTGCAGATCAAGAAGAATGTGGGTCAGTCCAGACAAGCAACCAGAATGACTGAAGGTCTTAAAAATTTGGCCCATAAAGAAAGGTTGAATGAATTAGGATTGGGTAATCTAGACAGAGCTGAGAAGAGAAAACAAATTGCAACCATATATGTGAAACTTATCCACAGAAAGAAAGAAAATAAAGTCTTCCATATGCCCATGATTCATTGAGCAGTACTGGAACTGGTAGTGGAACTGATAATGATAAATCTCATTTTAGCCATTGGTTTAGATTAGCAACAGGTTAGTACAAACAGGGATCATTCTGACAACCTTCTGATTCTCTCCTATGTCTATCTCCTATGTTTTTTTGTTTGCATACAATTCTAGATTGCATGTAGGATTGTATAGACAAAGACAATATTGATGCATATTTGGCAAAGAAGGAATTGAGAGGACGGTGTGTGTGTGCATAAATGAATTCCTCAGCATGTATTTAACAGCTCTATTTGAGAGCAAGAGGAGACTTATAATTTTGTCTATCTCTAACTTTTAATTCTGTGAAAATTCAGATACTTGCTCACACATGGTTTGGCTTAAAATAAAGGACAGCTCATTCTCAATAAACACCCGTGTGGTGACTTTTCCTATTCCCTTTAGGTTCCTTAAATATGGAAAGAAGACACCTGAATTAGGTTGGAGTTTGTTATAGTCAAGTAATAGATGGAGTGAGACAGGAGTGCACCTCTAGCTTGGCTTTCATTGATATATATGGAGCATTTTGGAGAAAGTTTCACAAGGTGCATATTGAGGTAGATTTCTGCAGTGTTACAGAACAAGGACTGTATGGCATTGGGCATATGTCTTTCCTCCAAGCAAAGATAACACTGACTTTCTATGGGAGAGAAACATTTTGTATTGTAAAGATTTATTTTTATTTTTTCCAGAAGTTCTCTGAGATATAAGAGCATGTGTGTGTTCTGGCCTACAAATTAAATTTTGGCTCAGAATTGGCATAGTTGCATACACATCAACAGATAAAAATTCACATTAATTTTCTAAGATGTATTAACAATATAAGTAGTTTATACCATTAGCAGCACAGACTGCTTGAGAGTAGGCGGATAATGCAGCAGTTTCATTGGTCACTCATAAACACTGAGTAGGACCTGACCTGATGATATTTGGCATGACTTCACTTTTTCTGCCTCCAAGAGTAACAATGAAGAGAGAAAGGAGCAAGGGTTTTTCTTGTGCTGATTCCTGGTAAAGACTTTTGGCCTATGTGATTTTTCCTCCCCTCTGTGTGCATCACGATTGGGTTCCATACAAACAGCCCATCACAACTGCTTAACTCACCCTCAAGAGCAAGACTTTTGGCAGGAGAAGGCTCTCTGAAAATGTGGAGCTACTGCCAAATACTGAGGATTGTCCAAATCTAGTCATGTCTTTTTACCCTATACTGGGTATCGACCTCCATTTGTACGAAGACTGTTTACACCACATAAAAGGGCTGACTGAGTTAGAAGCAGAGGCAAGCTACAAAAATCATTTAATGAAGAAGCTTGACCATCTCTGTTTCTTTAAAGGCAGAACCAGATGAAGTTTCAACAGTGCTGCAGAGTTGTACAAAAAATGTGCTACTATTTAAAAATAAACAAGTAAGACCACTGATAAAAATCTGCTATCAGGGAGCAGCAAGGGCCAGCTGCTGCCTAAAGGCATGCAAGTTGAAGGTGATCCAGCTGAAGCCATGCCCTCACCAACAGAGTACAGTCTCACATGGGTTGAGTAACAAGGCCGATCTGTGGGCTGGTTGCAAGGCCCATAAACAGCCCCAGATGTAGGTCCAAGGTCCATCCAGACTATCCCATCAAGAAAGAAAGGGGGATGGGGCCAGAAAAATGGCTGCAAACAGGCACAGCTGCAAAATTATTCAGGCAGGGATTGAAGGTCCCAGGCTGAGCTAAAATCAGGATCCAGGGCCCATGGGCAGGGATGGGGAGAAGCACACGGGGAGGCTGGGCAGGACCAGTAAGGCCCACTAGTGCTTTTGTGGCCCTGACAAAGTGGAAAATTTCAAAGGAACAAAAATATTGCTACTCTTGATTTAACACACACCTGGCTGATTTTAAGGACATTTGTATTTAAAATTAGTTAACTCCACATAGCACTTCTAAGTCCTAAAGATAAAATATAAAATTAAATAAATGCAATGATGTATTCACTAGTATTGAATTCAAATATAATCAGGTCCAACAACAGTAAAATGTAAAACATGTTTGCCAGTAAAGATGGGCTGAGGGGCAATGTTTTGGTTTTGGCTGAAGCTTGAAGGTTTAAATTTACCAGAATTTTAGTTTGGGTTGGTGGCAAACAACCATTGGCAGCTATGCCAACATCTTTTTTTAAGTTATGTGAGTTTTGGCATTAAGCTCATGAAATCTCCTGAGAATTGTTGGGTTTTGAGAATGTGGCTGCATCTTAAATGGGAAACAGGCTCTTCCATCTTTGGGACCTTACTGGAAGCCATAAGCATAAGATGATGATGAAACTGGGAATTCATATGTTTCCCCTCCCTTCTTGGCCATGGATAAGATGAGTTGGATGTGACATCCTTGTTTCAGCCCATCTGTTCTTTCAGGCACTATCAGATGCATAGCTCATTTAGCTGACAGCAAATTCTCAGAATAATTTGTATTACTTGTGTTCTGTGATAGCCTCAGTGATCTCTTCTCCTTCCTCACTTCACCCACAGATACAGACATAGCTATTCATCATGTGTTCCTCACCTCATTGTACTATGAGACAGCTGTGCTCTCATGGACTGCTTTACACCATTTGGCTGCAAAAAGCTGGCTGGCAATCCTGTACAGCTGTAACCTTGGCCTGCTAACTTTCTAATGAAAGCCATGCCACCGTGGGTACCAAAGGGAAAACAAATACCCTTTTGTCTATGGAAAGTCTGGCAGGGAAGCAGATTCACTTTGGTTTCAATAGCAATTTTTCTTTGACTGCAGCCCTCCCTCAGTCATGCCTTTGATTTTTTTCACAGTTAGTCAAGTTGACTGAATAGCTGAGGGCAAGAGAAGATCTACAGTACTTCAGGCTACAGCTGCCGGTTATTTGAAACAAAAATCTATGAACAATTAGCAAAGAAACTCTGCTAAAAGAATTCTTAGAGTACTGCCTTACTGGGAGGTGGCTTCATTCCTCGAACTGGTTTCTTTTTTGTATGCACACGCAGTCAACAGCAAAGCCTTGAGCGGTGAGGAATGTCTGGCATTTCTGCTGTCAGTGTGCATGTACATTGGAGTGCGATATTTTTAGAAGCCCATCACATCCAACTATGCATGAATTCTCACGTAACCTCATAGTGCGAACAGCTCACAGAGTCAGGGCTGTGAGGGCTTATCAGATTAAGCACACAACTTGGTTCCTGCTGAATGTCCAGAAAATACTGAAGATGTGAAGATCTCCACAAACAAGCATGCCACACATTACAGTCCAGCAAAATATAAGAAGCAAATGGAGAAGACAAGCAGAAAAGGCTATGGGTATGGCATAGCTCTGCAGCACAGAACAAAAATTCATTAGACTGCATGCGGAAGCCTGGATATTAATACTCAGTAGACAGCCATGTCTTTTGTGTTATTAAGAAGGGAAATTTTCTGTAAATAGAAGATTTCTGCTGGGCCTACTGTAGTGTCCTGACTCATGCCCAGAAATTAAGCCTTACTCCTGGCCTGACCATTTGACAAACAGCATTGAAGCAACTTCACAGAAGAAAATAACACAGGGTCAGCTTTATGAAGAATGCCCAGGGAATACCAGCTTCAGAAAATGTCTAGTTTGAGACCGAGCTATTCACATGAGAAGGTGAACTTCAAAAAAACGGTCAAGTTTGGGAACATTTCTGGAGGTTTTTCAATTTCACTTTATTTCCAAAAGGGTAAGAATGCCACCCATCCCAATGGTGGGAGTAGATTTTACTAGTTGAGCCATGGAACAATTACACTGGTTACTAGTTTCCACTTAAAGAGGGCACTGTTTTAAAGATAAGGTAAGACTCTCTTATCTCCAGCGTGTTTTTAGATCCCTGAAATTTTGTAGGCCAAACAGCGGACAGTTTTAAGAGCCTTGCATCTTTATCCTAGCAATGAAACATCCAAACTCACTTGACATGTAAATAATTAGGTGCGCTGAAAAATAAACAGGACTATAATCCACCAGGGTACATTTGAATTTTTTATTTTTTTATTTTTTTATTTTTTTTCCCCCAGTAAAACAAGGCAGAAATAAATGTGAACTACAGGTCAATATTATTATTATTATTATTATCTTAAATTTTTTTCATTAAAGTGCTTAATCAGACTTTAAGTACATAATTTAATCACCAAAGCTTGGGCCTGAAGCCATTTGCTGAGTGAAATCCAAGTTTGGAACATAAATACAACATTCCTGCATAAAGTAGCTTTGATCTAATGACTAATAACAAGGAAAGATTCTTGTTCTATTACTCCCAGAACACAAATGAAATGGCCTTTGTGTTAACTTTCTGTAATCTTGACTATATCTATATGTCTTGTAGGTCTAAGAGGGCAAGACAAAAATAACTACAAATCTGTTAGCTTAAGGTTAATCTCTGCTTTTTGATCCAGAGATTTTTAGGTTTAAAGTCACTTTAAAAAAAAAAAAAAAAAAAGTTTATTTGAAAAGACAGAATGAATAAATGGAAAAAAAATGAGCTAATGAGATGGCCAATGCTACTTATTGCTTCCTGTGAACTTGTTCAGAATTTGGAATATTTTTTTCTTAAGAGAGGAGATAAAGTCTTACACAAATAAAGATAACATGGTGTCACGCTACTGTAATTGTGCAGGCTCATAGAGCAGCCTGTGAAAACACTGTGGAAGAATATGCTGAAAGTCTTCTGGTCCCTATGGTAACCACTGGAGTAATAAGTTGTTCTCAGGACAAGTGGAAAATAATGTTATGAGAAAAACAGACCCTTCCTGACTACAGCAAGGAAAAGGCATGATCTCTGCAGCCTCCTAGCAATAACGTACACTGTGATTATAACTTTAAGTATGCAAACAGAGATCCAAGTGTCACAAAGGGGATGAAAAATAAAGAGCTGGCCCAAGGCTCTGTGGTTTTATGATGGAGCTTAAGGTACAGAGGTAATTTTCAGCCTGTAATTAATATTTCCATGCCTCTGCCAAGGTTTCCCCAGACTAATCTCTCCTCTTTCAGGGTTCCTAATTGGATATCCTCAGAACAAAGTCCCATGGCTCTAAGTAATGCAATGAGCACAATAAAATTACCACGTAGTAGCAGTTCTCCAAATACTTCCTAAGCACTGTAGGTGGCTCTGCTGCTGTTCCTTCTTTCCTGCATTCTCACTTTCTCCCTTGACTGTCTATTCGTTTTGCTCAGCAGTCAACATCAATCACCTTCAGTGGTGCATCCAAGCCACTACCAGGCATGAGTGGGATTTCCTTACTCCAGGGCAGCAATACCTATTACCATCAGTGTAATGTAACTGCAGCACTCACTCCTAACAGAGGTCACTAAGCTGGATTTCTTGTCGCAGCAATATCTTATGTGAATTTTCACAAGTGAAAAATGTGAATTGCTCATAATTGAATGTATAAAAGATCAGCTTGGCATGCTGAAGCTAGGTAACCATTTTGTTTCTGATGTAGAGAGCACAGAGAGCAGGAAGGAAATGTTACCGAGCTACACAGGGGAAAGGAAGATGATCTGGTGCATGAATTTTCAGTAGAGAATTGGAGGAACTAGCTGGGGAAGGTGAACACCTGGCATAGTAATTGAAGTTCATAACATGATTTTGCATGTGAACACTGTATCTGTACCAAGCACTTAAAACTACGTATATGGAGTGCAGTTTCTAAAAACATACAGCTATACTCTGGAACATAAAAATATCATGCAGCAATATATAATAATATTAATAACTGGAATTATGAATAGCTTTGCAAGAAACTGTAGCACAGGAATCAGTGTGGACACAGGACATATTCATCAGGGATATGTCAGATGGCAAAGCAACTAGTAAGGCAAAGTGTTAGAGAATATACCTGCAGTTCATACTCAGATAAGTATTTTTATGTTTTAATTATTTTAATTAATTTTAATAATTGCCCAAATAACTAACTGGGCATTCCCATGATGCTCAAATTAGCAAAATGTTATTTTCTACCAAATAGATGATTGCTTAAAAATATTTTCTTGCATCTTACTGTAATAGAGCATCTTACTCTAATACTCAGAGCTCTCTTCTGCAGCTTGCCAGACTGCCACTGAATGATGTTTTTCTTGGTAAATCTAGGAAAACTGTTGTTATAAATACACACTTATAAATTCTTCACTTTGTTGTTCTCGGTAGCCATTGCCCCTTGAAATACCTCTCCCCCTTAACTTGAAAAGGAGGAAGAAAAAACCCAACACATTAATTTTGTTAAATAAAGAAAACATATTCTTCCTTCCTCTTACCACTTCCAAAATATCAGCAACAGTTGTAACTCAACTAGCAAAGCTTCTGAGACCTGAAGGGTGGCAAATTCATTTCCTCTTGGCCCAGGTAAAGTAAACTGAAGTCTAGGCAGTTTTTAACTGGCATTTTCTAGGCAGGAATAGGTACACATGCTCTACAGAGCACAAATAGAATGAGCTGAACACAGATCTGGGACACATGGAACCCACTGCATAAGTGATCCACAGACTTACTTCTCTAAGCAGAAGCATATATTTGCAATTTATAGCCCATCCAAAAATGAACAGTATGCGCAATACAGCTAATAGCGCAGTTCCAATGCACATAATACACTACTAGCCTGCATTGTAGTGGCTAAAGTTAGTGGCTAACATAGGACAAATCTTCCTCACAAATTCTTTTCAGATAAAATTTTCAGGTGAAAAAGGGGACATACCTATCCATGTCCACCCAGTTAAGAACTCTTCTTCTAGGGAATATGAACATCAAGTATGAATTTACTTTTGAAATCCAGGATTTATTTTTTCATCTCTTAGGAATACCAGATTCCCCATCCTACATATCACAAAGCAGAAAAGTTTAGTCATTTTTGTTATTATCATTCTTATCTTGGTGCAGCGAACCCAAATCTCCCCTAGAATCACAGAATGATTAAGAAAGTCATCTAGTCCAACTCAGGGGAGCTGGCTCAAGCAGGAACACCGAGGGCAGGTTGCCCAGGACCACATCCAGGTAGCTTGTGAAGATTTCGCAGGAGGAGACTCCACAACATCTCTGGGCACTGTCACAGTAAAGGAGTTTTTCCTGATATTCAGACAGAACTTCTGTTCTAGTTCATCGCCATTGCCTCTTGTGCTGTCACTGATCACCACTGAAACAAGCCTGGCTCTGCCTGCATTGTATCCTCCATATAGATATTTATAGACATTGGTAAGCCTTCTCTTCTCCAGTCTGAACAGTCGCAGCTCTCTCAGCCTCTCCCCAGGAGATGTGGTCCAGTCCCTTGATCATTGCCCTCCATTGGATTCTTTCCATCTTTTTCTGAAAAATGAAGAAGTTTTTCCCAATTACAGGACCTTGCACTCCTCTTTCTTGCACTCCTCTTTGCTGAACTTCATGAGATTCTTGTCAGGTCATCTCTTAATTCTTGACAGCCTACTGCTTAATTCTTGTTTGCATGCTGTGCTTAATTTTGCTCTATTTATGTACTTGTCAACACCCCTTCTCTCTCAGAAAGCAAGACACAAGTCTCAGAAAGGTCATGGCCATGAAAGAACACTGTTAGCAGCATCAGGAAGAAGGTGAATAGAAGATCCATTTTTGACAAATCGAAGCAAGGACGTATGCACTTCTTTTTACCTCTTCTTCTCCTTTTCCTTTTATCAAAACCCTCCTCTTGCTACTCTTGGTGGGTTGCATCCCAAATGACATGAGGTTTGTCAGTATACGTTATAAAATTAGTACAAGTCCCTGGATTTGCAGGCTCATAAGGGAATGAATGGTGCCATTATACTCAAATGAACACATAATTAATTAGACAGTAAAATAGTCTTGGGCTCACAGAGTTGTACTCATTCTCCAGACAGTTCCAGCAACTGGGAGAGTATAACAAAAGAAGAGAAAGAGTATGATCTCTGGAATAAACAAACTCACTATTAAATTATATGAGGACTGCAAATATATATAACATTTTGTACCGTGCACCCAATTTAGTTATCTAAGGGAAGGGCTGTTTTTCACTCCTTTGTGTGCTGAGGGAGAGCCTTAAGAAAATTGTCCAAAGGTAGACTGAAGATCATTGCTTTCCCCTGCCACACACTTCCTGGCCAAAAATAGGAGGGGAACTAATGAAGAATATAAATAAAGGAAAAGAAATACAGAAAGACTGAAAAGATGTTACAATAAAAAAAGAAATTGAAAACAGACATAAGTTAAAATCTAGAAACAGTCTAAATAGAGACAGGCTGGCATCAGTTCAAGCTATGGGACCTAAAATAATTTAGACAGTCACCTTTAAAAAGAAGTCATAAAAATGCCTTGGCTGTATCAACAGCTTAAGCCCTACTATTCAGTAAAATTTCTATTTCTCTTTATTTCTTCTCCCTGTTTTCTCATGCATCTTGTCATTTCTCTCAGGTCCTATCCCTTTTAGAAAATTTTCCTCATGTTCAGAAAGGTATTATTCAGATTTCTTAAAAACATTTTTTTTTTAATTACACTGTAACCAACAGTATTGTTCTGGTAACTTTGTGGTAACTTTGACAGGAGGAGAGACTTTAAATACTAAATGAATACAACCTATTTATTTGATACAATTATTTTACAATATTATGGCTCAATTAAAAGGCAAAAGTATAGACACTTCAGAAGAGACAAAAATGTCTGAACATTGCCATTTTAAGGGTAAACAAATTTTAAAAAGTAACATAAAAAATTGATATTACCATAATTAAACAGCGTAGTATCTCTAAGGGGAACTTTTGTTGTTGTTGTTGTTTAAACAATTAAAAACTTTTATAAAATTCCCTGTCAAAGGAAACATGAGTGATGTTGGCAAGCAGAAAACAGCTAAAATATCCACCATGAGATCACGATTTCCCAGGACCTCCTTGAAAGTCTGAAGTGTGTCACAAGGGGGATTTTCCCAATGAAATAATGTATAAATAGCTTCAATAAAGTAAGCAAGGGAGTTAATTCTGGCAGAAGGGATCTGCTTTGAGTTGTTAAGAACTTACTCTCTCCTCATGTATCTTTTGCTGACAAGTTTAATCAATGGGTACTACAACTCAAACCACCAGAGAAGAGTAAAAGCTGGGACTGGTAAGTCATTACCTCATTCGCAATCATAGAACTGCAGCTGCCAGAAACCACCTCTGTCCCTTCTTGGCTCAGGACAGGACACTGTTCAACCTATCTGTCTGCCCTGTTGCCTTCCTATCTCTTTACACACATACACACAGAGAGGAAAATGTAGCTACAGCTAGCTAGTTTAGAAAAGATAATTTGTTCCAAGCTGTTATGTTTCTCAAGTGAATATCAGATGAATTCATAATTGTGGGAACTCTTGAAACATTTCCAGCTTTATACAACGTGTTTGTTTTAAGGCTCCGGTGACGTCTGTAATGTGTAGGTCTACTGAGATTTGGAACAGATGCATTATTTTCCTCAGCCACCTGGAAGAAAGTAAAATATGGAGAAAAGCTGTTTTTTAAAGACTCCCTGGTGTCCACAAACTGGTCTGGTTAATAAGACAGAAAATATTTCTGATTTTTTTTTTTCAATTGCAAAACAAATGGCTAAACATATAATTGCTGGTTTCTCTCAAGGAAATCAAAATGTCAAGAGACTAGCAAGGCTTAAAATTAACACACAGTAGCTTGCCTGGTGTCCTGTTTGGGGGGATATTAAGGATTCGTGAATGTATTTTTCAGTCTTATGCTGCAATAGAGAAACTGAAGAGAGCAAAACCTTGTGTGCAAAACCTTGTGTACAGTGTAAACTAGACAGCTTTAGCAGAAGTTAGAAGAAATTCAGGAGGCTGTTTTAAGTTCTTAAATTCTTTTACTAGGGAAAAGATACACTTGAAGTATACACCTGAGGTTGAGAGCAAAAGATCTATGTAAAAACTGGCCAAGCCGAAATGGCAGCCCAGAGAATGGGATTTGATTCAGTTAGTGGGATGTTCGGCTTGTTGCAGATTTCCTTGAAATTAACAGGCAAACTATTTCACATACACAAACAGAACTAGCTGTATAATTTGCTGAAGTCCCCCTTTGCTTCCCTTCAATACAATTAAATGTGGCCAAATAGTTTGTGTTCCCCATTCCCTCATTTGAAAGACAGGCATTTGACTCCTTCTTTAGGCTGAAAAACGAAACAGATGTCCAGAACCCTTGAGCCCGTGAGCAGACTGAGTGAACTTCACCTACTGATGGCAAGGTTGTAGTTGGAGCAGAGCTTCAGACAGGGAGCACTGGAACTGCAGATGGTTCACAGCTTGACTTGCTGCTCTGCTCAGATGGAATTACATGGCCTCAAAGGGTCAGTGGTGGTCTCCAAATGAAGAAATGCCAAAGTTGGCTCAAGATGGAGATTCTCAACTGTAGCTGTTATTTCACAGTGACTGTGCACACTGAGCCTTCCTATGTGCAGAGGCCATGAGTTGTTACAGGCCAAGCTACAGAAAGTGGATATTTAGTTCAAGCCTTTAAAGCACTCTTTTGATGCCCCTCTGTTCTGCCCCTGCTATAGCACATATCAAATACATGTCTTATTTCTTTGTCTCTCTCTTATTCCTCTGTCTTTGAGTAAATCATGATTAAAGACAAGGACTTTCAATCACAGAATCACAGAATCACAGAATCACAGAATTTCTAGGTTGGAAGAGACCTCAAGATCATCGAGTCCAACCTCTGACCTAACACTAACAGTCCCCACTAACCCATATCCCTAAGCTCCACATCTAAACGTCTTTTAAAGACTTCCAGGGATGGTGACTCCACCACCTCCCTGAGCAGCCTGTTCCAGTGCCTAACAACCCTCTCAGTAAAGAAGTTCTTCCTAATATCCAACCTAAAACACCCCTGGCGCAACTTTAGCCCATTCCCCCTCGTCCTGTCACCAGGCATGTGGGAGAACAGGCCAACCCCCACCTCGCTACAGTCTCCTATAAGGTACTTGTAGAGAACGATAAGGTCGCCCCTGAGCCTCCTCTTCTCCAGGCTGAACAATCCCAGCTCCTTCAGCCGCTCCTCGTAGGACTTGTTCTCCAGGCCCCTCACCAGCTTCGTCGCCCTTCTCTGGACCCGCTCAAGCACCTCAATGTCCTTCTTGTAGCGAGGGGCCCAAAACTGAACACAGTACTCGAGGTGCGGCCTCACCAGAGCCGAGTACAGGGGGACGATCACCTCCCTAGCCCTGCTGGTCACACTGTTTCTGATACAAGTCAGGATGCCATTGGCCTTCTTGGCCACCTGAGCACACTGCTGGCTCATATTCAGCTGACTGTCCACCATCACTCCCAGGTCCTTCTCTGCCTGGCAGCTGTCCAACCACTCCTCTCCCAACCTGTAGCTCTGCTTGGGGTTATTGCGCCCCAGGTGCAGGACCCGGCACTTGGCCTTGTTGAACTTCATGCAGTTGACCTCAGCCCATCGGTCCAGCCTATCCAGATCCTCCTGCAGAGCCTTCCTACCCTCGAGCAGATCGACACACGCACCTAACTTGGTGTATCCCATGCACAGTACCCCAGAGGATTGAGGCTGGACATGCACAGCTATAATATTTTCTTTCATGCAAGCAAACTATCCTAGTCTATGGAATAGAGAAAGGAAAGAACCTGCTGGCTAGCCTACTTTTTCATTTTGCATTGACAAGATATAAACAGCCAAGTTACTGCATTGCATCCCCAGAATATCTGATTAACAATCAGGTGAGAGGAACTGTTTGACTTCTCTTTGCCTTCTCTTCTGTTGCTGAAAATTACAAACACAAATACTTTCATCTAGGTAACTTCAGGGCTTCTCATGTGGTCAAGCAGAATCTTTTTTTTTTTTTTGTCACAGGCTGACCAGACCTTTCCCACATTAAGATTATAAATATATTGCCTGAATTTATTTTACAAGCTGACCTGAAATGTCATCGCTGTTAGGTAAATGAGGTAAGGTGTTTCTTAACTACTGCTGGGAATAGGGAGGAGTAGCATGTACAGAAAAAAAACACTGGTCAAAGACAAGAGATTTTGTCCAAGATATGCACATTTCATCAGTAAATGTAAAAAACAGTTGCCTCTTCAAACATCCTAAACTGCTGGCCTAAAAATTGATATATTAGACGTAGGTAGACAGTAGGTAGACAGTGTTCCAAAAGGGACAAATTTCTGACCAGATGTGCATGCTTGCAGGCTTCACAGTCCTGAATCACACTATTCCTTTACATACTGCAGCTCAGCTCCAAGACATATACACAGAGATTTCCAAAGAACAATGTTTTAGTCCTATATTCTGCACTGAAATTTCAAAGAAAATAATCTAAAGCTATTGTCAAGAAAATACAGTTTAACTGAAGTCTTCTTTTGTATCTCCATATTAGAAACCAAAAGAAAATGATTAAAACACTCTTTTGTAACAAATTTTTATACATCACTAATAAAATTTGTGCATTGTTCTCGTGTGCTGCCATTGCATAAGATCAACTCTTTACCACAGTCAGTTCATCTCATGTTTGAAATATTGTGACATTTACATTTATGTGACAAGTGTCATGTAAAGGAATAGTAAGAGAAGTAGCTGCTACTTCTTAAAAAAATTAAACTAAATAAAAGGCTTTGCTTTCAAGCCTACCCTCTCCAAAATAAGATAGAAAGTTATAATCCTAAGAAAGTAAAATATGGAATACATTCCCTTCCCCTCACCCACCCTCAAAATCTAAATCTTCATTATCTAGCAGTGTAAAATTAGCAACATCTGCAAAACTGCGTTGCTGCATTTGAAAATCCCAAAAGTCCTAGTGCAATTTCTAACAGATGTATTGCTGCTCTTACACAAAGAGGAATAATGGTTCGATCAGCTCTTCAGCCCTCTAACCACAAGAAATATATCAAGTTATATATCCAACATCTGGTGATGATATCATGTCCCTGTTTGTTTTTCAGCATCTTACATGAACCTAGAATAGGTCTTGCTGTGTAGCTCAGCAGAGAATTGCACTACGGTTCACTTCTTATTGCCTTTTCAGAAATGCTATGAAACATTTCATTGAAATGATAATGTATTTATGAAGACTATTATTTAGTGAGCCATTTGTCATCCCTGTAACATGGAAATAATCCAGGTATCAGGTTTACAGGAAATGTCTGCTTATGTTAGACTCAGAATTGCTCTGCTGGGGCTTGTTGACATGCTTGATTCTTCCAGCTAAGCCCAACTTGGAGCCAAAGTGGGAGTGATGCGAGCAGACTTGGATAAAAAGATAAAAAGTTGACGGGAGTAGAAGGATTAAGATGAGAGGTTAAGGATGAAAGGAGGGGGAAAAAAAAAAAAAAAAAAGAAAAAAAAAAAAAGAAATGAAGCAAAAAAGAAAAGAACAACAAAAAAAAAGTCAACCAAGGTGGCCATGCACTAGAAAAGGCATCAGATCAGAGAAGTGCCAGCAGAGCACAGGAACCTGCAGGATTTGCAGCTGTTAGAAAAAAAAAAATTGCCTTGAATTTTGACAGTCTGTATCTCAAGCACCTGTCAATCTTTAGCAATTAATAAACAGTTCTGGAGAAAATGGACTAACATGGTAGGGGCTAGGTTATCTGAGAACATTTATTATACTTTATTCATTCACTGGAATATGTTGAATTTTCCTTTTATATTTTTCTTTAACAGAGTGATATAAATAGATCCCCCCCGTTTTATGGACTACATACAAGTAGGGATACTTAGCCAAACACTACATAGAACTGCAGTGTTCAAGCAGCTCAGGTAATTGCCAGTTATCCCAGGGACTGCCTAGTCCACTGGTTCCTCAAAGTCTGTAGATGTCTAAAAACTGCTACCCTTTAAAACCAATTGGCTTGATTGTGGTAACGTTTTAGAAAGTGATAGTTGGCATGAGCTGAAAATGTGCAAGATCTGTGCAAGAAATGTGCAGAATGTGACCCTCACTATCCACGAGGAAATGGTTGGTGACCTGCTACGGCACTAGGATGTGTGCAAATCGATGGGGCCGGATGGGATCCACCCAAGGGTACTGAGAGAACTGTCAGAGGAGCTGGACGAGCCACTTACCATCATTTATCAGCAGTCCTGGCTATCAGGGGAGGTCCCAGTTGACTGGCGGCTAGCAAATGTGACACACATCTACAAGAAGGGCGGGAGGGCAGACCTGGGGAACTATAGGCCTGTCAGTTTGACCTCAGTGCCAGGGAAGCTCATGGAGCAGATTATCTTGAGAGTCATCACACAGCACTTGCAGGGCAAGCAGGCGATCAGGCCCAGTCAGCATGGATTTATGAAAGGCAGGTCCTGCTTGACGAACCTGATCTCCTTCTATGACAAAGTGACGCGCTTGGTGAATGAGGGAAAAGCTGTGGATGTGGTCTACCTTGACTTCAGAAAGGCTTTTGACACCCTTTCCCACAACATTCTCCTCAAGAAACTGGCTGCAATTGGCTTGGACTGGTGTATGCTTCATTGGGTTAGAAACTCTCTGGATAGCTGGGCCCAAAGAGTCGTGGTGAATGGAGTCAAATCCAGTTGGAGGCCGGTCACTAGTGGCATTCCCCAGGGCTCAGTACTGGGGCCAGTCCTCTTTAATATCTTTATTGATGATCTGGATGAGGGGATCAACTACACCCTCAGTAAGTTTGCAGATGACACCAAGTTAGGTGCGTGTGTCAATCTGCTCGAGGGTAGGAAGGCTCTGCAGGAGGATCTGGATAGGCTGGACTGATGGGCTGAGGTCAACTGCATGAAGTTCAACAAGGCCAAGTGCCAGGTCCTGCACCTGGGGCGCAATAACCCCAATCAGAGCTACAGGTTGGGAGAGGAGTGGTAGGAAAGCCGCCTGGTGGTGAAGGACCTGGGAGTGATGGTGGACAGTCAGCTGAATATGAGCCAGCAGTGTGCTCAGGTGGCCAAGAAGGCCAACAGCATCCTGGCTTGTATAAGAAGCAGTGTGGCCAGCAGGGCTAGGGAAGCGACAGAGTGATAGTCCCCCTGTACTTGGCTCTGGTGAGGCCGCACCTCGAGTACTGTGTTCAGTTTTGGGCCCCTCGCTACAAGAAGGACATTGAGGTGCTTGAGTGAGTCCAGAGAAGGGCGATGAAGCTGGTGAGGAGTCTGGAGAACAAGTCCTAAGAGGAGCGGCTGAGGGAGCTGGGCTTGTTCAGCCTGGAGAAAAGGAGGCTCAGGGGCAACCTTATTGCTCTCTACAAGTACCTTATAGGAGACTGTAGCGGGGTGGGGGTTGGTCTATTCTCCCATGTGCCTGGTGACAGGATGAGGGCGAATAGTCTAAAGTTGCACCAGGGGAGTTTTAGGTTGGATGTTAGGAAGAACTTCTTTACTGAGAGGGTTGTTAGGCATTGGAATGGGCTGCCCAGGGAAGTGGTGGAGTCACCATCCCTGGAGGTCTTTAAAAGACGTTTAGATGTAGAGCTTAGGGATATGGTTTAGTGGAGGACTTGTTAGTGTTAGGGCAGAGGTTGGATTCGATGATCTTGAGGTCTCTTCCAACCTAGAAATTCTGTGATTCTGTGATCTTTCTAAGAAAGCACTAAAGTTTGCAGGCGTTGAGACAGACATTATTTTATTTACTGTCATATAAAGCTTCATTATCCCAATCCCTTGGAGTCAGCTGCATGGCAGCACGACTGCCCTGGCTTACGATCAGTTGTAAGAACAGCCGAGCCTTGGTATAAAGTTGTTCTAAAGACATTACAGGATTTTGCTGTGAATTTTCTCTGTGTTCATTCCATGAGCATTTAACATTAGACAACACCTAGTTCTCAGCCTCTCAAGCACTCCTCTGTCACTTTACAAGTCATCAAATTACTGTAAAAGCACTGAAAAAAATAAGGTCTCAGCAGAGTTTTAAATTAAGTGTTAGCATGTAACTGAAAATTAACAGTAGCATGTCTTTTCTCAGTTATATATGAAGGAAAATGTGAATTCACAGAAGCGATTGTTTTAAAGACTGTCTAAAACATATGCCCACTGCTGGCCCTTGGAACGAGGAATGGTCCTTTGGACTCCATTGTAAATGGAATATAAAGTCCAGACAGGGGTGATATTTAGTAAACAACCTTATCTTAAGGGTGTCCCTTTAGATTAGTGTAGGGTGCTAACTGTTCAGCTTTTATTTTTGTCTATACATTCCATTTTCAGTTTCTTAATTCTCCTAACACATTATATTAAACTTAATATCCAACACTTACATTTCAGATTATTATTATTGTTTGCAAAAACTTTATACTTAAAAGATAAATATATTTTTAAGGGAGTTATTCAATTTTAAGAATCTTATTTTGAATATTTTTAAATAATTGACCAGCTAGTGTGCCAACTTCAGTAGATTCCCAGAACCTTCACAATTGCAGTTCGTACCACTTATATACCACAGCCAAGAAATCACAGTGCACTATGACTAATCAAATTGGGCATAAATGCTGGACCATGCGTGAATCCTGTTTAACATCGTGATGTGGATGATGGGGCAGAGTGCACCTTCCGAGAGCTTGCAAATGACACAAAACTGTGAGGAGTGGCTGACATGTCAGAGGGCTGTGCTGCCATCCAGAGGGACCCTAACAGGCTGGAGAAATGGAGAAATGGTCTGTGAGGAACCTCATGAAGTTCAAGAAGAAGAAATACAAAGTCCTGAACCTGAGGAGGAACAACTCCAGGCACCAGGACATGCTGGGGGCCACCCAGATGGAAAACAGATTTCCAGGAAAGGCCATTGGGGTCCTAGTAGACACCAAGTTGAGCATGAGTAAGCAGTGTGCCTTTGCAGCTATGAAGGCTAACAGTATTTGTGGCTGTATTAGGCAAAGTACTGTGATAAGATTGATGGAGGTGATCCTTCCACTCTACTTAGCATTGTTGAGGCTACACTGGGGTTTTGTGTCCAGTTCTGGACTCCCCAGCAAAAGATAGACATGGACCTTGTGGAGAGAGTCCGACAGAGGTCTACAATGATAATTGCAACAATAAAGTGCAGCTGATTCTGCACTATATCAAGACCAATGGGGACAACTCCACAGCTAATGCAAATTTGGGCACAAAAATACAGATTTTCATTTAAGAATTACTTGTAAAAAGATATGCTTTAACGTGGAAATATGAACTGTGGAAATGCAGTTACTTGATATGTATTTCAGCCATTAGGAAAAACACAGTAATAATTCAAAACGATTTAAAAGTTGGACTATTTGTACTTCGTACATGTCTTTATAATAATAGCATGCTTAGTTCACCACAGGGCACTTAAATTTAAAATGTCCACTGAGCAAGACTGGAATGTCACTCCAAGACTTTTGTATACTATTAGTTATGTGTTTTAAAACAAATTTAATCTAAAGAAAAATAAAACAAAACAACCCCATCTTTACCTGGTCTCCTGCAATGTAGAGTCATGTTCCTTGGACTATGAGCATAGGGTCCTGTAAAGACTATCTGTGGTGTTAATAGAAAGACCAATAGAAAGCCCCATCTGTGGGATGGGGCTATCAGAATCATGATATTTGTAATCAAAATCTAATTCTGAAGTGAATTCTAAAAGAACAAGAGGGTAATGCTTTATCCCTAGTTAGCAGTAAATTCATGAGATGCCAAAAATAATGTCATTATAAAATTTCTATATGTTGTTAATTTTCATATCACAGTAAAAACAATGTTAATGTGTATAGGCTCTCTGACAGGAGTGAGACATGCATAATTATGGCCTCACTGTTGTTAATTCTCCACATACCTAATTCTGTGTATTTGAAAGGAATGAAGGAAGGACAGAGAATGTCACTTGTAACCTTTAATGTCCCCATCAGAGCAGCTGATGGGAATGTGCAGGCACTGCAATGGCATTATCAGCCACTCTCAGACATGGAAAACTTCTAACAGGCCATCTAGAACTCAACTTCCCCTTCTGGTTTCAGGTTCATGTAAGTGTTGTCTTCACTTGGTCAAACAAATTCCTATTCAAAACAAAGGCAGTGACAGTAAAAATGAAAAGTAAAGAGGAATGGGAAATAACACAGGAAGAAGGAATAACAGTAGGTTTTCCCTGAGACAAAAAAGACCACATTTGGTCAAAAAAGACCAGCTTCAGTAGATTTAAAAGACTTCAGGCCTGCATTATTGTGCCTTTTTTTTTTTTTTTTTTCACAGATGAGAGGCTTAAATGTTGAGAGATCAAATGATTTCCCCAAGCACGCCAAAAGCTAATCCAAGAATAAAACCATCCTGTTTCTTGTCTTCAAGGCCACCCCTCCTTCAATTAACTGTTCAAGATTTAGCCAGACAATGGTTAAGAGATGCTTTCCCCTCTGTGGCTTGCTCCAGAATACTTTTTAAGATCAAGATGACACAAAGGGTCAACGTAGAATCCAGCATTGTTGGAGACAGGAGGGCCAGCAGCTCTGTTAGCCGTGCATCCTCCCTAACCATCCATCAGTCCAGATGGTTTCTTTAGAGTACTTCAGATAAACAATCTTTACAAGCATGTTGCAGACAAATCCTTTTAACTTTGCCATTGAAAATACAATCCTTTTTGATGTTTTTAACTGCAAAAACTCCTCCTCTAAATTCCATTTAACTTCTTGAGCTAACTCACATCTTCACTGGAATAGCTGAAAACCAATTTTTCTCTTTCTTATTCTAGTTTGAACAATTAACGCTACCTGTGACATTTACTTCAAAATAAATTTGATACTAGTTACATCATTTACATGAACATATAAAAAAAAAAAAGTAGAGGATATTCTATACAGAATGTAGAGTACTCCAAAATAGGTTTTTTACACCACTCGGTTAGTACACAGATCCATGCCTCCTTCAGGTCAGGGGAACAGAATTTTAATAGAAGAGAAATAATCCAATTACTAAATAGTCAACTAAAATCAGAATCAATATGTAAAGTACTAAATACATGTATCAGATACTGAGAGCTAGACTCCTGATCAGGATAATATTAATATTGTTAGCAAACGAGTATACAATGACAAAAATACGAGTAACACAGTGACAATAAAATAAAATAAAATAAAATAAAATAAAATAAAATAAAATAAAATAAAATAAAATAAAATAAAATAAAATAAAATACTGTAGATACTGTTTACACGATGGTATTCCTTTCATATAGAATGGAATTTTCTAGATATTGATGAAATCAGCATAAAAATGAAAAGTAGATATGATGTGTTTAGATATGCTACAATTCTTGATAATAAAGATTATATTATGCAGTTTACTATCTTTTTACACTCTGTACTTAATATTTTGTGAAAATTTTACCAAGAATTAAACAGATGAAACTCTTGAGCTTATTTCAGTGATTATTCCAGTTTGAGGAATTGCAGAGAATTACTCAATGTTCGGTAACATTTTTTCTTCAAAACTGCATTCTCTTAAAATTTTCTTAATCCTTTCCTTCCATATGCTTTTTTTCTAAATATGTCCTTCAAAATAATTGTGAATTTTTTGGTCCCTTCCTGATGGTTGTTTGGCAAAAGCTCATTTGACTTTCCCCATGAAATCAGTCCCTATGGTACCAGAAATGTTTCTTTCACAGATCCAGTCCCTTTACAGAATACTTCAGACTAGATCATTGTTTAGGTACAGGGTCACTAGTGTCATATAAGAGAGAGGTATGTGGACTACAGGTGTTATTGGATGGGCCTAAGAAATGTCATATGCATCTGTGAAGTACGTACAGGAGTGTCTATATATGTAGTGACTACAGTCACAAAAAAACTATCTCAAATATAATTATATGAAATGTTTCATAAATAAAATGAATATATATATATATATATATAATAAAAGAGTATTATATTCAGTGGAAGTTGCCTTCCTGCTTACAGCTGGAAATTCATCTATTCCATAGAGATGTTTTAACTAATTGGCTCTCAAGTTTACAAGACAAAAGGGAAGTATGTTTTTTCTGCCTGATTGCCAGAATTTTTGTTCAGGGCCTGAGAGAAAAATGTATTAATGTAAGTAATGATCCTGTGCATGCTTCCTTGGGGTGCATTGCCAAGACTGATGTAACAACTTTGGGAATCTTCACTGAAGACTGAAATGTGCTAACTGAGATCTGAGATAGCAGCCGTCATCTTGACAGTTTGGCAAGCTGCCTGGGATAATTTGGTATCTGTTCTGGGAGGATTAAGGGTAATCTCTAAAGAGCAAATGATTTCCTGAAATCTGGCCAAAATCCTGTAAGTTAACATGGATTTCAATTTTACTTTTATCTAGGTACTCACAGGGATGGTCCCTGTGTAACAGAGATGACCTAGGAAAAGTGTAAAAATATTTTCTAGGATAATGTTGCCAAGATTTTTATTCTAAAATGACAAACCTGATGGTCTTCAATAGAAGACATAGCTTTAGTGGAATCTTGCCCTTAAACTGTAGTCACATGCTATCATTATAGTATATATGCATATACTAATGTAATTAGGAAAGATTTGTAAGGAAATTTGATATAAATGTTGCTTGGGCTACTTCTGTTTTCAGGAACTGCAATTGTTAACATTTTTGTGTATTCAATTCTGTTGTGTATTAACACGTAAGAGTCAGGTCTGGGATGTTACAAATAGGATTTTTTAGGAATACAATTTTAATGTTCAGCACTGTCACACTGACTTCTAGTAGACTGGCATTATTGAAACTGATCTCTTGTATCCTAGACACCAAATTTTTAATCCCTCTTAAGACACAAAATCCAGAACCACAGGAATATTCTTAGAATATCTGGGGTGAAATATCCTGGCCCAACCAGGGTCCATCCCAGGCGCATAGTGTGGGAAGGACCACATTTGCTTATTACAGACAAAACTCAAGCCCCACCTTTTATCTCTTGTTAACAAATTGTAATGGGTTTTCAGAAGGACAAGAAGTCAACTGACTAGATGAAAATAGGGCAGGCAAACTTGAAAAGTAACGGTCCATTTAAGGAAGTAATTTCTATAGCACTTCCACAAGGTCATACTTTATTATTTTTTTTTCTTTTCTGTAATTTCATAGGAAAATTAAAGTATATGATTTTAATACAGCTGAAATGAGCTGGCCCAGTTATTGCCATCAGATTTTGTCAAACCAGATTTAGTGTTACTATCTTGTTTGCTTTGTAAGTATCAGGGAATGTAGAACTGTATTATCTTCTATGAAGTCCGGGATTAACATGTTAGTTTATAATCCAGTAATTAGCAGTCTACATTTCAATACTTGTTTTATAAGCTAAGTGTGATTGTTGTGCTGTCTGCATTTTCTTTTTCTATTTTAAGACAACCTTGGCCATTCAAAGCAGTAATTAAAAAAAAAGAAAATACTCTACAAGCAACTTTTCTGTGAACATATACTCTAATATACTATATAATACATATTTTGGGTTTTAAGGTGGCCAGAGTCATTATTTACTGATGGCTCCTGTCAGTGCCTCTAGAATATGGATAAGGCAGTGTGCAGTTTTCTAATGTACAAGCAAAAACATTATCAGTAATTCAGCACAGAACAGAGTTACTCCTTTCTACTCCCTTTTAAACAAGTAATTGTCACATAGCCCAGCAGGTACTTACCACTGCAGGTACTTACCCACAGTGCTAGTCTCAGTGGAGAAACCAAGACCAAGGCCTGAATGAACTCAGGTCTTCATCTGTGTCTGAAATTTCCAAAGCTGTGGTGAAGCTCACTGGCACTGGGAAGCTCTCACATCTGCGAACCATGGCTGTTCAGTAGGCCAACAAGGCATTTTATTTTCCAGTGGTGCAAATCCAATACTAAAATATGCAAAATTCCTGACCGCAGCTATAGCTTAATGTAGCCCAAACTCTTTAAACTTGTAATATAAACATTTTCCCCAACCATATTTTTCTGCTCTTTCATAAGGGCTATTCTTACTTAAATTTAATTTAAATTAAAGACAGAACCATAGGCAGTAATACAGACAAGCTTGTGGCCTGAAAGGGAAAGGAGAGACAAGAGTATCACTAGGAACACAAAAACTCCACAGTATGTTACTGCAGCTTGAATCCTGACATTTCTATCAAAGCCCCTCTCTCTAAGCTATCATACTTTTCAGTAATGTATTATGAATCAAGTAAAGAGCAGCAGATGGGGAAAAACAAGGGTGGCTGTCATCAGCATTTTTTCCTTTGTGAACAATTTCTCACTATAGAAAGGAAGCAGGATCTCTCTTTACTCCTTTACTTTCTTGGTCTCTCAAGTGTGATCAGTCACTGTTAGCTGATTTTGGTGCAAGGAATGTAAGAGAGGGATAAACCTGTAGCAGCATCAGAATTACTTTAGATTTATTAGATTTATTACTTTTAGATTACTTTTATTTAGATTTATTACTTTTAGATTTTATTAAACAATCTTAACCCATAAGTAAACAATTTTAATGAAATTTAAAGTAATTATAGACAGATCCAGATTATTTTCTAGACTGAACTCATTCAATCAGTATAACATAGTTAAATGCAAAACCATGCATGGGGGAATAAAGAATGTGAATTCTACTTTCAAAACTGGGAGCTACAAAAGAGCTAATAGCAGTTTTAGAATCTTGCTGAATCTGAATTCTTGGTATGATTTAGTGAGTCAGATTAATCTTAAACTACAAGCGTGTATGCATAAAATCTTGTAATGGAAAAAAAAATAAGAGGAGGAGGAGCAGAATCTACTTTGCATATAAAAGTGAAACAAAAGTGTCAGGATGAGCAGTTCAGCAGCCAAATACCCATACAGAGACACTCTTGAATGTTCTTTTTGAGAGTAGGTAACCCCCTATTTAAATATATATTATGATGATGCAGAAGTAACATTTTAAAATTTTCAATCAAGACTGCATGTCTTTTTAAGATTCTGTTGAAACACAGGATATTGTTTTAATGTGAGAAACACTGCATGAATTCAGTTTAATGTGCTGTGCAGATGCTAGGCAAGACTAGACTGACTTCCCCTGGTTTTAAGAGTCTACTAATCTAAAGCAATAGAGGAGTTATGCCCCTTTTTATCATTCCCAATGTGCAAAGTCCTTGATCTTAAACAAGTCAGGCAACATGTTTTCTGAGTACATCTAAAGTTCAAATGGAAAATATTGCTGCTTGAGAGGTAAGATTTGTGGTAATAATAGCATTCCACCAGAGAAAAAAAGAAAGGAACATAAGACAACAGTTTTAAAATCCACATCAGCATTTGCCTGCACCAGAAACAATCTGTCGTGGTCTGACCTCAAGGCAGCTATTGTTTGTTATTGCTTGAATTGATTGTTGATATAAAAGAAAATCCAAATAATCCCATGGCAATCTTTAAATACCCTCACTAGAAGAGAATAGCCTGGCAACAAATAACGCTATATGCAACCATGTCGAGCCAGGTCAGCTGAAAGAAAACATTTATTCCATTCCTACAATGTCTCCAGTCTGTTTCACTGCATACAAGAAGGCCCTTCCTACAAAGCATAATGAAAAAAAAATATACAGTAAAATAAAATAAAAACTGCAACTAAAAAAAAAAAAAGCTTACTATAAAGTAAGTGGAATTGTTCTCCATATTATGAAAGCTGTCACATTTACCTCCCATTTGTAGCAAGATGATTGCTTTCTACAGTAAAAGTGATTTAGGAAAGAGCAAGCCCTCTGCTCAGTATCTTTTCTCAAGAGTTCCTGGGAATTTTGAAATCCAAATCATGGAAATTCATAATCGACCATGCTGAATCTAGTGTGCAAGTACAGGAAAAGTACAGGAACCCCCCTGTACCCCTTTTTCTGACTAGCTGGCTCTGAATCCTTCTCCAGAGCAACCCATTCAGGCTTAGCTTCATTCACCAGCTAAGACCTGCCATTCTGAGGGGCTGGGCTGGTGATTTGCCAAAATAAACTTTTTGGCCTTGTCTTGAGTTCTTCTTTAAGTCCCTCAGTTGTAAAAGTATGGGGTAGAAAAAAGAAATGGTGATTTTCAATGAAAAAGAAGCAATGCTTTGTGGTGGGGAATTCCCATTGCTTGGGGATGCTATATTGCAATATAGCATAAATTCTACTATGACATATGTAATATGTTCCTATATTCTTAATGAACTGTCAGATTCTGCCTGAAAAAACATTAAGAGTACTAGCTGATTTATTTATTTTTCTCCCCACCAGAACAAAGCAATAGTTCCTTTTCCTTTCTTGGGACTACTTCTGATTTTTTATTCTTTTCCCCCCTCAGGGTACTTTTTTTCATGCTAATCTCTATAAAAAGAGACAAGAAGTGCTTACTGGGCTTATCCTAGGACTGGCTGTGAGCCAGGTTAACAACAGACAACATGTCATAAAGATATTAGTAGGTAATGTGATTTGTTTTGGCAACACAGCAACATTTTTAAAGCATGTGACGTATGGGATTGTAAAGTTGTATTACGGAGGGATGCTTCAAACAGATACAAACATCTTTACTGAATGCAACAATTAGGTTTATTCCTTTATCGCAGGAGTTTCTGTTCTGTTCCATCTCTGAGTGTAAACAGATATATTAAATTCATAGTTTTTCTGCTAAGCACAACTGTTCAGATTCTTTTGTAACTTATATCTGATCTGTACTCAGCTCTGTCTGTTATGGGGCTGGAATGCTAAATCAGCTTGAAAGGACCATTCATAACACTGAGGGTGGATAGCAAATATGTTGGGCAGAAAACAGAAGGAAAACTACGTTGGAGGTGGAGAGGTTTCCTTGCTATGTCACAGCAGGCTAAGAGTGAAAAAAGGAAAGAAAGGTGACAGGACGAGGGGGAATGGGCTTAAGTTGCACCAGGGGAGTTTTAGGTTAGATGTTAGGAAGAACTTCTTTACTGAAAGGGTTGTTAGACACTGGAACAGGCTGCCCAAGGAAGTGGTGGAGTCACCATCCCAGGAAGTCTTTAAAAGACGTTTAGATGTAGAGCTTAGGGATATGGGTTAGTGGGGACTGTTAGAGTTAGGTCAGAGGTTGGACTCGATGATCTTGAGGTCTCTTCCAACCTAGAAATTCTGTGATTCTGTGATTCTGTGTGTGAAAGCAACCACAGCATGAAACTAGGCATCCAGGATAGTTGTAAAACAAAAGCTTAATATTGCTAGGTTGTCTGCTTTAAAATATGGTATTAGCAGACAACAATGCTGACATATGAGGAGTGGCTGAGGTCACTGGGCCTGTTCAGCCTGGAGAAGAGGAGGCTGAGGAGGGACTTCATCACAGTCTACAATTTCCTTGTGCTTTGTGGAAGGTGACCAATTCTCTGTAAATACCAGTGATAGGATCCTTGGGAATGGTGTTAAACTGAGGCAGGGGAAGGTTAGGCTTGACATCAGGAGGGGGTTCTTCACTGAGAGGGTGGTTGCACACTGGAACAAGCTCCCCAGTGAAGCAGTCACTGCACCAAGCCTGTCTGAATTTAAGAAGTGATTGGACTGTGCACATGGTCTAAACTTTTGGGTTTAGACTTGTGCGGTGCCAGGAGTTGGATTTGATGATCCTTGTTGGTCCCTTCCAACTCAGGATATTCTATGATTCTATGATTCTTTTCATGACTCAGCACAATCTCCTCTTTAGGTACATCATAATGCAAAGCTGATTACAGCAATATTAACATCTAGTAATCTAAAATCTAGTAACATGTTTACTAGTTTACTGTTTCTCTTTAGTTTTATTATGTATAACATTGTTGCTTTCCACCGGGAACCTAACACAAACTCACAATCTTTCAGTGTTAAGAGATATGTGTGTATGGTCATATATGTTGTTCACGTATTCCATCTAACAAGCTTTTGTCACATACCAGGTCTTATTTTTCTTGTACATAATAAAAATCAGTGTAGTGAATTCAGAAGTATACTAAGCTAAACCCCACATTGTAGATGAGAGAGACCATAAGAAAGCAGTAGTCTTTCTTCATGATGGTAATTTTCTAATCGTACTATACTGTATATGCACAATGCTTAATGTATTTCCAGAAAAGTACAATACAATAATGTGTAAGTTTTGATACAACTACTCAAATATACCAGCTTTTGATACTTCATTTTAATTTCCAACACAAAGCCAAGGAACAGCCCCAGAATGTCTAAAACTCTCACTGTGAAGATTACTGATTTGACAAATGCTACAGGGGGATCAGAAAGAAAACACAAGGAAAAAGATTTTAGATCATATAACAACTTGCACTATGGCAGCAGAATATTATTTTACAAAACAAAGTTACTGAGTATGGGAGGTCATTCCCTGTAATGAAAACTTTAATCATATTGCAACCAAATGATTCTTACTTGAATTCAACCTAAAGGAATAAAGTGAATTTACTCAGAGTATTTCAAGTCTCTGAATCTTTCTCAAAATATATCAGTAGCAGATCAAGAGTTTAATTCTAATGACTAAAAAAAATAATCTATTGTACAGGAGACTAATTTCAGGGCTGCATCAAGCACATGTGTTTCATGACTGACTTTACCCTCTCAGCATCCTGGAATCTTCAGCAATTAATCTAAACAATATATCTATCAAGAAGAAATCATGTTTACTTGGAAATGTGGCCCATTTTATTTTAACTGAAAAGCATTCATTATACAGTGCAAACAGTTCTTTGGTAAATTTACTGATTAAAATAAAAACAACAAAGACTTTGCTTTAGGTAACATTAAAAAAAGAAAATAAATATGTAAATTTTGCAACATATTACAGCAATATTCTCACAGTGGATACTGAGAAAATGGTCATCTAGTCATTGGCCACTGTTTCAGAAATGTTAAAATTAATGCTGATTCTGCAGACATGACAATAAAACAAGCACAATCCATGACTGATTACACTTTAAACTGTGCATAAAGACGTGTTTTTCCTGAATGGTTTATAATCAGATGGACAGTGGAAAATAACTCAAAATTACACTTATTTAAGCATATCCAGACTCCTAAGCCCATTTTATATACCATATGTATAAACAGTGAACATCGAAGAAAACCTCCCTCTTTATTCTGGAGGCTGAAGAAAATGAACAATCGGATATATGTTACTATTTTATAATGTATAAATGGAAACTCTTTTCTCCAATACGTGGAAATTTTGAGAAAGTTTATTTAATATAAAATTGGAATAAAAGAATGTAAGTAGTAACCAGCTGGATGTATTACTGATTTATATATCTGTTTAGACAGTTAAATTTTATTTGGTTCAGCTCCGCAATCCTTCCTCTTTGAGGAATTCCTGCTATAGGTCAATGGGAGTTCCATCTGAGTTGGACTTACAGGACGAGACATGTGGTTTGGACTCTCAGTAAAAGTCAACAAAATACCAGAGTATCAAAGAAATACAGGAATGACAGCCTCTAGATATGATACTCAAACATGCTCGCCACACACAATTTCTGAAAGTATTAAAATAGAAAATTACATAAGTCAAAACATTGTATATAAAATCAATTAAAATATTCTAAAAAATATAAATTGCAGTTCTATGTGTACCTTCTACCACACATCTTTAACACACCACTCACATGTACATATTGTTCTTACTATAGTATGAAATGATTTTCTTTAGCAAGCTTTAAAGATACACCAGAGATTGAATGTGTGGCATGGTATCTGATTATCAAATTTGAAATTATTAGTGTTAGTAATCAGAGAAATTATGTGCCAAAATATAATACTGGAACTTACTTTGTTGTGCTAGGTTAGTTATTAGACAGGTATTTGACTTACCATGCAATAATTAAGTGTTCAGTTTGTTTGCATAATCTGAAATGTTTAAGATGAGAATGTTAAATTTTGTGCAGAGTTCTTTGATTCCAGACCTCTGCTCCCTCAGTTTGAACAACAAATTCAGAAGTCAGTGAAAACCTGAAGAGCTTGGTTCATGTTAATCCTAACTTGGGAATTAAGGACAGAGCCATAAATTCTAAAATATTAAGTAATTAGGGAAAGAATAATTTCTGAATAAACAAAAAACAAACAAACAAAAAACTGTAAAATGAGGTATGATAGTTGTCCTTCACTGAATATAATATATAAGTCCTGGTCAAAAATATGCAGTTTGTATTCTAAAAAGTATACAACTTTGAAATGCTAGTGTAGACATATACTCTATTATGTTAAACATTTATTAAATGGGAACTAAAGTCCATTGGCAGACCATTTTTAACATGAATGATAAAAATATGAGGTAAAAATATATATGCATTAGATGAAATTGAACAAAAAAATAAAAATCAAATACCTTGTCAGAAAAAGTAGTCAATCCACAATTAATCATGATGCTTGATTTAGATTCTTTTTTTTTTTTTTTTTTCAACAAACAGTGCCACAATATAATCAGGAACATATGTCTATTGACAATATGCACAGAAAGTCAGTAGGTATTTTTGTATATAAAATGGCATGTGACGTGGTTTCACATTCTCAAAACAGGGCCATACAAATATGTGAGCTGATCTGAGATTAAGAGAAGCATGCTTAGAAACGGGACTGGATGGTCATGTTACAATGATTTAAAATAGATGAAACAAAAACAAGTTGCCAAGCAATTACATATGTTTTGACATAAAGATTATGCTCATGTTAAGATCAAATGCTACTCTGCCATGTGTGTTTTCCTAAAATGAGGAACACTGTCAATTATACCTGTAATATACATTCAATTGCTTTTTCTATCTTCCAATTACATTTACTCATGTTCCCCTAGTAATTCCAGCCTTTCTAGTTCGAAAATATTGAATAATTTTGCTCAGTGAACAAGAGAATGTTGAAAGGTGCACTCTGTTTTTCTCTATTTTCTTGATGGTCCATATGTAGAAATGATAGTGTGATTCAACAGCATTTCCATGCATATGTGGTTTGCAGAAACTGGTCCTCTATCGCATTGGTTTGGGCACAGTGAGTGAGCTTTTGCTTTCCCATCATTTACTAAGTAATAATAAAGAGCTAAATTTCAAGTCAGACTGGAACTGAAAATGGAACTTTCAACATTACTAATCATAGATGGGGGAAAAAAGTGTTCATTTTAGCCTAAGTCTGAAGCCCAGTCATTTTGGATACCTAAAACTACCTGACAGTGTTCTCTTAAAGTAGCACCAGTTTTTAGTTTGTCTAACCTGAGAAGCTTAACACACAATTAACTTTGACCTGTTTGCTAGTTTCCCTTTCATTAATTTTTGCATTGTGATTACCTTCATGGGCAGAAAATACAATGATACATTATGTTATACTGTTACAGCACCATTAGAATGTTGTAATCTTGATTTCTTGCTGTTTTAAGCCTGTAGTTTTTGCCATCAGCAGGCATTGATACAAAGAGTATGCACCCTAAAATCTAAAAAAAAGAAGACTTATGGCTTCTTTTTATTAATACTTTCTTTTAAGCAGACTGGACAACAAGCTCCTTTAATCTTCACAGGAGCTTCACAGTCAGCTGGCGGGCACGACTCCACAAAACAGGTAATCTGACCAACCTGTGTCGGGAAAACAAGGAACGAAACCAGACCATACTTAGCTACATTTTCCAATCAAGAAGTATCTTTTTTCCCATTATTGAAGCATGTGTTTTCATTCATCCTCTCTAAGATCTTGGTTATTAAAAAAAAATTCATATAGTTTACTTCAGTATCAATTGATATTGAGAAGGCTTTTTGTATTATGCCTTCTTATTATGCCTTATAATACCTTCTACATTATACCTGAACAGTATGTCATCTTATTTAACATTCAGGCATGAAACTAGGATGCCAAGTACCCCCCCCCCCCCCATATTTCTTTGACTACATTTTTAAAATGCTAACATAGTAAAAGAAAATGAAAATTTAGCAATAAGCTAGATATGCTTTTATTGTTTTTCAAGGATTTTAATAGACTTTTTCAAGAAGTGCAATTAATTTTTTAGCTAATTTTGCCAGTACCATCCATAAAAATGGAAATATAATAAATATTAAAATATTTAATATTTAGTAAAATGGAAATATAATAAATGTAAACAAGAGGTGGATTTAAAAACATTGTAATGGGCAGGGATATGAGAGCAGAATCTCTTTTTGCACCAAATAACTGAAGTACATACTTACTTTGCATTCACACACAGTACAAGGGTCCCTTTTCCAGGTTTCATTGCTGGAATATGATTTACCCTTTTCATCAGTGCAATCAGTTTTACTGAGGCGTGATTCAAGTTTTTTTATCTGTAAGTATTAAAAAAAATGAGTAAAAGCAAAGTTTTTATTTGTGCAAGGTATTCTGTCTTCTCTCTTATGCTATGCCATGCATGATAAATACTTGTCTGGGTTTTTCTTTTGACTATCTACTTTGCATAATGCTAAAAACCTGGAAATGTGTAATGAATATGTCAGCAGACTTTCAAAGGAAAACTAACAAAGGATACATCTTTCCTACCATTGGAATATACATCTTGAACATACAAAGACATGCAAACTACATCTAACATATATATATACTAAGGCAAATATAAACTTTCCAAAAAGTCTGAATGAGAAGGAGCTAAAAAACCCCATAACCTTAATTAAAAAAGTTATCTTGGATCTTTGACTGTATTTTTTTTCTTAATGATGAAAAATAGGGGTTGTATGATTAGTATAGCTAGCTGGTTGTGTGCCATTTGAGAACAGTAAAGGAACCATCTTTAAAAATCCCTTGGTCCTTTTGACATCCAAAAAAGACAGAAAAACAGAATGAAATGTAATAAGACTTAACTTGGCCTACCAAAGCATTTCCACTGTCAGAGCGCTCATTGATGATGAGTGTAACAAAGATTAAATAAAGCCATCAAAGATGGAAGCAATCTGCTATGTAAATAAATACATGATGTATATTTATGAATTACATTGAAAAGCTGGAGCTTACTTTTCTAGGCAAAATCTTTGGCCTATTTTGGTCTGTCCTATACAGTATCCATTTTTGAAACCAAGTTCTTATATTATTTTGATATTGAGTCATTATGTCTGAGTTATTCTGAATAAGGAAGCTATGCTGCATCGTAAAAGTAAGTGATCTAGATTTTAACTATGTTCATGGCAATCTGGCATATGATTTCTTATGGACTCCACATTTTAATCATAGTTTTACTTAGATTCTATTCCCTGAGCATAGACTTAGATTTAGAGTATAGACTTAGAGCAGTGATTCTATGCACTATGCATTGCATTTCAGATAAGAAAAAGAGATTTTTTTCAATTACACACAAATTTTTAGGGCAAGATTAACCTCATGTTTAGAATTCAATGGTTACAGAAAGCTTCAGGTTCAAAAGTCAAAAAGATCTATAGAATAGATCAAATTATATTTTAATATGATTTCAGAAGAATATAGAAATAAAGAATAATCACACACCATGTTCTGTGTTGTGTTTTGTTTGAGATACTATGTGGTGGTTTTTGGCTGCAGTGGATGTCTAAATATTAAAAACATAAGACAAGTGATGTTAGGAGAACATTATAAATTAAATCTAGAGTTAGAAACTGTTCTGTATAGCACCTTACCTGGTTTCTGAGGCTTGAAATAGTTTTTTGCATTTCCAAAACAAATTCTTTGAAGTCATTCACTATGGGCATGTTTGCATTTTCATCAGATGCTGAGGTGGCATTACGAAAATATTTACTCTGTTTCATAGAACTGCAAGAAATTGATGCCATGTCAATTCACCTAGCTCATTTCTATCTGTCTTGATATTTTAGAACACTTAGCACAAATGTAAAGAGGAACCAACAAGTGTAGGCAGTTGGCCACACTGAACACCAGTGAGCCACAACAGTATACCAGACCCACCTGTGCTGATGACAGCATCAGGTCAGGTGAGTTATGGATTACTGTTGATGTCACTAGTGACAATGAATTTCTTCTGCTGAGAAGAATAATGTATGTATACAATGCATGGGGAAACACTAAGTTGTCATTTGTGACACTGCAGAACATCACCTTAAATCGTTGGGAAAAGAGCCTTAAATAGGAAAGCAGACTAAACTGAAAGAACTTTAAAAAGTGTTACTTCAAAACATGAAATTCACCTTTCACATTAAGATTCATAGTTTTTTTCCTATTTACTCATTAGCAAACAATGTATTTAAAGAAATGTCTTTAAAAAGAAGTTGGTTTTCGTAAACAGGTGGGAAAAAGCGCTTTTAGATGTAGACACATTCCTGTGTCCAATGTAATTAACATTTGAAATGAATGCTGTTTATCATAGACTATCAAGTCTAGAGTATTCTGACTATAGTACTTCTAGCATTTTCCTGGTAAGTGTCATACAACACTAACCTGTGTTACTTGATTCTCTCTGTTGATGGGAAAAATGTATACAGTTATGAAAGGAACTGTCTATAATATATAATACATTATTTGGTAAGATTTTAAAAAACTAATGTATTCAAAACCAGGAAAACACTAATTACACTTATTACATTAAGATCTCTGAATCCATACAAGCATTTCTATTCTGTTAGCATGTCTTCCCCAGAGCTAAGGGATACCCAAAGAATGAACAGGCAAAGTACTCTTTTCTATATTAGGACTCATGATTTATCTTCCTGTATAAATTAAAACTGCACTTATTGGCAGGTGTTCAAGCTACTTAGTTTCCCATACTTTTTCATCTAAATTAAAGAAAAAGAACTCAAAACAACATAACATGCCAAAGTTCAAGTAAACCAGCTGCTATTTTATAACTAAATGTTTAATCTTCCCCACCTGCTTATGTTACTGAAAATGAGGAGGAAAAAAAGAAAAAAAGATCTCACCAGAAACATAATTTAAATACAATGAGCATAAGAATTGACAAGAATGTTAAAAGAATGGTGTTGCTCTAGCTTTTTTTATGCTTTAAATAAAGTATTGTAACTTTACAATTTTGTAGTCCTAATTAACGCTTTGACTGTTGTAGATCTATGAACTTCATTTCTGAAAAAGTCAACAGCGTGTTAACAAAAACAAGCTGTTTCTCAGATACATGTTTATATTTTCTTGCTTACGTTTTTATGCAATTTAACCCTTCTGCAGCTTTATATAATTACGGGACTAATTTTTTTTAAAAATGAATTACATTAATTTGTAAATTCAATGGCTTCTAAGTGTTCACTTGCATAACCACATGAAACATCCTCATTCGAGGGTTCCTTACAATGAGTCTTTCTTTTCTTCTTCTATTGTCTCTAAGTAAGCTTAGACTTAGCTACTGCCTTTTCTTGTTTAAGATTAGAAACCTTTTACCCTTAACATCTAAGGGCTCTGTTTCTTCAGAACAACTTCCTACCAATTAAGTGAACTATAATGCTGGTGTATCTTCAGTACATTCACTTGAATATTTGAAACTGCTGAAATAAACATAACTTTCTAAATATCTATCCAGATACTTTCCTTGCCTTGAGTGGGTAGATTCTGGCTGAATATGAACCAATGTTCTTCTCAGTCAAGCAGATAATTTTATTTGCTAAAAGAACACATATATATGGAAACAATGAAGAATGTTCGGTTAAATAAGAGAGTGAAGGATCTCCATTTATTTTCTTTATAAAGTGTCCAAGCAGAACTCCATTTCATCACACTAAATCAAAGATAAGTTTTGGTTCCTAGGAAACTGTAGGGACACTATGTAGATTATTTGTGACATTGTGGTTTACTTCCTTGCTTGAGGATTGAATTTTGAATTTTGAGGACCTTGCTTGAATTTTGAGGACCATAGAGTTATAAACAGCATTGTCTCTCTGCAGCACCCCTGCCCTCCACTGCTTCTTTGAGGTACTAGAAGCAATCTCTATTAATTCTATTAATCTCTATAATAAATGTTTATGTTGGTGTTATCTACACTTGGTTTCCTCTTACTGTAGGAGGACCTGGCAGCTCTGAGCAGAAAAGGAAACAATATAGTTTGGTTGCTACAGGCACAGCAGGGCTGTGGGATTCCAAATCCCTCAAATTACACTTAATACTAGCTTTTTTTCCTGTACAGCACAGGAAGAAGTACTACACTGTGTCACACACAAAGAGACTTAAATAATTTTGAGCTTGTAGTGGCTATGCGTGCATAAGTCTCAGAATGAAATACATCAATGATAAACTGAAGAAAGCAGAGACTGGAAAAAAAGTGGTATGCACTTATAAAGAAATACATCAGTTTCATTCCATTTTGAAAACAAATGCTTTCTCTTACTTTAAAAACAAAACAAAACAAAGCAAAAACCTTACTCACCTTACTGTTTTGGAAATTTTCATTTTCTTCAAGGGCTTGTCCTCTTGAAAGCTGTAGTCAAGAGAACGTCTTCCCCGAAAGTGATATGAAAATGCATTAAACTGTCCTCTAGTTCTACAGTCTGAAATTAAGCAAGAAATTAAACATTACAAACCATACTATCACCAGTTAATATATTTTCACAGTATCTTCTGAATTGGCAAAGGCATATCCCTATGGAATCAGCTTGAAGGCAACTGAATAACTCTGAGGGGTGCAATACTTAAGTCAGCTGGAAGTAGAAAATTTTATTATTCACAGACCAGCTTTTTTTGATATGAAACAAAGAAATAAAGATTATTTTTTTTTTTCCACAAATGTATCACTACTACTTTAACTGTCCTTTTCATTTCCAAAATTTCCACTCTTTTGGCTTTTAACTATTTTCTTCTTTTGGAATGAGATAGTTACATATGGAGGAAAACAATAATAGAAAAAACAGCCTGTTGCTTTCTCATCTATTCCAGGTTTGTTATATTTGGCATTTGAAAGAGAATATTTAATTAAATCCTGAAGAACATTTGCATTCTTTATTGGTTGACCAGCCCTATGTACAAAGTTAAGAGATTTGAAGGTATCACCAGTCACTAAGAACTAAAACACTTTATTCAGTAGAGTAGAAGTCTCAAGCCTGAGAACAATTATAACAGAAATTTTCTCCTAAGATCCAAAGTGGATGACTTCACAGGATGAAGTATGTCTTTCCAGTTATTATTTAGCCTTCCAAAAACAGTGAGTATTTGAAAGGAGTCCCATTTAAAAAAATAAAATAAATAAATAAATAAATAAATGGAATAGCACTTTGGAGAGGAGAGAATTAGAAAATAGAAGTTTTCTTATTTCTGTTTGCAGAAGCTTTAAAAACAAAAAGTCATCGCAAGCCAGGATGTTTCACAAACCAACAGCACGTTCAACTATTAGAACCAAAGAGTATGCTAACAAAACAAAATGGAAAGCTGAATAACAGGATCCCATGGATGTATTATCCCAGTTAAGTCTGGTATTAGCAGAATGAGCAATGAAAGCAACTGAATAGGGGAAGAAGGTATTTTCTCTGATGTTTCTCTTAACATGCTGCAGAACAAGTTTATTCAAAAAGGCAGTAACATCTTAGCAAATATTCTTTTGGAATTTAGCAGTACCTATACCAAATACTTAAAGTATTAACACAAATCATCGCACAAGTTTCAAGTCAAGAAAGAGTCTCAAAACACTGTTGAACTGAGCAATGTGAAAAACAAATGTAAAATTCTTGTTCCATGTAAATTAAAGAAATCATAGAATCATAGAATATCCCGAGTTGGAAGGGACCCTTAAGGATCATCAAGTCCAACTCCTGGCACCGCACAGGTCTACCCAAAAGTTAGACCATGTGACTAAGTGCACGGTCCAATCGCTTCTTAAATTCAGACAGGCTTGGTGCAGTGACTACGTCCCTGGGGAGCCTGTTCCAGTGTGCGACCACCCTCTCGGTGAAGAACCTCTTCCTGATGTCCAGCCTAAACTTCCCCTGCCTCAGCTTAACACCTTTCCTGCAGGTCCTATCACTGGTAATATATTGTTTGCTCTGTGCTTATATGAAAATATGTATCTTAGATTATTTTTATTGGTTTTTCATATATTTAAATAAGACATAATCTCTCTGTTACTTTAAAAAAGTTTGTTCATGGTTTGATATTAATGAAGATGGGGAAAAAAAAAGCCCTGATTAATTTTCAATTTGAAAGCAGTACCTGCAAATCATTCTTGAACAGTTTATCCAGTTTATCAGTTCTCCTTCTCTTTTCCTTCCTTTCAGCATGTTCCCTCCTTGATTAAATTTATTCCCTTCCTCCTATAATAAATGCAGGCCTAAAGAACTACATGATATTGGCTGCCAACATATTGTTCATTCTTCTTGTGTGTTCTGCTGCTTCTCACACAAACGTCTTGCTGCTCACTCAGAAACTAAGCTCTTTCAGATGGGAACAGGCTGCTGTGTCTGTAAGATACTTGCCATGAAGACGTTTTTGATTACCCCTAGATACTTCTATATTTAGTGTGATGAGAAAAGGGTCACTTTGAAGGGTCACTGGAAAAAGAACTAGTTTTGGTCAGAGGAAATTTTTTCTTAAAGCAATCTTTTGCTTAAAATTTTCCTGAATGCCATAGAAATTTTAGCTTCTTTTGGAAGTCATTTCTGAAAAAAAAAAAAAAAAAAAAAAAATCACCTTTCTTTAGTAGTTGCTAAGGTCTTCTCTAGATTTTTTCTTTGGTACAAAAGCACAATGGCCTATTCTTCATTTCTAATCCTAAACTGGTGTTTACAATCAAAGCACCAAAATCCTGGGAAGGATTTAGCACCTTACACTGATAAATATGAGAAACGTATGTTCAGGGGCACCTTCAAGTACCCGGACCTGATATTTCTGTAGTTTTTAAGGACTTAAAAGTGTCAAGTTGCCAAATGAACAACTCTAGTTCTTGGTTTCCATTTCAGAGGAGTAAGGGAGAAAATTGTTATTGCTGAGAGGTGCAGGACAAAATGCTTTAGCTTTCAGAAAGCCTTAAACGAGAAGTTTATGTGTGTGTATATATATATATATGTATTATATATCTATATGAACATCTTATCAGTACTAGCAAATTAGAAAAATCAGCCTAAAAATCAGCCTAAAGTTCTGCTTTTGTTTTTTCAGTCTACCTAAAATTTGCCCAAATTAGCTATAAGCAGACCAATTCATTTTCTGTACAAAAAATGAACAGGAAAATAAAGGAGAACCTTAGCTTATTGAAATAAGGAAAAAAAAAAAAAAAGCAAATACAATCTTCTCAGAAGAAAAATAATAAAAAAAAATAGTTTTAGAAAGTTATGCAGATTAAAACCACATATCTTTGGACTACAAAGAACAATCAGAAAAGGTGGATTCAGACAGACAGATAATACATGGACTAAATAGAAATTTGCAAAATAAGAAATTTGCCAATAACTGATCTGTACATAAGACTGTGATGGTATGTGTCTGAGAAAGATAGTAACAGTTCACAAATAAAGAGACTCAGACTGCCTTGTTTTGTTACAAATCACTGAGACACCTACATTAAGATGCTTTACTACAAATGCTTCTTTTACAGTGAATGGGCAGAGACAAAGGCAAAGTAAAAAGGAGATTGCAGCCTGAATTGTCCTGTAGAAACACCTCTTTCTATACTGCCTGCAGTAGACTTCAAGAGACTGGGGTTCTGGAGTGTTTAAATGGAATAAATGTCAGCCTACTGCTTCCCCTTGCTTTTCACTAGCTACAGGAACTACTGGCATGAGAATCCTGCTAGCAAAGATGCAGTACTGTCAGAGGACAGAACTGTGGAACTGTATGCTACTCACCATAGGTAGAAAAAATAATTTTCTTGATTGGATGAAATATTAAAAAAATATATACATTGATTCTCTTAATAAAATGTGTTATCATGCAGATATGATGGACTATAATAAACAAAATTCTGTTCAAAGAAAAAATAAGGTTTTTAAATGGTCTTAAAAGGTCTTTAAATCTCAGACCATGGAGCTTCGTTTTAGTAGTCTGATATACTTAGAAGTTTTCTGAGGCTAATAGACACTGTCTTTAAATGTACATTTAAATGTAAGAAGATACATTTAACCATAGAAGACACATATAAATAAGATATGACAAAAGCAAACCTCAAGATCTCTGCGAAAAGAAAACATGGCCAGGCATGAATTGTATTTTGATATTTTGAAGATCTCTTGGTAAGCAATTTTCAATGTTACAAAAGAACTTGCATTCTCACCTTGAGATTGCTGTTAACATTTCAAAATTTGTAAAGTCTTCCACAACATTTAGTGCCTAGCCCAGTGTTACTTGGTATTTTCATTGAGGACAAAAGGGCGTAATAAGAAGAACGTAATAAGATATAATATTAGAAGTAAAAGTCAGACAAGCTGTAGCTTGCAATAAAGCACAATAGTTAAAACAAATAGTTGATGCCTTCCTGAAAGACATGCTTAAATTAAAGAGATGAATGTGGTCAATGCAAACATAAACTATGACATAATTCATTGTCTGGTTTTAAAATGCAAGAATCCATTAGGTCTATCCCACTGGAAGACCACATATAAATGGTCTCAGAGGAAGTATGTGTCTTAACCGGTGGGATTTAAATATGTTTAGTCCTAATTTTTATAACAGTGTCTTCCAGAAGTAATCCAAAAAGAGCATTATCTGATTCAGAAGATATGTTGGTTGCTAACTGACAAACTGCTAAGGAAAATTGTCTTCCTAAACCAGTTTATACTTAGGGGGGTAAATTGTGCCTTGACTGAATCACTTCCTACTGGGTTATTATTTGACATAAAAAAAAAAAAGAAAAAAAAAAAAGATTAAAGATATTTTTCATTATGATTTATACAAATTGTGCAAAACTTTTAAAGACTCACAATGGACAACATTTCCACTTTACATATTTTGAGTAAAACCATGTTTCCATTTGAGCCACTCTGTTTGCACATAATCTCCATTCTTTTTTTTTCATGTAAGTCATCTCAGAAACATTTGTCATGTTCAGAATAATATGCTCATCTTTGAGGGAAGAGATAAAAAAAGTGGAAATAAAAAGTCAGTAACAGTAATCACAGAAACTATACTGAGTACTTTTTAAAAAGTCCTTTTTACACTAAGCCTGAAATAAAGCACTAAAAGTGCTTCTTTGGAAAATCTGAAGTTTGGATGCTCTTTGCTGAAACAAAGAGCTGCAATAATTCTTCAGTAACTTCTGTCTCCAACAGTATTTTCCAACAACATAAAGAAAGATAGAAAGTGAAGGAAACCAGAAGAAAGTCTTGTGTACTTCAGTGGAATTCATGTGTTTTTTTTTCCACACCATAAACTAGCAATTCTGTTGTATGATTTGTTAACTGAAATGTAAAGGTAATCTGGTATTGTTATTATAAAAAGGAATAATGTTCTGCTTTATAAGAAACAAACACTGGCTTTACTCAAGAAATCTAAGAAGTAGCTTTTTGTAACTAAGAAGTTCTATTCTTCATGTGGAAAAGTATTTTGACATTAACAAAACAGGAAGGATAACAAAAACAGATGTTTTTTAACCAAACTAACACAACTGAACATATGGGTCACTTATTAAACATACATAAAGTGCAATGATATCGTATTCTGTATTCTACTTTTTAACTCAGTACACTCTAGAAGAATTTTAATTATAAAATGAGTAGTATTTTAAATATGGAAAATGAATATGGTTTAATTTTTTTCTTCTAAATAAACAATAGTAATAAAATCAAAGAAACAGTACTGGACAATCATCAGTTTAAAAGCCAAACTGTGCAACATTAAATCTTTTTGCTGGTTCATTTATTTTACACTTTTAATGACACAAGTTTGTTGTCATGGTAAAGACATAATAGAACAATTCTTCATTAGTAACTGTGTCTGTAATAGGTTGAAGGGACATCCTCCATCAGTTTACATTTTACAGTTAAACTGTAAAATTCTTGAATTCTGAGATACATCACTAAAAGACTCTCTGTTCCTCAGGATAATTACTTTTTTTTTTTTTTTTTTTTTTCCCCAAAGGAATTAAACATACACTACTGTGTGACTGTGTGACTGCTGTGAGTGTGACTGCTTTCTCAGAAGTACAGTCCACTGGTTCTTCATCCATGCACATCTTTTCACTGAATTTCACTAGCTTATTCAGCAGCAGTAAATCCAAAACATTCAGCAGAAGAAAAGATGAATATCTCAGATCAGAATATCTCAGATCCAGGTACCTCTCATCAGTGTTTCCACATACTACTTGAATTGAAAGTGAGGTTTTTACTCAGTAAATTTTAAGATACTAATAATCATCAACAGATAATACCATTATCCTTTGTAAAAAACTTTTTTTTTTTTTTTTACAGTTCGTAATTTGTTTGATGGTAATTTCTAGATGAGCAGAGTTCCACAGAAAACTTCCTGACAGGTGTTACACAAATCCCATGCAGTGGTATAGGCTTGGGGAAGTGTGGCAGCTGGAATACTGCCTGACAGAAAAGGACCTGGGAGTGCTGGTCAACAACCGGCTGAACATGAGCCAGCAGTGTGCCCAGGGGATCAAGGCCAACGGCATCAGAAATAGTGTGGTCAGAAGGACTAGAAATGTGACTGTACCCTTCTACATGTACTGGTGATACCACACATTGAGTACTGTGTTCAGTTTTGGTTCATTCACTGCAAGAAAGACACTGAGTTGCTGGAATGCATTCACAGAAGAGCAATGAAGCTGGTAAAGGGACTAGAAAACAAGACATGAGGAGCAGATCGGGGAACTGGGCTCAGGGAACTTAGTTTATTCCAGAAGAAAGGATCTTGTGTGGAGACCTCATAGCTCTCTACAGCTACTTGAAAAGAGTTAGAAGTGGCAAAGTTGTCAGTCTCTTTTCTCAGGTGAGAAATGATATGAGGAAAACAGCCTCAAGTTGTACCAGGGGAGGTTTAGATTAGATACGACGAAGAATTTCTTCTTGTAAAGGGTGGTTAGGTATCAGAACAGGCTGTCCAGTGGAGTGGAGTTGCTACCTCTGGAGGTACTTAAAAGATGTTAAAAGATGCATTTAGAGATGTGGTTTAGCAGTGAACTTGGTATTGTTAGGTTGATGGTTGGACTCAATGATCTTAAGTGTCTTTTCCAACCTAAATAATTCTATTCTATGAAATTCATGAATCTACTTTTTCAGCCAAGAAGATAACAATCAAGTTTCATCATGAGAATATAATACTGTCAAGGAGAGCTCAACAGAGAGATGTTGTTGTCCTCTGAAGAATGTTGTTGTTGATGCTACTGCAAATCATTCCGTAAATCTGTATGATGCAGAAGATTCTCTTGGGAAGGGATCTTCTAACTCTGTGAAAGATGCAGTGACATCTGATGTGCTGATGCTTAAACAGAGGTCATTCTGAAAATCTGTATGCAACATGGGCTAGAGGCCAATATTTTGGCTACCAAGCATCATGGGATTCTCAATTTCTTTTGCTACATGACAACAGTGATAAGTAAACTTTGTTTCTGGGGAAAACTCCGCCTATTGCTGAAGAAAAAGTTTTCCCACTGCCCTAACTGCTGAAGGAGATGAAAATGAATAGGAATGTTTGTCCACAAAAAGAAGAAGACAGAAAAGGAGTTATCTACAACATACACTGCTCAAATCTATGTTTACCATGTGTAATTTAATATATGAATGATCACTCATTACCCAAGGCTGGTGGTAGCTGTTTTCACAGAATTGTCTAGGTTGGAAGAGACCTCAAGATCATCGAATCCAACCTCTGACCTAATACTAACAAGTCCTCCACTAAACCGTATCACTAAGTTGGACATCTAAATGTCTCTTAAAGACCTCCAGGGATGGTGACTCCACCACCTCCCTGGGCAGCCCATTCCAATGCCTCACAACCCTCTCAGTAAAGAAGTTCTTCCTAACATCCAACCTAAAACACCCCTGGTGCAACTTTAGCCCATTCCCCCTTGTCCTGTCACCAGGCACATGGGAGAATAGACCAACCCCCACCTCACTACAGCCTCCTTTAAGGTACTTATAAGGAGCAATAAGGTCGCCCCTGATCCTCCTCTTCTCCAGGCTGAACAAACCCAGCTCCCTCAGCCACTCCTCTTAGGACTTGTTCTCCAGACTCCTCACCAGCTTCATCGCCCTTCTCTGGACTTGCTCAAGCACCTCGATGTCCTTCTTGTAGCGAGGGGCTCAAAACTGAACACAGTACTCGAGGTGTGGCCTCACCAGAGCTGAGTACAAGGGGACAATCACTTCCCTAGCCCTGCTGGCCACACTGCTTCTTATACAAGCCAGGATGCTGTTGGCCTTCTTGGCCACCTGAGCATAGTGCTGGCTCATATTCAGCCAACTATCAACCAATACTCCCAGGTCCTTCTCCTCCAGGCAGCTTTCCAACCACTCCTCTCCCAGCCTGTAGCTCTGCTTGGGGTTATTGCGCCCCAGGTGCAGGACCCGGCACTTGGCCTTGTTGAACTTCATGCAGTTGACCTCAGCCCATCGGTCCAGCCTATCCAGATCCTCCTGCAGAGCCTTCCTACCCTCGAGCAGATCGACACACGCACCTAACTTGGCGTCATCTGCGAACTTACTGAGGGTACAGTCGATCCCCTCATCCAGATCATCGATAAAGATATTAAAGAGGACTGGCCCCAGTACTGAGCCCTGGGGAATGCCACTAGTGACCGGCCTCCAACTGGATTTGACTCCATTCACCACGACTCTTTGGGCCCAAGTATCCAGAGAGTTTCTAACCCAATGAAGCATACACCAGTCCAAGCCAATTGCAGCCAGTTTCTTGAGGAGAATGCTGTGGGAAAGGGTGTCAAAAGCCTTGCTGAAGTCAAGGTAGACCACATCCACAGCCTTTCCCTCGTCCACCCAGCGCGTCACTTTGTCATAGAAGGAGATCAGGTTCGTCAAGCAGGACCTGCCTTTCATAAACCCATGCTGACTGGGCCTGATCGCCTGCTTGCCCTGCAAGTGCTGTGTGATGACTCTCAAGATAATCTGCTCCATGAGCTTCCCTGGCACTGAGGTCAAACTGACAGGCCTATAGTTCCCCAGGTCTGCCCTCCAGCTCTTCTTGTAGATGGGCATCATGTTTTGTATCTTATTTCATTATTAACAAGGAAGGAACATTATTACACTTCTTTCCTTTAAAGCTTTGCAGTTACAAGAGATAAAAAGGTGATTGTTCAGCATGAAAGCTGATCAGTAGCAAGAGAGAATCCATCCATTGGTAGAATGTCGGATGAATAGACAACTCCTTAAAGAGGATACTTCAGTAAAAAAGAATCTCCCCCACTCTTTTTCTTCTTTTCTCTTGGGAAGTTAAATAGCAATGTGCTCCAAATCTGAGTTTGTAACCATGCAATATATCTTAACAAAAAGTGAATATGAATCAAATACCTTCTTAAAATAAAACGAACAAACACCAAACAAATCATACATTAATACACTAAAATCCACTTGTGTACTGACCTTCACAACAATCTTGCCACATCCTGAGATCCAGTTTAGGAATATCTTCACAGCTACTATATCCATGTGGGAATTCAGCCACCTTAAAGACATCATGTTGTACCCGGGTTATGTTGTCACCATTGTCACACAAAACTCTGGCAAGAGATGTCTGCTTGATCTGAGTGAGTTGAGCAGGCGTGAACACACCCGGGTTCTCATACCATAACCTGTAATCTCACAGAAAAGACAGGTTTTCTAGTGAAAAAAAAATACAAAACATGCACAGATTTTGCGATACTGTATTCAGAATTAAATCAGAATTAAATTAATTATTCTATAGGTTCCGTTACCAGATATCTTTACATTATGTCGTGGTTTAACCCGGCCGGCAGCTGAACACCACGCAGCCGTTCGCTCACCCTCCCCCTCCCTCTCTGGGACGGGGGAGAGAAATGGAAAGTGAAGCCCGTGAGTTGAGATAAAGACAGTTTAATAAGACAGGAAAATAATAATAACAATAATAATAATAATAATAATAATAATAATAATAATAATAATAATAATAGTAATAATACAATGGTGATAATAGTACTACTACTACTAATATGTACAAACAAGTGATGCACAATGCAATTGCTCACCACCTGCTGACCGATGCCCAGCCTAACCCCGAGCAGTCCGGCCCCCTCCTCCGGCTAGCCACCCCTATGGTACGTCAGATGGTATGGAATACCCCTTTGGCTAGTTTGGGTCACCTGTCCTGGGTCTGTCCCCTCCCAGCTTTTACTGCACCCCCAGCATGCCTGTTGGCAGGACAGAGCAAAAGGCTGAGATGTCCTTGGCTTGGTATAAGCACTGCTCTGCAACAATTAAAACATCGGGGTGTTATCAGCACTCTTCTCATCCCAAGCCAAAACACAGCATTCCACCAGCTACTAGGAAGAAAATTCTGTTCTAACTGAAACCAGGACACATTAGAATAGAATAGTTCAGTTGGAAGGGACCTTCAAATATCATCTAGTCCACTGTCTGACTTCTTCAGGACTAACCAAAAGGTAAAGTATATTAATGAGGGCATTGTCCAAATGCCTCTTGAACACTGACAGGCCTGAGGCATCAGTCACCTCTCTAGGAAGCCTTTTCCAGTGTGTGACCACTCTCAGTGTATGGAGATTTTTCCTAATGCCCAGTCTGACCCTCTCCTGGCACAGCTCTGTGCCGTTCCCTCATGTCCTGTCATCGGTGACCAGGGAGCAGAGACCAGCACCTCTGTGCGTCCCCTCCTCAGGGAGCTGCAAAGATCAGTGATGCCGCCTCTCAGCCTCCTCTTCTCCAGACTGGACAACCCCAGGGTCCTCAGCCTCTCCCCACGGGACATGCCTTCCAGCCCTATTACCAGCTTTGTTGACCTAATCTGGATGCTTTCAAGTATCTTAACATCTTTCTTATATTTTGGAGCCCAGAAACACGCACAACATTTAAGGCGATGCCATACATAACTCTTTGGGTTTGCATTAGCCTGAGCCTATGCTCCTTGGTTCTTTGGCCATAATGGGCACATAGTGGAATGTATCTGAGGGTGTGATCCAGATACCTAAAGGTAAGCACTTGGTGTCACTTCAACCCCACTTTGTTTTGGGTTGAAACTCTGAAAGGACCCAATTTGTCAACAAAATCTTTGACATATTTTCTTGCTCCATTTTAATGTCTTGGATACCTTCAGACATCTAAAATGCATAGATTTAGATGTCATCTAGACTACCAGGTTCAAGGTTCTTTTAGGGTAGTTTTACATTACCGTAGATTTTTTTTCCCAGACAACTTTCCTATAGGTAAAAAAATATACATACATACATATATAGATAGATTAATATATAATAATAAAATATAATAATATAATAATGTAATATATAATATTATATTGTTATGTTAATATATAATAATATAATAATAATATTAATATATTAATATAACAATATAATAATATAATGTAACAATATATTATTATATGTAGTATATTATATATATATATTATATAGAGAGAGAATTGCTGAGAAGATAAGAGAATGGCTAATCTACACCTATTTTAAGATTAAGATAACTGAGATTGTTAAATTTACTACAGAAATTTATTGTATCATTTTCATAAGGTGTTGGATAGTAGCCAATGTAATTCTAAGCACCAGGATCAGAAAAACAGATTAAGGAATCTCCATCTTGACATGAAATTAGGCTCACTTCAAACATTACTCCTTTTCCCTGCACAGGCACATTTGTTTTGCGTGGTGCTGACAGCTTTGATCCTCTGCCCATTGTGAGGGTTTTTCACAGTGAGAGTTGCTTTCACTATGTCTAATAATATTTTACTATTTGCTGGCAGGTTGCTTCAAAATATTTGTATTCTTTGGACAGCAGAATCCCATTTCCTAAATATTAAATGTTTTCCTATAGTTACTAAATATTGTTTCAGGGAGGGGGAGAGAAATCTTTTGCTGGAAAAGTGCACACAGACACAAAAAAGCAGTATCATTATCCTGCTGTGACACAAATAGGTACTTGTCACCAGCAATCTGGAATACATAATACATATATATCTACTTTTACTCTCTCTGTCTCCAGGCATGAGATTTTTATGTTTTACAGTTTAACGTTAAAACAGATTTTATGTAAGAAAGTTGTTTTTACACACACACACACACACACACACACAAAAAAGCATACAAGAAGACTTTTGGTATTGACTACAGAAATAAAAAAAGCCTTTATACTACCTTAAGTAGCAATTATATAACTAACGTAAAGCAAATAATATTAGATAAAGCAAATCACATCTAATTTCCTAATTCATCCTCTATTTCTTTTTCAACTAGGACAGAACTAATCAGTAGAAGTCTTTCAACCATCATGCCAAGTAAAAAACAGGATTGTAGGTCACAAATGATGTCAAAATGGGGAAAATGACTTTCAAATTCCACATGTGTATGCTGAATTTACCCAAAGGAGTTTGGCTGTGGTAACAAAAGCAATGATTATTTATTTATTTATTTATTTATTTTAAATTCCTGGTACTGTAGAAACTCACAATGAGAAATTGTTCATAATTTGCATGTAAAGTAATTTAAGAACAAAAGAACAAAGAACAATTATTCAATTGTGTACTTTGGGACAACCTGCTTTTAATGCACTTTAAGTGCACATACTGCTTCTATTGAAATATATGGTGTGGTCATATACACAGAAAAGTACTTTTTCAACCTAGGCTTAGCAGCAGAGGTGACCAAGGGGTCTCAACTATCCCAATTTCTCTGCAAGTAAAATAATTAAACACTAATAAAAGACAAGTAACACCCACTTTGCAGAAACTTAAGTTACTTGAATAACTAGTAACAGGAAAATCATGAACGAACTTCTAGCTTACAGAACCATGCTTGATCAGCATATGTTGGCTGTGGTGTTTTTTTGGAGCTTGGATACATTCATCATCAAAAGTAATAGATTTAAAAAATGAATTAATCACAGCTTGTAACAAAGTTTTAAACCTCATTTCTTCATCTTTCCAATGAAAATAAGAAATGTGGTTTGATCTTGAAACAAGACATTCAACTACTGTTTAGCGTCCTCTATTTAAAATTACTTTTGGTTTCCATGGTATTTCAATTTACCTGTCTCCATCCCGAATACGCCTGAACTGGGTGCTTAACAGACACATCAAAGTCGGCCCCAGTCGGCTCCCTGGAACTAAGTCTTCTACCATTAAAGCAGGAAATAGGTCTATGTTCAGTGGGGAACCATACAGCCTAAAAAAGAATAACATGAAGATTTAGTATCAAATATTATTCATTTACAAAAACAAAACAACATTAACTAAGAAAACTAAGGGGAAAATATATGAATAACACACAATAAAAAATGACAGTGGTAGTGCTACATTTTTTGTGAAGAACCTATGTTCTGGTGTACTGCAAGAAATCCAGCAACGTACATTGCATGTACATGAGCAGTAGCATGGGGGACTGTATGTCTACTCCACAATTTCATTTCTCGCAGTAGATTTCTTTCGATTCCTAATAACTTCCCTTTTCAATAGCTTCTCTTTCCTGCCCCTCTGAACACTTTTCCTTTTATGCTACCAAAGACTCATTCTCTTTTATTTTGTGTAGAATAAGCAAGAGATGGAAGGTAGCTGAAGGCTTAGTTTCAGACATTGATCCTTCTAAAGAAGACCAGATTACTTGTGGTGAAGGATATACACATGAAAATACAGTGAAAATAGAGTGATTGATATTCCTGTCTTAGTTTAGTTCTTGTTTAGTATGGAATGGATGAAACCGAGCATGTAAATCTTTGCATGAGATTGGCATTAAATATGACCTTACCTTAAAATAACATTCATATTTAGCAGCAGTTATAAAAAGTTGTTTCAAATCAATACTTTCATGAACGCATGCAACTTCATATTGTTCACTGGGCTCTAGAAGTGGAGTAATTAAATGCATGTGGGAATTTTCCACATCTGTTTCCTGATATGGTCAGAAGTTTATTTAAAAAAATCTCTTTACCACTTTCTTAACAAATATTTTCTTCCAGATAAGACATTTAGCTACTAATTTCACATGCACACTTAGATAATGGATTATTTTTCTTCACCTCAGGCTCACCTGCTAAGTTTCTCCCTGATTTCAGGATTCTTAATTTCATTTTTCAGATCTTCAAAAGTCTGAGCTGAAGAAAGATTACAGTAAACTCTAAAATCATGGTAGGGAGGAATTCCATGATCTCTGCCTCTCTGAATATTCATAGCTGCCAGATCTAAAGCCACAGTACGTGCCATGGAGAAGAGTCTTTCTGTTAACTCTGTATTGAGTAATTGTGATGGGACACGCATCTTACCAGCAACACCAAACAATCCCCTTAGAAGTGGATCAATGCCTCCTTCATTTACAATCCGAAATGGAGAGAAGAATGCCTTATGAAGAGGTAGATGGCCTTGTGGAATAGGTTCAAAATTTTCATCCAGTCGATACAGAAAAGGATTAATGAGTGTGTGACCAAACCTAAAAGCGGCAGTTGCAAACTCATTAGTTATGCCAGAATTAACACTGGGATCATAACCTTTATATTCGCCAAGCATCTTCATGCCTACCTCTCCAAAGATCTTAGGTAGCCAGTGGCTAAATGTTATGTGTTGCATTTCTGCACCAACAATTTTGCGTGTTTCATGATATATTGTGTCACCATCCCAGTGTGGATTGAGTTTCAGTAGCTCTGTGGCAATTCTGTTGTGTTCTCTAAACCACAAGGTGTGGATACTGGTAAGACCCAGCTGTTCATTAGAACGCTGATCACCAGCTAAGAAGCAGGGAATTGGGCTCTCATTTTCATCCCTCATACATTCTGTTGGTGGGCCAGTAGCAAATGGAAGAAGGGGCTTGCCAGATCTTTGTACGATGCCCTGTCTCAGAAGACCCCTTTGACTTGCCAAGTCTCTGATTTCTAGTGCTTCATGGTCTGAACTGCCATACACATTGGATGCATCAATATATGAAGTCAGCTGGTTGATCTGTTCTCGTGGGTACACAGAATTCATCAAGAGAGATGTCATGCCACTTCCACAAACTGGACTGGAGCGTACAAAAAACATGCAGCGTGCACCATTTCTAACTCTGGGATCATTTGGTGGAATCATGATCGAAAAGCATGGAGGATCATTTGTGCAAACTGAACTGCAATGCTGACCATCTGAAAACCTGGCCTCACTTAGGGCAGCAACGGTGAGGTCAAGGTCATGATCAAGAAACTGACCCCACTGCATGAGCATGTGAGTGTACTGGTCATCAGGAGTTACAGTTTCAGTTCCAATCAGAGTAGTTGAAACCAATCGAGGCATTGGGAGTGCATATCCATTAGAGAGCCTCCTGGGTTCGATTCCCCGAGGCAAATTAAATCCATTTTCATAGACTGATTTTAACAGACGTTCAAAGGCTGTCAGAGAAGCGCCCCACATAGGATGCTGCAGGTTGTTGCATGTTCCATCGTGTGTCCTGTACTTCTGGTGAAAGCACATATCTGAGCAATTGTTCACTCGTCGGTGGGCTGTACAGCCTGAGAGATTAGCTATCAAATTCAAGTACTGTGGGGATACAAGGTCATTATAGTGATAACCTGAAACCAGAAGAAAGAAGAAAGAAAATCAAAGATTCATAGACTCGTGGTCCCCAAAGATCATGTGTTTCTTTGGGAAGTTATTTCTAATACTGTATATATATTAGTTATTTCTAATACTGTATATACTGTATTTATAATACTGTATTGTCCACATGATTTAATACCCTTACTGTTCAGAAAAAAAAAAAAAAAGAAAAAAAAAGGAAAAGAAAGAATAATCACATACATATATTAGAGCATTAAGTCATTTGGTCATTTGAGCAATGACTGATATTAGGTCAAAAGGTGATTTTGTAAAATGACAATTCAAGCAGAACTTTTATAAAATATTCACAAAAAGAATTCATTTCTTATTTGGCCACCTAAGAAAGTAGGGATGTTTTCAGAAATAACAGCCTCATATTGGAAAGAATGGAAAAATTTCTCCATGTCAATAAAAACATTCTGAAAACTCAGCAACACTTCTACAGATATCAAGACTTTCTCTTTTGAGACTTGCTAATTCAGTGAGCATATTGCTATTTCGTTTTACTTTATCACAAAAAAAAAAAAGTTGAAGAATTGCAAGAAATTAAAAAAGAAAGAACAAAAAAACACGTAAAAAATTATGACCAACTTAGATAAACAGAGGAGTGGTCTCTTAGACAAGTGGTATGGAGTAATCTGCACTCACGTTATTCAGAGCAGTCCACTGTAAAGAAAATTATTGTTTGCGTAACACTTGACACAGATTTCCTCTGGGATCCATACTATTCACCTTTGGGACTATGACATATATATTGCTTCAAGTTCAAATTCAAGTGGGAGGTGACATCTCATCTATAGGTTAGATTCAACGGCTCCTGCTTGAAACAAGGCTGTCTCTAGCATCAGGCCAGCTCAGCTGTACCTTGTCTAGCGGTCTTGAAAACCTCCAAAGACTGAGACAACTCAGCCTTTCTGTATAAGTAGCTCCAGTTCTGCATTGGCCTCCTGGTGAGAAAGCGTTTCCTACCATCCAAGCTGAACCTCCCAAGCAGCAATTTGTGGCCATTTCCCTTGTTATATTGTCTGGCACTGTGGAGGAGAATTTGGCTCCATCGTCTTTCCTTGCAATAGTCCAAGATTTTACATAAAAGTCTCTGAATAGGAAATTGTCGAATTTCTCAACTATTCCCAATGCAAAAGTGCTAAATAACACATTTCATTGGGCCCTGCATTTTGAAATAAAACCAAGTAAGGACAAATATGAATACCAAAATCTGAATATTAGGCTGTTTAAATGAAAACAGATTTATTTTATTATTCAAGTTTCTCTAAAAGCCAGATTCTATAGATTTTGTAGGGCTGAGAAGTAAGTTTTGGTTGTGAACAGAATTTGCAGTTTGCAGAATTCACAGAAAGTTGCATGACTTTGTGTTCATTACCTTGTATTTGCATGCTTTAATGATAATTTTTAAGGTGATGTAAACCTTAGGTGATTGATTTCCTCTTTTACAAATACTAGTGAAAAGCAGTCAAGCTATCAGATTTTAGATATCCTTACTGTTACAATGCACTGTGTCAGTATTGTATTTGATATATTTGCACACCTACCTAATCAGATAGGCAAATTAAATTGTGTGCTCTTATAAAACACAAAACTTTAAAGAATTTAGTATAAGTTTTTGTGGTTAACTTTACCACAAATTATTTACTCAGCTCTAATAATGAGTAACAAGCTTCTTTTACTATCAAATGTTACAGTACTCCACAAAGCCTGCAGTCTTTGGTCTTATAAATACTTGACTAGTTCAGGGTCAGTCAGAGTTAACATTTTCGGAAGTTACAATAAATACTCAATTATAAACATCAAAAGAAATATAATAAGAAAAAATATTTCCTCTAGATTTTCAGTGTCGCTTTTGGCTATGTTTCAAGTCTCAAAAGCTCTCCTAAAACTCCATCATTATTTCCAAATGCTTCAGTCCTACATTTAAAGCATTTCCTCACACGTATCTACACACACATGCTAGTTGTATATGCTCCATCTGGACTTCATGAATTTGTACTTGGGAGTTCAATACCTAAAAGGTAGAAATACTAAATACTGCATTCTTGCACTGTTTTTAAAAAGCAGCAAAAAAATGTGGTTTTCAATACATGAGATCAGAGTTAAAGCAAACAATTAGCTTAATTTGATATCTCATTGTATCATCTTTTTTTTTTTTTTTTTTTTTTTTCTACAAGATGATACCAAATTTTTACTTAAAGAAATAGCAAGTACTGATTCTTAATACATAACAGAGGTTTGCAATGAAATAATGATCCTATTGAATTAACACACAGGATACATTAGACGAATCCATTATACCAAATATGATCAGAAGAAGAATCTGAACATGACTTTTTCCCTAATATGTCTATGTGATGAAAAGTAGAAGCACTCTACTAGGAGAGCTCAATCAAATCAAGCTTGACGATAATGTAGCAGTGTGCAAAACAAAGACTGAATAACATAAACATATTTCTCCTTGTTTTGTGAAATCGTGCTCCACTGATTTCAATGTAAGGGTTCTGCAATTGGGACCCAGATTCTGACAAATCTCTTTTTAAGTATTAATGACTTACGAAACTTCATCACTGAAAAATAAGGAAAGAATACTGACTTGTTCCATTCAGGTCAACCATTAGACCATCCTGTACGTGATCTTGAATAAGCTGTAATGTCCTTTCAAATATTTCCCCAGCTCTTGCTTGCTCAACCGTGTATGGATCCCTTGGGTATCGAAATAAGGCTAGCAAATCATTTGGAGAACGAGGACGACTAATAGATAATTTGGAAAAAAAACAAACAAACAGTAAGTGCACACAGGAGTTGCAATATAACACTGCATACTATAAAAGTTCAACATGATTAGAACATACCTTGGTCACTCATCTCAAAATGGAAGGCAAACAAAAACAAACATATATGTTTAATAAAAGAATATGGAAGTAAACATTTACTAGACTTTTATAACACACTGTCTCCCCAGAAAAACTACTTCAGTGAATAGAGATCTCAACAGATAAAAAAAATTGTTCTCAGCAACTTAGTGTTTAAGTAATAGGGATCTTTCCATGCTAAATGACTACTATTCCCAGAACTAACCAGATGTGTTAACATTGTCATTTCAATAATAAAATGGCTTCTTGCTTACTAAATGTTTCAGTATTCCTACTATATATATTAATTTTGACTTCTCAGTTAAAAAAGAAGGGGATACCTGTCAAACAGGTGTGTACGTGTTGAATTTATAGCTCTGTCAACAGTTGCAATTGCTTCCACAATTGATGTTTGTACAAAAGGATCTCCATTTCGGCTGACATTAGGGACTACAGGAAGAGGAATTAAGGTGTTATTGCAAAAATGACCACACACAAAAAGATACTTCTATAAGACATGGTGTAGACACGATATCATTTCAGGTGTGTAAAATGTAAAAAAAAAAAAAAAAGTAAAAACTTCTGTTCTTAAAGCATTAATGCAAGAATTTAAGGGGTTAAAACGAATGTCTTATGAGAGGAAAATACTTATAGACTTAATTTTTTCCTTTTAGAATATATAAATCACAAAAAATTAAAGAGATTTCATGAAAACATATAAAACACTGAAAATTAAATTGGAAAAAAAAAGGGAGGGAAGGGAGAATACAGATGTGCATATGTTCCCAAACAGCTACAATAATTACCACTGCTCCTGTCATGATTTTACTCTGATAAGAAACACATAAAAATTTCATGTATTCTGATCACTACATTTTAAAATTATCTAATGTTATAACACTACATTAAAAATCACATGCTTCTATGATTCTATTTACAGCTCTTCTACTCATAGTACAGGAACGTTGAAGCATGGGCCTATTCATCTGCTTTTTTATGTGCTGCTCTATTGCAGCTGGATGTTTGTATAGCGTATCTAAGACTAATAACCTTCCATTCAGCCTAACCTAAGAACTACCAGATCCAGGGGCAACAGCTAACAATTTCCAGAGTGTGTTTAGATTGGAAAACCCACACAGGAAGAAGGGTAAAGTAGGGAAAACATCCAAAGCAAATACACTGGAATAAAATCAGCAGATGTACAAAATCAGCTGACAAAAAAATTGTTGTTTACAAGCTTTTCATGACCTTTTTTTTTTTTTTTTTCTTCTTCTTTTCTCTCTCTTTTCTAGGCAAGATTTCTTTAATCCTTCATTACTGGCAGCTTAGGTTATATCTATATAAGTTTCAGAGACTAGATCTGGGCAATCAAACTCTACCACCTATAAATAAAATAAAATAAACAAAATCAAATAAAACGGTTGCTGGCACTGTATAGGTGGAATTGGTGCCCCTTGCTCTGCTCTGAGGCCAGCTGCCTTAGGCTGTTGAGAATACACTCTCAGCATCCAAAATGGTCTGACCTAATGGCAATAATCCTCGATCCATGCTAATTACCAACTGCCCTTCTTGCTTGAAAGCTTCATTTGCATAACAGCCTCATAGACACATAATGAGATAAACCACCTATTTTAAGAAATATTTACAGCTTTGCTACCTTTGTTTGAATTGTTTCAGAGAGTGCTTGCATACCACAAACCTTTTTAGCATTTCAACATTATACATATAAAAATCCAGTGGCTGTTTACCTTCTCTGTGGCTGCTTACACTATGTGTAATCTCAGCAGTCACCTTAGATACGTCTCCCACAGGGTTATCTTTCTGATTAATGGTGCATGTGGGCTGAATCATAAACCTTGGTCAGATGTTAACTATACAGACCCTTATTTTTGTATCAACTATTTGCTGCCAGTAGCTCAGTTTTTAGACTAAGAAATATTAAAAGTTAAAGTTACATGCAAGCCTTTCAGGCCTTGCTTTTTTCAGGGGAAAAAAAAAATGGCGCTTTGTCTGTTAAAAGCAAACTAACAGTTTTTAAGCAACAAAAACATAATCTACACACACCCTATCCTAAACCTAACCTAGAGGCTTTTACAAAACAACAGCAGATAAGGTCAGAAGAAAATGACAAAAGAAAAACATACTTAAAATGTAATTAAATGTGGCCAGCAAAAACTGCCCTGCAGCTTATATGCATTTGATTTTTTCCATCTCAATGGTAAGAAAATATACTTATGTATTAGAAATATCTATAAAACATTAACTTTGAATAAAAGGAATATTGATATGCAAGTTTTTACATGCTCCTGGCTACATCATTATTAATATGATCCAGATAGCAAGTACCCAGTATGGATAATCTGCCCATTTGTCTCCTTGATTCTCTGACAGCTTCGTTTTTAATGGCAAAACCAGAGAAGCAGTATCTGATATCCCACTAATTTTTAGAAGAAACATCATTTACAGGTACAGATTGATTGCAGATGAATCAAACTACCCATCCTTTTCTTTCTTTGCATCTCCAGAATGGCCAAGATGAACTGAAATTTTACGGACTTTACTACATTCGTACATTCGCACACTATAAATGGAGATGAAAACTCATCAGTGAATGATTCCCAGCCCTGCAATTTTTCTCACAGAACTCAAGATACCAGGTGATTGATATCTCATGATAATCAGTTCATTAAAAAAATCACTGATATTTATTCATTAATATAGTAAGCAAAATACAGAACATTAGACATAACACTGGGAAACAATATCCAATATGTTAAAGAAATCATGCTCAATAGTCATTTTCAATGATACAGAAATATCATGTTATTTCAGTTTCTACTGAAAGAAAAAAAAATCACATGATTTCCTTAAGGTTTTCAATCAAAATAAGACTGGAAAATCTGTTTGTATGATGAGTCAGGAAAACATCAGGATCAGTCTATGTAACAAAGTTGTTTCCTTATTTTTTTTGACTGCTTTATTACAAACAATTACATATGATAGTTGATATTTACTATTCATCATTATTACTTTCAAATAATTATTATAAATTCATATTTTCTGTTTTTGTTGTTGTAGTTTTTTTCCTCTCTATTTTCTCCTTTAAATTCTTAAGAGTATTACAACTTTCCTGAACTCTGTCATAGTGGTTGCAGCCCAGTTTTTAACCATAGCTGTAAAAGTCCTTTGAAAGATGTCATTGGAGTTTCAGTCAAGTTATCCCTAAAATTAGACTGTGTATTCAACAAGAAAATTTGAACTGGTCCAAAATAAAAATCAGGAGGAAAACAGCATGACTAACAGGAGCCCAAAACATTGTTTGTTTTGAAGCTTAAGTCCTAGAGACATTTTGGCTGTCATATTCCCATCTTACTCACATCTGTGTGGATAATTGCCTAAATTAAAAAATAAATAAATAAATAAGTAAATGAATAAATAAATAAATATGAGAGGTTTAAGGGAAAGGTTAAAAAAATGGATAAAAGAAAGAATTCAGCATTTGATGAACTTTTTGCATCTGACAAATAAGCCAAATTCTAAAAGTAATCTAGATCATACTTCCAACTGATTCATACACCTTACCATTAACACTAAGCACCATGCTAACAGAGGAGTATCCTATGGTATTCCGGGCAACACATTCATATCGACCTTCATCAGCAGTTCCAACATCACGAATAGTAAGAAATCCCTCTGGACTAACGTGAAATTTTCCACTCTCAGTTACCTGTACTCCATCCTGCAGTAAAGAACAGTGGTTTTTTCATTCTGAGATATCCAATCCTAGTTTCCAAACCTGAATTTTTGTTCTCTTTTTCCTCTAAGAGTGACTTAGTAAACAAAAAACAATAGTGAAGTAGATAAATTTATATAAAATTTAACACACGGTTATCATGTGTGACTGGAGGACTTGCATGTAGATCTAAATCATACAGTGTATTTGTTTACTTTTAAAAGCACTCATTATTATAAATTAAAGTATTTTAATAGTTTTAGGCCTTCACCACATAGAACATAAGCCCCCAAAATAAGATAGCACCTCTTGAGAATATGTACGCATTATCTTACTCAAAATTTGTCAATCTTTTTAAAGATCTCCAGAATGCATGTCAATTCTTCATATACTGTGCATTTAAGATACATTAAGGTACATTTATTTTAATGCTCACTAATTGAAGATAATCAAGAAGACTGAAGATTAATATTAGAAACCCTTGAATTCACCAGTACTTCTACCTTTATAAATGTTTAATATAACAATTGTTGCACTGACGGAAATCAAACCAAGAGCTGTCACTGAAATATATAGGACATTAATATCTATATTACTGATTCTGGTCTGTATAATGTTTCCAAAAATTTGCATAACCATATATATGTCTGTGTATACACACACACGCACACATATCTAAAATTCAGGTTTGGTATCTATGTACATACTCTGTATTACAGCTGATTTACTGATCAGACTGAAGGTAATGTTTTCAGAATCAAAGTGATCATTGTGTTAATTTGCACCTTAAGCAGTTAGTTATGAAGAGATGGAGAGGCCACCGCCTTTATGAAACAACCAAAGAAATATCTATTACCTTATTCCATGTAATTACTGGCTCTGGCTCTCCTTGAGCACTGCATGGGATCTGCACATTTGTGCCAACTTCTACTGTCATGTCACTGGGAACACTGGCAAACACAGGAGTCACTAAAAAAACAAATGACACATTGATAAGGTATGAAATACAACTTCTACAAAAGATGATCTAAAAAGAGGTCATCATTGTTTATTTCTTTCAGTTACCCAACATTTCTTAATCTATAATCCTATTCTGCTTGCAAGTTTTACTTGATTATAACAATGCCTTAAAGACAATGTTGCCTATTTTTAGTATCTGCTAAAAATATATTTAGCAGATTAGTATTTATAATATTTAATATTTAAATATTAATATATATATTAATATATATAATATTATATATAATATTAATTTAAATATTTATAATATTTAATATTTAGTATATTTAGTATCTGCTTCAGGCAGATTTTTAAGTGCTCTTAACTTCTAACAAAACAGGCTAGTAGTTGCCAAAAACACTAAGTTCTGTAAGCTAATAGCTCTGAAAAAAAATCTGTAAATAGGTAACTTCGAACAAAATCACCAGAATAATAGGAAATTTCCCATCAATTTCTGCCATAATTTTAAACTTTCAAGTTTTAAATAGCAACAACAGAGATTTCTCGGATGATTAAAAGCAAAACTTTCCAGAACTCACTCAACTCTAAGTGCCCCAACTTGATCTGCTGGGGTGTTAAACCTTCACAAAACTGCTGTGCATCTGAAACCAATGAGCCCTGGGCCTTAAACATCAACTGACCTTTGATTTTAAGGGCAGAGGGTGCACAACAACCTAATTCCATGGTGAAGAAAATTAATGCATTTTTAATCCTAATTTCCTTCAAATCCAGATGGATGTAGATCCAGCATTCAGATGAGTTTCATGAGAAGTATGTACAAGATTATGAAGATGCTTACAACTGTATTTCTACTGGAACATATCAGCACTTTGCAGGGAGGAGGAATGGGTCTATGGTTCTACCAAGAAGCATTTGGCCACACAGCCTACTACCAAACAAATCTGGCCTTGGTGTTAAAATTGTTTGTACGGTCTCTTGCAAACGAAGCATGGTTATTAAGGAGTGGAGACAATTTCAAATAAATTGTCTGCACTGGGATGTAAGTGTCTAGGAGGATGTGCGGTATGTCTTGTTGAGGACAAACAGACTTGAACCTTTAATCTGTATTCATTAATACAGATTTAGCCACAGTGAGCACTGACCAGACATTCCTGAGATGAAAAGTCCCTTTGTTATAAGCCCAAAGGAAAATGTTTTCTCTTGTTGCACAATTAAAAATATCATTGCAATGAATGTATGGAGAGCTCCAATTTCAGGAACATACATGTAGCCTTCAATCTTGTATCTACTATCTTTTGACGACTGGATTTTGCAATCTGAGTTGCACAAAATTAATTTTATTAAACTTAAATTCAGTGAAGTTTAACACAACTGGAAACCCTGGAAACCCATAAACTTTTTAAAATAGTTTTGTTTTGTTGAATTTTAGCCAGCAATTTTATGTAGGTGAACAAAACCTGTACTTTGACAAATCAATCTCCAATTATTATTTTTAACTAAGAAAAATCAATGGATTTTTTTTTTTTTTGGACAGATGTCTTAGTTTAGGAAAACTACAATACTCTTTTACTGAAAAACTGTTTTAGATATGGTCACTACCAAGAAAGTCTTTTAATTAACTGTTTAATCTCCTTCAATGTAATTTAACACCAAAGTACTTAACTAAATTATAAATATTAATATGATTCTAATTAATCATGGAAGTAGCTTACTTAGAATTTACTTGAAAAAAAAAAAAAGAAATTGTAGGGTTTTTTTCTGTGTTAGCTTATTTTAGGTATAAGCAATGGCATTTCATTGTGAAAGTCATTCTGGTGTTGTAAAATAAACCGTTTTGTTTCTGGACATTGAAACATTATGTTAATAACACTATTTAGTTAACAGCATAGAGTCTTGTAAGAAGTTAGTCTAACATGCGCACAGAAAAAAGACAACATTTTCACAGGAAAAAATACTTTCACAACCACAGGAATACAGTCATCCACAAAGCAAATCTCCATTCTTTAAAAACAAAAGTAGATCAGATGAACCTGTTTCACAGAATACAGTTTGTTCTAAAGAAATGATACTCTGTTCAAATCCTAATAAGTATCCATACGTTATTTATTAAAAAACACCCACAAACTTTTTTAAAAAAAAAAAAGATATGCTCAGAAATAATGATGAGAAATGTGAAATATGTGCAACACCCTGAACAACAAATTTTCTAAACAACAAAAGATATAGTCCTGTTTTAACAAGCTCTTATCAAAAAAGGCCAAGCTTAATTACAAGGCTATGTATTCTCCAGATGACTTTGAACTAAGTCTGTCTGGGCACACTGACCCACATGTTCAATTTATAAGAGCTAATAAGACACCTTATAGTGCAAATCCAGCAACCTAGAATTACTGTAATATTCAGTAAAAGTTCTAAAGAAAAACCCAAGCACTGGATTTATTTAAGCTCTGCTTCACAAGCTTTTTTACTTCTAAACTAAGATAAATTTAACCTACTTCACATTCACATACATGCCATACTATGCCATCAAAAATGATTAATTCTGATTCTTACATTTTAGAAAAAGAGAAGAATAAATCAAATATGGAGAACATACCTCTAGGCTGCACAGTCAGGTATACAACAATCCTTTGAGATCCAATAATGTTGACAGCTTGGCATTCATACTGTCCCTGGTCATGCAGGGCTACCCTGGAAATCCTTAGGGTACCAGAAGATAGAACTAAATGTCTTCTGTCAACAGACAACTGGCCTCCTGAAACACAGAGCAATAGCATTTTGCTCTTTACAGCAGTACAGAACAAAGTCTCTTTGTTTCAGAAAAAGGGAAATCTGGAAGTATTCAAATTTGATAAAACATTGGAAACAAAAGTTTCTTAAAAAGACAGAACTGGTGAAACCTTGAATTCACAGAATATAAACACACAAATATATGTATGCACACAGTCATAATCCTGATCTCTTCCCCTTCTCCTTTTGTGGCAGAGAGAAGTATTTCCATTTAAGGAGCATGACAAAGCATCTTAACAAGAAGGCATCAGAAGAATGGCAACAGCTATTACTGTTAATTTCATATTATTGTTAAGTATGAAAGACACTCACAATTCATCTGCCTAGACCATCTAGACAACCAATAGAAAAATACATACAGCTCTGAAAAAATGGAATGTAATACAATACAATACAAATGAAATGAAAGGCACAACAGTGTCTGTACCCTGTTCTTCCTTTCTGGATATTTCATTTGATTGGAGCAACCTTGGCAGAGGGAGAAACAGGGACATTATCAGCATCAAAATGATCAAGAGTTTGTTAAAAATCTGCTTTATGTACCATAACTTAGAATTCCTTAGGAGATGCTTTTCCTTCTAGAGCTACTTCACTTGACTCAACTGGCATACCTACTTACATACAACATCCGCTAGAGTATTTCTTCCCACTGCATTGGGCTCAATGCCTTTACAACCCCAACCTGATACAGCGGTCAGCAGAGTATTCCTGTGTTCCCAGTGTTCCTATCGATCCCCATTAAGTGACAGAAACACAGTACACAGAATTTGTACTGATGCCAGGATAGACTGTTCCGGTTTCTGAAGAGGGCACATCCAGACTTATTTTAGATATCATCAGTGATGGTCACCTCGATTTCTGTAGTAAATTGTCAGTAATAAATATTGCCACATGTGATTTGGCTTGCATTTCTTAAACCTTTATTAGCAGGAATTTGTGATGGAGACATACATTTTAGAGACTCCTTTTTACTCAATACTGAAGAACACTTGGACAACTAGCTTCTGCTGGATATTTTGCGTTTTCTAGCTAAAGCAGAAAAAGATGAACCCCATGCATTTCCTTTTGATTCAAGTGTCATTACAAAATCTATTCTAGCAGATTAAAAGTACGTCCAGAACAAATTTACCTCCTTTTGTCCAGGCAATAACGGGCTGGGGATAGCCTTGTGCTTCACAAGGGAAGTCAACAGTTTGTCCCTCAATCACCGTTTTGTCTTGAGGAGTGACAGTAAACTGAGGTAGAGCTACAGAAGAGAAAATAAACTGGTAAAAAAAAAAAAAAAAAAAGAACTGAAAAATATATGACTGTATGAAATTGCATACAATTTCCTGCATGATGTGAAAAGCTCATATTGGTGGGAAATGGGATGATGGTGTTCTGGCATTTTTACATTCTATTTAATGTAGAGCTGAGATTTAGGGCAATATCTTATGCAATAGGAACATCCCCATGGATGCCCTGGTGTCAGTGAAGGTCTCTGGTATCTATTGCTCTATAAGATACACAGTAAGACTTAAAAAATGTAACATGGAGTGTTCCCTAGATTAAAAATACTTTCTTTTTCTATCTTTCAAAAATTCCTCAGCTAAACTATGAAGAAAATGTAACATAGTCAAAACCCTCCTTAGCTGTTTTGTTTGTCTTTATTCAGAAGGAAAACAGTAAGTGGAGTGCAGGACAATTTCTGCATCATGACATTATCAGTGTGAGAAGGAATTTGTTCAGCTCTCAAAACACAATAATCCACTGGTGAATGATAAATGAACAAAACACATGGACAAGTTATTTTGTGTAGCTTTAAAAACTGAACTAATTTACAAAGCATTTGCAACCTGAACTGTTTGTCAGATCTTAATATCTTAAAACAGAAATTAATTTCAATTGCTCAAAACATTTTGCAAATAAAAGTTCCAGCATTGAAATGTTTGCAGAAGAAATATTCTCCACATATATGCATAGAACGTTTTTTGATGCTTTGTCCTTAAAACACCTTATATTCTTACTACTGACATGCAATACCAAAGTTATTGTGGTCACAATTCTTTAGGAATTCTCTGACTTTCACTTCGCAGAAACACCTCAGCTGGTAGAGTGACTGTTTCCATGAAACTCAGAAAATGTGCCCACATTCACCTGGCTATCTACAAGGGAAAGGTACCTCGAAAGGTATACTCGAAACTCCATTCTAGTACTCCTGGTATAAATCCTAAACTCTAGGACTGCTATTTGTTACAGAAAAAAAGTACACAAACTGGAGATTGCATGTTTTATTCATACCAGCAAGCTGGCAAAAAAATAAAACATTGCATGTTTTATTCACACCAGCAAACAAAACTATAAGCATTTCAAAACACAAATGTTAACTTCAGTAAATAATCAATGGAATTTAACTTTCAGAGCATTAGTAAATATTGTCTTACTCTGGGTGAAATATACAGCAACATTACTATGGTTATATAGTGTAATTAAAAGAAAAAATCCTTACGGTTTTAGGTTGGCTATGGCAATTCCAAAAAAAAAAAAAATCATACTTGAAGTAATATACTCTTCATAATATGTTTTACAGCATGTCACTGCAAGTAATACTCACCTTGGACTATGATGTATGCAGTTGCATGGATATTATCTATGCTGTTAGTTGCAAAACAGGTATACTCTCCGCTGTCCTCCTGCTTCACATTTTGTATGTAAAGTCCTCCTGATGGAGTTATCGTGATGCGAGGGTCACTTGGTAAAGGGGTTCTGTCACCTTTGGTCCATGTAATTCGTGGCTGAGGGTGCCCAGTTGCACTGCACTCCAAGGTAACACTCTCTCCAACTAATACCTCTGTATTTTGTGGGTGAATCACAAAACTTGGCCTGGCTGTGAGAAAATAACAATGCCTAAATATGACTTTTAGCTGAGAGTACTAATTTGGCTGAATATTGCAATAGTTTGGGGAACCAAGTTGTTTTGGTTTTCTATTTTAATAATAGCTCTGTTCCAATGTACCTCTAATCTTGGTGCAAATTCTGCTTGCTTTAATCCTAATCTTTTTTCCTTATCCCCGCCCCCCCTTTAAAACAATTATTAATCATATCCTCATTTACTGATGTTTAGAGACGTAGACACTGAGACCCAGAAAACAATCTGGCTAAAAGGTGCTATGGGGTGCTCAAAAAGAAAGAAATTACTAAGTATTTTTTCCCAATGGCATATATACATTTAAATGACATTTTAAGTTCGCCTGGTGGTGAGTATACAAACAAAATTTGTCAATGTCAAGAAGATACAAGAAGCAATACATCTTATTTTTAGCAATCTTATTAAGAAAACAATTCTCCTTAGAAATGCAAAATCCAGACTTTGTTTTTTTTTTTTTTACCTGGTGATCCAAAGTATCTAAGAGTAACTTCCTGAGTTTTCACTTCTCCAGCCACATTTTTTGCCATGCACTGGTAAATGCCCTGGTCTGTTTCTTGAGTATTCTGAATCATTAAGGTGCCATCATCTAGCAAGTTTAGACGGGAATCTTCTTTCATACTGAGCTCATTACTGTGAAGAAAAGAATCTGCTGGAGTTAAACCTTTAAATCATGAGCACAGAAAACTGTAAAATAATAAAAACTTAAATATATTACCCAAAATAAGTGGGAAAAAAGTAAGTTTTACCGTGTTATGTAAAATAATAGAACTTTTAGTTTTCTCCTAAAGAGAAGAAGAGTACAAACAAAAAATGAATCAATTTTGCTTATGCAAGTACTACACCTTCAAAATGAAAAGCCAAAATATATTTATGAGTAAAAGCCTATGGGGAAAAAAAAAAGACAAAATACCTGGTCTCATTCTCTTTTAAGAATACAGGCTGTTCTAACCAGTAAATTGATTTCAAATGTTTCCACTGGAAGTATACTAAGTTCAATACTCAAAATATGTTCTACTAGAAGAGGAGTTAGTTGCTTAAATTCCTGGTGCCAAGGTCTCTCTGGATTTTTCAAGGATCACTTATGAACATGATTGTAGTTTGCTTTGGCTTGAAATGTAAATTAAAATTAGCTCATTGTGCTATATCATGGGTACAGCATTTCTGTGATACGATGTAAGTATATTTAGTGCATTTTATTGAAGGAAATGTTTCTTACTTCATCCCTCACATGATGAGGAAAGCACAGAAGTGGGATGAGGAGCTCACTCCTTGTGTACAAAACGCTGAGCAATTATTTATGCACCCCATCCCTCCCTGGTGGTCTAGTGGTTAGGATTCGGCGCTCTCACCGCCGCGGCCCGGGTTCGATTCCCGGTCAGGGAAAGTTTTTTGATGGGCAGAGGCCAATGGGATGAAGTCCAATGTGGCTAAGAGCCAGGTCCTGCAATTTGGCCACAACTACCCCATGCAATGCTACAGGCTTGAGGCAGACTGGCTGGAAAGCTGTGCAGAGGAAAAGGATCTCGGGGTGCTGGTCGATGCTTGCCTGAACATGAGCCAGCAGTGTGCCCAGGTGGCCAAAAAGGCCAACGGCATCCTGGCTTGTATCAGGAATAGTGTAGCCAGCAGGACCGGGGAGGTGATCATCTCCCTGTACTCGGCTCTGGTGAGGCCACACCTTGAGTACTGTGTTCAGCTTTGGGCTCCTCAGTACAAGAAGGACATCAAGGCCCTGGAGCGTGTCCAGAGAAGGGCTACGAAGCTGGTGAAGGGCCTGGAACCCAAGTCCTATGAGGAGTGGCTGATGGAATTGGGCTTGTTTAGACTGGGGAAGAGGAGGCTCAGGGGAGACCTTATTGTTCTCTACAACTACCTGAAAAGAGTTGTGGGGAGCTGGGGGTTGGCCTCCTCTCACAGGTAACTAGTGATAGGACTAGAGGGAACGGCCTCCAGTTGTGCTAGAGGAGGTTCAGGTTGGAAATTAGGAGATATTTCTTCTCAGAAAGAGTGGCTAGAAATTGGAACAGGTTGCCCAGGGAGGTGGTGGAGTCTCTGGTCCCTGGGGGTGTTAAAGGAAAGGTTGGAACTCGTGATTAGGGATGTGATTTAGTGGGTAATATTGGTGATAGGGTGATAGTTGGACCAGATGATCTTGGAGGTCTTTTCCAACCTTAATGATTCTGTGATTCTGTGTGATTGCTGATCTACTCAGCATTCAACAATTGCTCAATAGGTTAATGCCTTTTGACTGATCTTGCCATATTCAACTACCTTGCAAAGAGTTTTCTCTCATTCATTCAGCCAGGAAACAAGCCAGAATCAATAATCCCACACCCCAAGCTCAAATTTCCTCCTAAAACTCTTTCATATGTGTATTCCGAATAAGTTTTCTTTGTTTATTATAAAAAGTACATGAGCCAAAGAAAATTTTAATGAAATAATTACACCATCCAAGTTTAAGGCTCTGTTCTTTGCATACTCCATAAATGCTCTACCCTTGCCTCATGCAGGGATCTTACTGAAATCAGCCTAAAGCTACAGAAACAGGACTCTATGTTGTTCCATTCTATCAACAACTAACAAACTAAAATGGTTCCCTTATTAATATATAACGTGAAAGAATTTGTTTTCCAGATCAAGTTCTTCATTTGTGTAAGAGAATTACTCAGCCAAACTCTGATTAAGCTGGTGGTGAACTCACAAATAATGTGCCTGCTGTAAATTCAGGTCAGTTTTGGGGAGATGATGTGCTGCTGTGTGGCTAGTTCAGCTATGTTCAGCGTGGCTCTGCTGGAGCAAGCTGGGATCTGCTTGCTCAAGAAGCCAGGGTTGCTCATTGGCTCCCAAGGGACACACATCCTTTATAGACCCTACTCTCCTAAACAAGGAGAAGCATTTGAGCAGGTTGCCCAATGAACTTGTGCCATCTCCAGCCTTGGTGGTTTTTAAGACCCAAATGATATAGCCCTGAGCAACCTGGGGTGTTCTTGTAGCTGTCCTTGCCTTGAGCAGAAGGCTGCACTAGAAATCTGCTGAGGTTCCCTCTAACCAGAATTACCCTGAATAATCCTGTGACATAGGCGCTTGCCTGCCTTGGGATTGATATCCCCTTTTCTAGGATGAGCTACAGCTCAGACAAAAGTTTACTGCTTTGGAGCTGGGGTTCAAGGAAGCCTCTGAAATCTAACTCTTGTCCAGCTGGAGCCCTTTAAAAAAGCAGCTATTGCTCTGCCTCAAAATGTAATATAAACAGACCTAGGCAGCATATGCAAACACCAGCTAAGCCCACAAACCACATGTGTGACATGTCCTTGTTGGATTCTCTGGTACTTACATGTAAGTGATTTACAGTTTTACAGTTGTGAGCAACTTTGTATGTATAACTACAGTTGAAAAACTTACCAATAGTATTATATATATGTAGTCATAAATTAGGACTTTCTAAAATCATCAGTTCTTGAGAGTTTAGAATTACTAATAAAACAGATCTGGGCCATTATTACTCCATATACTTCTTTTTATTATAATATGTTTCTGCTGTTACTATTCCATATGTTAGCATGTAATGTGTATGGCCATGCACCCACAAAGGTACACACACACAGACAAACATACTTACATCAAGTTTCTCTATTCCTCTTTTAAACTTACTTGTTTCGAAGCCAGATAATTTCTGGTTTAGGATTGCCTTCAGCTCTGCAAGTGAAGTACACTGTATTCCCTGAGGTAACGTCCACATCCTGAGGCTCTGATGTAATTCTTGGCCTCTCTGTATCAAAAATAAAATGTATAAGGAATCCTTACTTGTTTCAACACTTCTAAAGAATGGTAAATAAATATTTTTTTCTATATACCTTGTAGAAAAATATTTTCCACAAATGTTTTAAATTAAAATATTTATAAGCTTAATCAGGATTAAACAGAGTTTTCTTCATGTAAAAGTGACTGCTGCCTTTCTGACCTCCATTGTTTCCTAGGAACTTTTAGCAGACTGGAAATAGATTGTGCAAATTTGTATCAGGTTCTAAAGTAGCTGTTTTATTTATTTGAACAAAGGCTCAATTTGCTTATGAGGAACAAACTTTAAAGCAGCAAGCACAAGTGCCATTTAAAATAACTTCCTCTAGATTAGTATCAGTGCCTAACCTACCTCCTACAGAATAATTTGTCCAGCTTGCTTCCTGCAGTTTCCATATTCAGGCTGCTTAGATGTGCAGAGAGTTGGGAGGATGCCGTTTGAATTATTCTCACACCAAATCCCCTTTTACTATCTTTTCCAGGAACACTGTAGACACTTATGATTATAATTCCCCTGATCAGAATTATACCCAACATATAAATAAAAGGTCAATTAGTTATTTTATATCTTCTAAGGCAAACGCCCATTGCACGGTGGAAAACCTGCTTTATGGATTCAGAAAAGGAGAGGTGCTGAGGCCTGAGCCCTGCGGTGTCCATTAATCCTGCAGTGACAGAGGATTTCAGTGCCCATATAGGGCATATAACCCAATAAATACAGATGATTGTAAAAGAAATCCAGTGACCTAACCTAACAAAGTCAGCAAGAGTTTTAACAATAAATTCTCTGAAATTAGAAGCAATTATATTTGTTTTCATTCCTTCTTCTCCTTTATGTAAAAGGGAATATGGGACACCGACAACTTTAACATAATACCAAAGACCCTAGCTGACAATCAAATCTGAAATATAAAAAGGAAAAATAAACTTCTTCTGGATAGTCACATTTAGTTTCTTAATGACAAACTCCAAACACATGTTTCATTATACTTGTTTCATTAAATATAAAAATGACCAATTCTGTAGGAAGAAGACAAAAGATTGGGAAGGAACACAGAGAGAGTTCTGGAAATACTCAATATTAACCAGAAGCAGTCAGTGTTACCAAAGAGAACAGAAGAACAAATTCTAATACAGTCTGGGTGTGTTTAACACATTAATTTGCTGCTTCAGCACGAAGCGGCAAACCCACCACAGTTAAGTTCCTCTGGTGTTATCGTGGCCACTGATCGTCCCTGGATCCTTCGTGGATACTCGCAGGTAGCGGCTGCCTGGGCATTTCCTGACTCCGCATACGTCTTCAGCAGCTCCGCTAGCCACAGGATTTCACAGTCGCAGTGAAGAGCGTTTGAATCCAAACGCCTGCACAAAACAAGAAGTGGCCACCGATCTTATTGGCAAGCTTGGGCTATTTACAGACAGAAGGCAATCTTGAATGCAGTTGGTGGTCACTCGCTTGTATGCATTCTGGCGGTCTTTATTACAAAAGTGCATATAATTTTTACTGCACGGGTAGAACTGTGTTCAACCTAGCAAGCATATGAACAAGACTTCTTTTCTAACTCCACATTCAGTGAAAAAAACTGAACTTATTCAGATGTTGTACAAACCTTCCTAAAATAAGCAGCATATACAATTCTCCCCCCATTTTTTTCCTGCTTAATACTTGTTCCTGCAAAAGGATCAGTTAACTTGACTTTTTTACAACTTTCCATTTTGTTGGTAATGTAACTGAGACAAAGACCCACAGTTGTATTTAAGTGCTAAGCTTAATAAGTTGCTCATTGAGTTCAGTTAGTAACCTCCTGCAACAGGAGCCTATAACAAGATCCATAAATTCTGTTGACTTTTTCTAGTTACTATGTGGGACATTGTGCTTTCTAGTGGAAGGCCCTGTAGGAAAAAAAAAACAAAAACAAAAAACCCACAAGTATGGTAATCTGTACCATTAAATATATGTACCATTAAATATGTATACACTGGAATAAAAGTTGCATGACAAAGTGACTTTAGTGTATATTTGGGGGTAGTTACCTTTTTGATAATTTTGACTAATATATTGACTAATATATTTTCACTATATTATAAATATATAATATATATTATAATATACATGTTTTATATATTTATATGTGTATTTATAATATATTTATAAATACATATATATATATTTATAATATATATTTGTACTGTATAAATGTATAAACATAAAGATTATATTATATTTAATAATATATTAGAAAAGCAATCAAAAGAAAATATCCAAATAATCAGATACTAAAGGACATCATGTAAGGATAACCTAGTAAGACATAGACAAGAGGGTAAAAAGGAAGGAGCTGTTTTGTGTATTATTTAGTCTACATAACAAAGTTCTGATAGTGAACAAGACCATACGTCTACACATAATTTGAAGACAGTAAACAAACAAAAGGAATTAGTCACTAGAGATGGCAGGATATGAAGCAATGGTCTCACTCTATGTAAGTAAACAACTGCAGCACCGTTTAGGAACAATGATTTAATATTTAAAATACTTCCATAACGAAATACTTTGTCAAGAAAGATAAACTTTGCAAGATGAGATACACTATAATTAGACTATTCAAACTTTCTTTAGTTTGATAATAGTTCAATTTACTTACAGTCTCTTCATAGATTCTAAGTGACTAAATGTTCCAGGAATCAAATGAGCTATTCTGTTGTTATGCAAAAATCTGTCAAAAAACAAAGAAATATGCATGTAATAATTCAGATTTTGACATGTACACATTTTATTTATATTATTCTTAAAGTTAATTCATGGAAAATAATTTTAGATTTTTTTTTAAAACCTTTCCCAGCAATTCACTGACTGCTAATTTTTACCTAATTTCTAAGGTATATTTGTTGATCCCATATAGAGAAAAGAAGCCATAGAATGATAAAACAACTAAAAAACTAAAATGGAGTTCAAAAGCATTCAAATGAGCAACTCAAAAAAAAAAAAAGTCATTCTGCTAAGGTAAGCCTGAAAAGATTTTCTTGGAAAAAGTTACTTAACAGTTAAAATAAAATTTTTAGCCTAGAAATAATTTACAGGATGATAAGAACATTATTTTCTGATTTTGAACATTTGATTTTATTCAAACAAAGAAGCAAGGTGACTCTTCTGCATCTTACCCCAAGGTAAACAAACTTACAGCCTTTCAAGTTTTGGAAGATGGGTAAAGGACTCAGGTTCCAACGTTTCTATTTGATTAAAGTGCAGATACCTGAAAATATGTCAAATAAAAAGAAAAATGCTGAAACAGTTTCCTTAATAAAGGTAAAATATTATAAAGCATTTTGCTACTGTTTACATGTTTTACACATCTAAATGATGACCATGATGCAGTGGCCTAACCTTCTTTTGATATCATCTGAACTCTGTACTAGAAAATGAAAAATACAGGAAGTCACTAGCAAGAAAGTTTAAACACTGCTATATATCATGTGTGTGTGTGCACATATACTTGCAAAAAAACTGTCTGATGACCTTTACTTTGGAGATTTTGGAGATACTACTTTGAGCACTCTTTTGCAAAGTCTGGTATGCGTGACTATGCATCCTTGCATATATGAAGAAAACAGTATTTTAATAGGGAAATGTTGCATATTCTTTTTAAAGATATTTATAGTTTCCAGTAGAATAATGTATAAATTGAATATTTCAATAATAAAGAATAAATTGAAAATTTCAAGATGCTGAGAATGCTATGAATTTAAAGCATTTAAAGCTACTAGGTCTCTCAACAGCTCAAAAGACAAAAAAAAAAATAAATAAATCATAGCATAAAACCTGAATCAGTCCTAGAGAAAGGGTTCCTAGCAACTAGTGTACAATTAACCACCTCAGCTGTGCTCTGGTTGATGCTCTGTTGATGCTCATGTAAGCTCTTAATATTATACAGCAATAAATACATACAGCTATTAACCCCATAACATGGAAAGAGTTTAATGGAATGGGGTAATCAACCAGATTATTAATCTGCAACTGGTACGGCAAAAAGGACTTCAAAGGCAGGCTCATATCAGTCCTGGCTGTGAGCACTGAGCTGTGTAGATACCCCACAGCTTTGCAGAGGAGAGAACAAAAACAAATTGATGGAATTGTGAAAATGATTTATAGACTTCAGATCCTTATTATAACCAAATGTATCCTTTAAAAGTTTCCTGTCTGACTGCTACCTCTGACAAACTTGGAACATCTGGAGAGATTGTATATGTAGCAATCACCATGGGCTAAAGAATGATAAAGCCCATCACTTCAAAACAGAGAGAAAATCTCAGACCACCCAATCTTCTGAAAAATAAATAAATAAAAAATCTCACAGCACAAAAAGTAGGGAAAAGGCGGCCATGGGAGCTCCCTTGTACTGCTCTGCTCCCTGACCTGAGCTGCACGGCTGCACAGTGCGAGGCCCAGAGGAGATGGCCGTGGATGCTCTCGTTCCGGCACAGGCTGGAAGACGTGTGGCGTGCTGATGCTAGGCACGTGCCTGGCAGCCTCCCAGCTCCCTGCCAGCAGCACAGCCAGAGCACAAGCCAGTGAGCAATGCCAGGCAGCAGTGAATGGGGACAGCAGGAAAAATAAATAAAAAAGCCAATAAAGCGGCATGGATGTGATCAGACACATCAGAGTGTCAAGCCTGCTTACTGCCAGTGCAACATGTAGCCACGGATCATCGTGAGAACAGATTTTGATCCTGTTTGCATAAAGAAACAAGAAATGTGTAATCATGCTTTGCCTGCCAGTCTTCAGCTCCGTTTTGAAAATACTGGCCAGTTTCATCTAAATTAAAAAGACAGACATCTCAAAGGCAGCAACCTCCTGCAAATGTCATTCAAATCAAGAGTGGAGAGAAGAGTGACCCTGACTAGGTCCAGTCCTGCAGAAAGGCTGATGGGACAGGGATGGTGCCTAAGCCTCAAGGCACTGCTCTCCCACCTCCACCGCACCAGCAGCTCACAGCTAGACAGCAGCAGGAGTTGTGACTTCTTCTAAAGCAGCTTTGCTTTTGGATAAAAAAAAAAAAAAATTCCAGGCACCATTTTTTTCCTGTACAGAGAGCAGGGTGGTTTTTTTTTTTTGTTTTTTTTTTTTTTTGTTTTTTGTTTGTTTGTTTGTTTGTTTTTTTCCCCTGTTTTAAAATAGTTAATTGTCTTTGTATTTTTATCATTCAAGTATCTCTTGTATTTCTTTGGCACTAACAAAGCAAGATTTGTATGCATGAGCAATACCTCTAACTAGAACTAACTAATAAAGGTGGGGAAACCAGGCACACTGAAGCACCCAGTACCTTCCCCAGGTCTACAGATCAGAAGTGATATTAGCAAAGACAGAAAAAGAGAGGGCACCTCTCTCAGACTGTTTAAGTGACACATATTTAATTAAACCCAAAGCAACACCTCCTAACTGCTGTTCAGTATTCCAGTCAACAATAATTAAAGATGTAAAGGATAGCTTTTGTGCACGAAAACTCATTTATTTTTTCCAACCAAATTAATCAGTTTAATTAAAACAATACCTCTGTTACAAACCTTGCCTTGTTTATACTCTCAGATCATCACAGATACAACTGCAGTGATCCAGGCACTGGAGCACATTGTAACTGTCAACTTTACCTCATCAGAAACCATGCTGACTGCAGTAGCACAAAAATCAAATAATGAAGTTCAGCTAGGGAATGCTCTGAACTGCTTATATGCCTACTTAAGCAGGGCTTTACAGGCTTTTAAAGGTCTAAGCCTTTTTTGAGGTCTCAGGCTATTTATGAACAGAATAAGGTGTTAAGTATGTAGACAACAAATGTAACTGCAAAAAAATAGAGGCAGAAACTAGACTGTATTATAGGTCACACATTATAAGTACAATAGAAAAAAAAGAATAAAAAATTCCTGGCTGCATGATCTACTCTTAACTCACATTTTATCATTTAGTTTACTTACATTCTTTTTTTGTATGAACCACAGTAATGCTTTTTTTTAATGGATTTTATTTTTTAATTAATATAAGAATTTCTCGGGACTGGAAACTCATCCAGAAGGTAATCATATTCAAGAAATAATCTCACACTGTCATGTCTTTATAGACATCTTTTATATTCAAAGTGTAACAAGCACTTGAAAAAAAAGCAGTATGATGGAATGAATTTGGTATTAAAATACTTTCATACTGCAAATTAAAAGAAAAAGCATGCAAAACTAGTTTTTAAAGATTTTTGTGTTTTCCTTTTTTTTTTTTTATTCAGAATTTGTTATCAAGTAGGAAACAGAAGGAAAGGAAATATTTAAAGAAAAAAAAAAAAAGAAACACCTAGAGGAAAATAAAGATTTGATCAAATAAGCACAGCACAGTTTTTTTTTTCTTTGTTATCATTAACCTTGGAGGATGAACTGTACTTTAAATTCAATATTGGTGGCATTTCTCTTCTTCCACAGGAGTAAATTTCAGATCCTATCTTCCTTCATAATATTATTGTAGAGGATTACTTTTACCATATATGCCAACTGTTCATTTCCAATAGTATAGCCACTTCTTTGGAAAGTACTTAAAACTCATTAGTAACATATCAATTATGTTCTAAATAAACAGCTTGTTTGCCATTTTGATTATTTGAAAGAGAATGAACAAACAGATTTTCTTGCCCTGCTCAGGCATATGACAAGAATTAACAGCTTAAACCACAAGGACAGAGATTCAGATTAGACATTACAATAATGGTATAAAGTACTCAAACAGAATGCTTAAGGAGATTATTGAATCTGTTACTTAGACATTCAAAATAAGGCAAGAATCCAGCCATTTACAATGCATGACCCCAGCTAATCTTATTGTAGAATAATAGTTACTGTACTTCACATAACCCTCTCTCAAATTATTTTATTTTATTTTACTTTATTTATCTCTTCTTCCCTACCATAAGCATTTTAGCAGTACACCAAGACATTAATCAAGCTCCACTATGTTAAATCTACATAAAACCTCACGTTTATGCAACAAGCAGGAACTCGTTGTAATATAAAACTTTTAAAAAATCATAGCAGCTTTTGACACCAACTGAAAATTGAATTGAGGGAAATACATAAAATAAATAGAAGAAGCTGCATCACGGCATGTAAGATAACAATTTTATATGTTAATTTCCCCAAAGACATGTATATATGAATACAATCTGCAGCATAATTCTAGCAACATCTTACAAAGAACAAAAATAGTATGTTAATGTGAAAGTTAAAAGAAAATGAGAAATTAATATTCCACTAAGAATAAACATTTAAATAATTCTGTGAGTATCTGGGACTCCCACTAGCTGAGGACTGCAGAGAAAGCATGTTGTACCATGAAAATCTCTTAAATGAGATATTGAAAATATAGCAGGAAAGCCAACTAACAAGTACATGCATTTGGGAACAGACTGAACTTAGAGCTCAAATTTACAATCCAATACCAAAAACTCGTAACCTCCCAAGCCAGGTATTTCTGATGTTTCAGGTGGGAATCAGTGGTCTATGACTAGAGGTCTATGCACTAGTGATGTAGGCATAGAGAGGCAGCTTTGGTTTCCTTTCAGGCACCCTGGCTGACTTCATTCTGCTGCTCCAAAAAATACAGATTTCCTGCAAGTTTATGTCATGTTTTTCAGACCCAAACATACATCCTGCAGGTTGAGAAGGGTCTAAACTGGTCCTAAGTAATCACTTTTAAACAAATGTCTTTCTCCCTCCACACTCTGCAATGGCTGAAGAGTTAGGCAACAAAATATGCATGGCTCAAGTTCTCAGTGTGTTCAAGCACCCAAAAAAATGCCAAGTGTTCTCAGAATTTACTCTACCACAAGTGAATTTCAAGGTCTGATTCAAAGATCTTATTGTCCTGGCAGAAATTTCCAAGGAAAAAGATATTTCTACTACATCAGCAGCAAAGAATTCTGTCGTGGAGGTTTAGTGGGATACTGCCAGCAGCAGTATTTGCGGCTGCTTTTCTTTTCTTCCTTTATACATGCAACAGTCCTCTTAAATCAAACTGTACATACAGTTTCTCTCCAGTATTACTACTGAAGAATGAAAAAAAAAGTATAATTATATTAATTAAAAAGTGCTTACTGTGCAGTTTAATTAAAAAAAAAATCAACGGTCAGTTTCATTCTGTTTCATTGGAGCACAGGAAATTACTGTGAAACATGTGTGTTCTCCTGAGGTGTGGAGCCACAACCTCTCCTCTGAGAACCTGAGCAAGAAAGGAAAAGAGCATTTGGCTGAGCCAGTGCATGCAGGTTGCAAAATGTCTTTTGACATTTTTTGTGCAGGTCACAGTAGCCTGCAACTTGGAAATGTCATACCGAAGAACTGACACAGTCCCAAGGTGAAGCTGGAGAAATTGGGAAGGTGTTGTTTGGTCTTGTGAACACAGTATCTTTCCAAAGATAATGTGATAAAACAAGATCTTGTACAGCCAGGACCTATTTACGAGACTCTAACTTTGTTTAAAATTTGATTTTATGTAGAGTAACATTGAAGTGATTCCATAAATATACCTCAGTGTTTAAAATTCTACACAGAAAACAAGAATTGCTATTAGCATGCAACTAAGCCCTACCAGTTGCTGTCAATATGCTGTAGTAATCATTTCTAGAGCAGGAGGAAGAGGAAGAGAAAGGTGTTAAGGGAACAAATGACATTTATATATGTTTTATAATCATCACTTTTGTTTTGTGCAGATGCTCTTCCTTCAAAAGGCATCAACTGCCTTCTAAAATGAGCTTCCATGATTTGTACACCATCTGAAGTATTATTTTACACACTATGTCCACTAACGTCTGTTAGAGGTTTATACTAAGAAGGAAACTGGTACATATCATAGTAGAAGAGATTTTCAGCCCCCAAAATTCACGTGCTACAAGACTTGTCAGTTTAGAATTGTTATTTGGCAGTCGGATTCTGAAATAGCGATGCATTTCTGTCTCCTTCTGTTTTTCTAAACATTACCGTCATGCATACTAATGCTTTTTGTTTATAAAACAAAACATAGTTAAACCTAACAGAACCAATACAGTCAGTTCTTGTAATGCTACTGCCTGCATTTTCATTTTCAGCAGAGATTTATCTTCAGTCATTATAGAGGAAAAAGTGTAAGACTAATCAATCTAGACAACAAAGATTACTGAAACAACTGCATTACAAACAATGAACTTTCTTACTTTCTAAACATCTGTATATGGCAATCATTAACATGTATCAATAATAGTAAGGTCTTAATTTAAAATCTCTAATTGTTTATAAAATATAACAATACTGAGATAAACTTCAACAGACCAATTCAGCTTTAGTTACAGTAAAAAACAAAGTAACTGCTGTAGTCAAAGGAATTGCAATATTAAAAAACCTACAGAAATGAAATGAAAATCTTTCTCTAAGCAATACACATTAGTTTTCAACATTTTCCACAATTGTGCTCTTTCTTTGTCAAAGCTATTTCATAATGTATAGGGACACAGGGAATGCAAATCCCAAAAAAAAAAAAAAAAAAAGACAAACACAGAAATGAGGAATTTGACACAGAGATCAATTTTGTTTTTCCACATGTCCACATGCAGGTGATTACGGGGCTCTCTGACTAACAACCCATTGAGGGCAGACATGCAAAGCATGCAGGCAGGATGTATGGATTGGAACGTGCACTTTTCCTCTGCAGGGGAACCATGGAGATGACAGCACAGAAGAGAAAAGGCACTTACAGTTGTTCTAGAGAGGCAAGTCCTTTAAATGCTTGCCTGTCAATTGACTGGATTTCATTCTTGTACAAATAGCTGAAACAAGAAACAATCAGTAATATTAGTACACAAACAAGAGCTACATGAAGGTGGAAAAGAAGAATTAAGTTGACACATGAAGACAGTTTTTCCACTACATATTAGGAAAAAAAATACAAAACAAAAACTAAACACATAAACATAAAAATACTTTGTCCTTGAGAATTCATCCCAAATGTTTGCCAGGAGAAACAAAAGTCTGGGGCCTTGTAGGCTGTCACCCACATGGTCTTTGGCTTCCCAGTTCTCACTGTTATTACTTACTGCTTCTTTGCCCCTCAGTTTCTTGGTAGGTTTGCCAAAAGTCAAAATAAATTAAATTTAATGGGGCAGAATTGCATCAGGCTGCCTTTTCCAAAACACACCAGGGTTGCCACTGGCCTCTTGTTTTCTTTAAAACATTTCATCTGAGTACTGGTACAAATATTCATGTTATGATGGAATTTGTCTTTTGACTCAATTTAGAGAACAGTGAGAATTTCGATAACTCCATCTGTGTCACCTTTTGAATAATTACAAAAGAAAAAAGTACAAGTCAGAAGATTGCTATTGCATCAATAAAACAGGATTGCATATTTGTTTTATCATTTATAAAAGATGGACTTTAGGTTGCCATTGATAATATAATAAAACAGAATAAACATATGCAGAGTACCAGTATGTTCACAAGTGATATCCATAATTTTTCCACAGAAAAAGTCCACTGGTTCTGGATGGATTAATGTATGTGCTGATGTTCATTAAGCTTTTAACATTAAGGACAGATGGTTTAGCGAATATGTTTGAGAAAAATCACACAGTTTAGCTGATAACTTCAGTTTCTGCATGGGGAGTTTCTGCCACTCTCTTTTTGTGTTAGGTTAGGAACAGGTTCTCAGTAAGAACTTCCTCACAATTATTTGACAAATGGTTTGAAATTGAGTTAATCAGGCATGGATGTCTATGAAAAAGGGATGACGAGACTTGGTACCACAAATGGCTTTATTAGCTTTATTAGTAGTGTGTTTGGCTTTTCTATTGTTACCGCTTTTGGTTACTTACTAGAAACACCGAAAACTTCTTTGGAACTAGATGATCTTTAAGGTCCCTTCCAACCCAAGCCATTCTATGATTAAAGCAACAGATAAAATACTTGCCCTGCTGGAGCTGGTGACAGCTTTTACACCGACTTGAAGGCCAAAACTTTACAATAGTCCTTAACAAGAAATAAAGTTGTAGGCATCTGATGGTACCTCAAGACAACTTTGGGGGATGATATAGTGTCTTTCCCTTGAGTCTTAAGTTTTCCACTTGACAAGGTCTGAACACAATAATAAATCAATAGTCCTCAAGAATTCAAGAGTTCTCAATTACCATAGACATGCACCTTAACAAAAAAAGTACAGCTCTTCCAATGACAGAATAACTATCAAGCAAAAAATTGTGAGGTTTTAGAAATGTCCAAAATTCAGAACAAATTAAACCAGAAAAAATAATACCATCAACTGAAATGCCTATAAAAAATAGAAAATCATTTGAAAAGAAAGAGAATAAGTATATCAGGCTTATTTTGGATGTGGGATTAGTTTTTCTTCTATTTGGGGAAAAAAAAAAAAAAAAAAAAAAAAGCAGAGAAACTAAACCAAAAATCTTTCATAACCTTTCATTCAAATGTGTGTTTAGACTAGTGTGAAATTTACCAACTCATTTGAGTGTCAGTAATATTGCATAGTCATTATGATTTTGTATCTGTTTAATTTTCCTGTCTATTCAATATTAAATTCCTACCTTTTTCTCCAGTGAGTATTTTAAATACACCATTTCTTCTCACCGATTAGAAAATTTCAATGACTGAACAGCCAAAGTGCTATTTACCATTCATAATACACTCTGTCTAGCAGTTTGGAAATTCCTTATTCCTCTGAGTCCTAAACTTCTGATCAGAAACAGGAACAAGACTTATTTTAGATGCCTTGACATCTTAAGGCATCTTGACATTTGCATTTTGCATTTGAATTTGACAAATTTTATTCAAGAAATAGAATGAAACTGACTCCCTCCCCCCCCCCAAAAAAAAAAAAAAAAAAAACCAACTTTTATTAGTTTGCTGCAATTTTTTTTTTTTTTTTTCTGGAGACCAAGTAACGCAGAGTGAAGAATAAGGGTCAGTTAGTGAAAGACTGAGAAAATGGCTTTGCAGTTTTTCAGACATTTAGCACCACAGTGTCGGGAACTTTTTTGTCCACATTTGGAGCTCTTACCAAGCCCTAGTGGTGGGACTTTATTCAGGATTCAGCTTTAAACTACAATTTTTTCCATGTTGATCAGAAAACCCTCAAATTCAGGACAGTCAACTGACCTCAGTCCAGCATGTTCCTCAACCACAGAGAAACCTCAGCAACACCAAGGCTACAAAAAAGTGTATCTGTCCTGTGACATACAATAACCACACTTTGATTTAGTTGTGTATATGTTTCCCTGAAAGTATTAACAGAAAGACAAAAAATAGACTAACCTAATGAGGAAATGAGGAGAGAGGTGGCAGAAAACAAAATGCAACTCAAAAAATATTTGTCTTTCTAAAATGCTGCTTTGTCTAAGTAGGAAACTTTGAAAACATTGCACTAATTTTAATTCAAAAATAAAATAAAACATATTATTATTATTTTTTATCACATTAGCAGAAAAGTGATCTAAAGTAATATTAGGCACAAAGTCATTTATTATTTGATTTACCTAAAAGATTGATTAATACAACTAAATCATTGGAGTTCTTTAGAGGATGAATAAACAGTGAATTAAGATAACAAGGGAATATCTTCTATATGGATATTAAATTATTTTCTGGCAATTACTAGTGTTTTCAGAAGGGTTCACAAAAAAATAGCTCTTTACAGAAATGCAAACAAGGCTGATAGTGGCTAGTTACTGGTCATAGACTTGGGAAATGAACAAATAGGTAATCGGGTATCAAAAAATTAGAAAAAAAATAGTGCTTTTGTTTGTTTGTTTGTTTAAATCTGTTAGATTTATGAGAAAAAAAATATTTTTTATAGACTATATAAAAAGTCATGTCAGCATGAAATGCAGAGAAATGAGATCACAAATAACGGGAGGTGTTAAAGAGAAAAAGTACACGACCGTGACAGCAAAAATGGCAGAAGGCACAGAAGCACATGTGATGTAGTGTGATTTTGGGAAGGGTGAGGTAAGCAAATCTGCAGTTTGGCAATCCTACAATGGATCTTCTATTTTGCACTATTGCTTCATTCACCAAACGCAAAACAAATCTCACTGCATGTTCCCTCTTGGTATTTCCAAAACTGATATGTTCCATGCAGTCTCAATTCCCATTTACTATTTGCATAGTGCAACTTCGTCATGTCTGATTTCTGACCTTTTCATTTTTTTATTAAACGAACATGCCTCAACATTGTTGCCAAAATAGTTTTTATTCTCCATTTTTATTTTTGAAACTGTCCCCCATGATATCCTTATCTCTAAATTGGAGAGACATGGACTTGACAGATGGACCACTACGTGGGTAAGAAATTGGCTGGATGGTCAAGTCAAAGAGTTGTGGTCAACAGCTTAGTGTCCAGGTGGAGATCAGTGAGGAGTGGTGTTCCTCGGGGGTTAGTACTGGGATAGATGCTGTTTAACATATTTGTCAGTGACATTGACAGTGAAATTGAGTGCACCCTCAGCAAGTTTACTGATGACACCAAACTGTCAACGTGGTGGAGGGAAGGGATGACATCCAGAGGGACCTGGACAGGCTTGAGAGGTGGGCCTGTGCAAACTTCATGAGGTTCAACAAGGCCAAGTGCAAGGTCCTGCATATGGACTGGGGAAATCCCGAGTACAAATACAACTTGAGAATGGACTGAGAACAGCCCTGATGAGAAGGACCTGGGGATGTTGACTGATGAGAAGCTCAACATGAGCCAGCAGTGTGTGCTTGCAGCCCAGAAATCCAAGTGTATCCTGGGCTACATCAAAAGAACTGTGGCCAGCAGGGTGAGAGAGGTGATTCTCCCCCACACACTCTGCTCTTGGAGTCTTGCACCCAGCTCTGGGACCTCCAGCATAAGAAGAACAAGGAAGTATTAGGAGTCTGGAGAAGGGCCACAAAGATGATTAGACAGCTGGAGAACCTCTCCTATGAAGAAGGGCTGAGGGAGTTGGGGTTTTTCAGCCCAAAGAAGGGAAGGCTTGGGGGATTTTCAGGGATTGTAGTGATAGGACAAGGGGTAATGGTTCTAAACTAAAAGAGGGTAGTTTTAGATTAGATAATAAGGAAGAAATCCTTTACTGTGAGGGTGGTGAGACACTGGAACAGGTTGGCCAGAGGAGCTGTGGATGCCCCATCCCTGGAAGTGTTCAAGGCCAGGTTGTATAGGGCTTTGAGCAGCCTGGTCTAGTGTTCAAGGTGTCTGTGCCCATAGCAGAGGGTTGGAACCAAGTGATCTTTAAGGTCCTTTCCAACTCAAACCATTCTATGATTCTATGATTTCTATCACTTCCTTCACACTAGCTTCTAGTTTACTGCTCAGTAAAATACATTCTCTTTACATGAAAAGTTCTTTGTAATTGCTAACCTATATTTTACATTTTTCCATATCTCCTCCCCAAATCATTTCCTTTTTTTGTCTTAACCTCACTCTTACCACTACTGATTGCAGATCTTCTAACATCTTATACGTCAAAAGCATATTCCTTCAATTCCCAATTGTCCTCTGTTTTGTTGACTTTCAGGATCATGAAGGATCTTACACAGTTTCCACAAACCTGCCTATAGCTATGTTAAAAGGCTGGGTAATTTTTCTTTCTCCTCTTCCAGTAATAAATAACTCAGTTAACTGAATAAGCATGAAGTTGTTCAGTAAACTGAACAAGTCAGAGGAAGTCAATTAAATATATTCAGTGTACCGTATACATCATGGAACAACATGCTTGTATATGTAGCAGCAAAAAATTACAAACATTACCAATTGTTTTGTTCATATTAATACAACTTTAAAGAAGTTTATTTTATACAGTAGTGTTTATATTGTCCTTTGCAGAAGGGGGAATGAAAACATTACACAGAATTACTAAAGTGCAGGAAAAAATATATTATGGATGAGGTCCAAGCTAATAGTGCTTTTTTCATCCTTTCTAAGGAACCAGATTGCCAATACTAAGGTAAATGAAATAAGAATGGCAGAAAGGCAGAAACAAACCTCTTGGTTTCATAGCAAAACAAGGATAATGACATATATTACTTTCCAACTTCGGGTATATGGATTCAGACAAATTATTACCACAAACAGCACAGCAAGATCATGAAAAACTTAGACTTAAAGAACTTCAGAACATGTTTATATAACTGTAAAAAATTCAAGTACATCAAGAAAAAGAAAGCAAATAATCCTAAAAAAATAAGCATCCAAAATCGTATGTGAATAGTTTTGTTTTTATAATTTAAAGACCAACTTTTACAATTTTTTCTTCAGACAGATAATTCTGAAAATAGGCACACCTCATAAAGCTATAAGCTCAGTTTCAGAAATGAATAGTACAAAAAAGCAGTTGACAATTCTGAGGCTTATTTGAGATTTCCTTGGAAAAGTTTTGTCTGAAAGCTAAAACTGATCTGCAGTAAACACACAGGAATGGGCCCTGATGTAGATGATGTATAGATTGGCTTACTAAATTTTTATTATATATGCTGTATTATGTTTTATACTTGTATATTTTATATAGCAGTATATATTTGCAACTATTTTATACATACTTATATAAATGTATGTAAGTGTTAATAAATATATTTCACTAAATCAAAGCCATTGAGAAATGACAGACTTTTTAGAGCCTGTGAAGCCTAAATTTTCAAAACCATCTGCCACCCAGTACTTCAGTTCTCATAAAGACACATGTAACACCATGGGCTAATAATATCATTTTGTGAAATAGAAGAATACAAGTTGTGTTCCTATACAAATATTCATAGGATCACGTTACCCAAACCCACAATTATTCTGGATGATTTGGCTACATAATATTAGATTCCAAACAATATTATAACTTTGTGGAAATAATATAGTCTCTCCCCCTAATTTCTACTTCAGTTGACTGTATTGGGAAAAAGTCTGTTTTGTTTTCTTTGTTCCATCGAATACACTTAGCATGTGCTTACTCAACTGAACTTTTCACAGCTAAACTGTATTCATTTCGTACATTTGAGCCTTCTGTGCTGATATCTGTTCAGTACCAGCACTTTTATAATGCTACAGCTGTACAGTCCATTTATATCACAGCCATCAAAATAGGCAAAAACATACTCTTAAAGTCTATTTTTTAAAAATGGGCAATGATTTAATTAAGAGCTCACTGTAATTCAGTGAACTACCATGTTTAACTTTGTTTTCAAATCTTACAGTGAAGAGGAAAAGAAAAACTCTTCCTCTTAGAAATGTAGGTATCATTTAATACACAGTATTATAAGTATATGAAATCAAGCATATTATAACATAGTTAACTCTTTTCAGTCTTATTAAACTGAATGGAGAGCATAGTTCAGTTTTATCTCAGATTAACTACAGCTTTGCAAAAACAAGCATGTGAAAATAATGAACTAGTTTGAACAGATTATTCTAATAATTAGAACAGCTACTTCTGCATAGCTGCTGGCTATGGAAAGAAACCTAGACATCCTGAATTAGGAGACTTTAAGTACTCCACTACTAGATAATTTGTATCTCAAGTTACAAAGCACCAGATTCACCACACAAACATGTCTTGTAAAAATAACGGATCGTCATGAACTTTAGTAATTTATTAGGGATGCTCTGTTCAATATCCTCTTTCCTCCATTTCTATGGAGAGTACACAGCTTTATTACTGCAAGACAACACATATAAAAATGAGACCAGGAAATTTGGGGTGCTCTTTGTTTATCTGGATAATTAATACGCTTGATATGTCTGTTAAAATCATTTATTTATTTTGAATATTTATTATGAATATTTTATTCTCAAAATAAACAGGTTGCCTGAAGACATAAACCTTGTGGTCAATCATATAGGTAGTTTTTCATTTTGTTTGACTTTTCTCTTATTTCTAAGTTACATATGTTTAACAGCAACTAGTAAGTCTTTCAAAATCTACTGCATACAAACAGATGTTGAAGTCTAGAAAATTTCAAATCACCTACTTACAGAAATGGGTTCACAGTTGTCCCTGCCCCACAAATTAATTTCACTAATTTTCAAAGCAGTTTATCACCTTAGATAGTAAATCAGATTAAAACTCAATATCAGATTAAAACGCTTCCCAATAGAGAAGTTCAGTTATGTATTGATACAAAAAAGTGATATTAATTTAACTTACAGATATTTCAGATTTTCAAGGTCTCCAAATGCCCCACTAGGTATTCTTTTAATTTGATTGTTGTTTAGAAGCCTATGAAAAGAAATAAAGAAAAAAATGTTTTAGCATACAAGAACAGTATGAAAAAATGTGTAATAGTGTAAATGTAGCATGAAAATGTAAAAGAAGTAACAAAACAAAAGACTTTTTTGCTAACAGTAACTGCTAGAAGAAAAACTGCTAAGTGTTTACAAATTCTCAGTCACTGCCTTGCAAGAGAAAAGTCTGGACAAAATAATAAAAAAAAAAAGTCTAAAAACTGAAATAACGTTGCTTTTTGTAGACACCTAAGATGAAGGAAAATAAAATCCTGGTGCCACAATTACACAGAGGGCTGAATTTGATAAAATTGACATTATCAAAGAATTGTCATTAGCAGGTGCATTCTCCCTGAATATTTCTCACTATTCTTCTATGTACTAAGGTCTTCACATCACACACGAACACAACTGTCTGCATTCACAAATGTGCAATCACCTATCAGAAACATGCTTGCAGACATTTCAAAAGTGATGTTTGAAGGAAATACAAAGGAAATACTAAGTAAAAAAAACAAAACGAAACAAAAAAAAAACTATAAGGCCCATATAGTGTTATGGATGTGTAAAAAATGTCTTTTACAAAACATGGTCTTCTCTTTACATACATACACAGTAACCGAGATCTCAAAAGGAAGCTCAGTAGGAATAAATCTTTCCAAATTCTGCCATCCTGGCTGGTATTACAATAAGAAAGTTCAAAACATTAGAAACAGAGCTTATCAAATATTTTTTAACTGCAACACATTTGAACACCTGAACCTTTGAACAGCTTTGTTGTGACTACATATTACATCATATGTGATATTACAACTAAAATATTTATCACAATTTAGAAACAATGATACAGTAAAGTTGTGTGGTGTTTATTTATTTATTTATTTATTTTGTATTTGCAATTAAAGAATGTTTTAATGTTAATAAAATATTAGGATGCAAATACTTTCCTTTTTTATTTTAACAGACATACGCCTGGTGTTGCTTTCAAATACTTTGGACTTAAATGTTATTTCCCTCACCTGTGTAAATACTACAGCTGAAATTTGTTAGACTACTTACCTGTGAAATGTGAGTAAATTTGGCACAGTATCAAGTTAACCATATTAAATCAAAAGGGAAAAGGGCCTTAGGGTTGAAAAATAACTTACAGTGTGTTCAAGTTTTTAAGCCGTCTAAATTCTCCAGGCTGGATTTCTTTAATCCTATTAAATCTTAGATCTCTGTAGAATAAATAAAAAAAAAATAAACATGTTATTTAGAGCAAAACAAACAAACAAAAATGATGTATTTTTTCTTAAGAAAAACTGAACTAAGCACAAGGCTTTGGGGACCACTATGACCAGTCTCCATCCATAAACCTTAAATATGGATAAAGGCAGAAGCAAAACAATTCTAGTTTGACAGCGTTTAGCAGAGGATTCACCAAATACAGGTGAATTAAGGCTGCATCTAGGCTATTCATGAAGGATATTCTCTTCCACGATGAAGCATCTTGTAATGGGATGTTGGCTTTTATTTCACTCAGTGGAATTGTCTTCATATTCTAAAAGCTGCTTGTAAATAACAGAGTAAAACTCTAGAAAGAAAAAAAAAAGAGATCAGAAAAAAGCTCAAAAGAAAAAGATAAAGATAAAGATAAAGAAAAAGAAAAAGAAAAAGAAAAAGAAAAAGAAAAAAGAAAAAGAAAAAGAAAAAGAAAAAGAAAAAGAAAAAGAAAAAGAAAAAACAGCTTTCAGGACTTCTAAGCTACTCCACTCTTCTGTTCTGGATAAGGAGGCATAGGTGCCTTCTGTTGGCCTGCTTTTAAAACCTGTAAAGCCAGTTGCTTGAATTTGTTTTCTTATTTAATTATACTTTCTCCTAACTTTTGATATGTCTTCAACACCTTCAGCTTCCAGCTACGAGAATTTAGCTTATAGCTTAATGAGAGTTTCTCCAAGAAGCAAACTCCAATTTTTCAAGTGAGATGCTGAAGAGAAAGCAGTGACATGGAGTATAGATGCTCAGAAACAGATTCAATCAGCTCATTTTGATGACCAACAGACCCAAGCAAAAGAAAAAGAAAACCAGGAAATAATTTTCTGCCTGATTAGCAAATTGAATTGGCTTCCTGGAAGGTCACAAAAGTGAGAGAGGGACTGGAAGGAAAGAAGAGGACCTGATCTGGTCTGCCATCTTCCCTAGCACCTGATGATGGATGTGCATAAAGAAGGACCATGTCATCTCTGGCAAGCAAACAGAAGGGAAGCAAATTGAAGTACGTAAAATCTGAAAGATCACAACCACCATGCTTATTGCACTGTTATTTTTAGAACATTACCAATTGCTTCAGATAAAAAATACAAAGAATACTCCCCTTTTTTGTTCTCTAAATTGTTATAATTATGCTTCATGAGCTATTTCTTGTACACAGAGAACAAAAAAAGCAAATTCATGACCATTGTAGATTTCTCAAGAACTGTTTTTTTTTTTTTTTTTTCAAATTGTCTTAATTTCCTTATCTAACAGGATAATAAACCATGAACAAGGAAATAAGAGTATACATTATGCATATTAGTTTGGGGTTTTGATACAGGCCATATATATAAACAAACCAGATAAATATGGCTTGGAGGAAATTTCTGTAAAACAAGTGTAAAACAAAATTGGCAGGAAATAAGATAGAGAATAAGATTAGTTACTGAATAGAAAAGCTGTATCAAGTAGAACTAGGCAGAAATCTGACATAAGGTATTAAATATTTCAAGACAATGATGGTAGAAGGAAAAAGTAAGGTTAAAAGTAAGGTTCATACAGATGCTGACAAGTTTGGAGTGACTAAAAATATTTTGGAGGATGTTTGAGATGAGAAACAAGCCTGAAGTTATAAATCCCTGAGAAGTGGGAATAATTAACTGAACAGCAGTGAGGCAGGGAACTACCAGAGAGCCACTAGTTTTTCAAGTCAATAAAGGCTTGCGTTAACAACAACCAGCCTCAACCAACAATGCTGTACCAGAGTGGAAAAAAAAGCATGTACAACACAAAACAGGAGCATTGTTTCTCAGGCCTGAAATATCATCCTCCCATAGTATAGATCATATTCAAGATCAGCTCTGAAAACTGCTTTTCAGGCGATGGGAGCAAAAAGCAAGGGACCTGATCCCTTGGATGGCAGAAATAAGGACTGTGTTAGACTGCTGAATAACAATTTGGTAGCCTAAGCAAGACCATTATGATACAGATCTCCAGAACAAGTATATTTTGTGTTGCTGAAATCATGTGGTTAATCTGCAGGATGAGGTTCTTTGCCCCTTTTTTTCTGCCCAACCATGTTGCCAACTTTCCTGTTACTCCCCAAAGCTTGTTCCCTGTCCATTTGCTTCTTTCACATTTATGGGTTTCCCTCATTTTGTTTTTACAAACCAACTGAATCCCTTCTGTATGCTCAGCAATCCTGACATCCAAATCCTGCTACCTGCCAGATAGCAATGGATGGTGGAAGCAGTAGCCTGAGGCAGTCCACCTCAGTTTTTGACTATCTTTTTTTTTTTCCTTCCTCATCAGTTACCAATTATCGCTGAAAGGAAAACAATAAATGAAACTGTCAATAAAAATAACACACTTATGGTGACAGCATGGGATTTTAGAATACTATAATATTTTTGAATAAATATCTAAAACCGTTATATATTCATTTCTTGTACATGGGCGATATGAACAAATTTAGTAGACCTGCCTCCTAATTCAAGTTATTGCCTTTATTACATATTTACAGTGAAAATATTTATTCTTTTAAATCATACCTAGACAACACAGAAATACTTTTAGGGAAAAGGAGGCTACTGCAACTTTCTTATATTGAATTATCTGGGCTTCTGTTCCAGTACCTAAGCATCTTCCTTCAGAGCAATTCTGCCTGACCTCCCTAAATGCTTTCCTAATATTGTTATTTCTTTGCTCACATTTACAAACAGTGTCAACTATGCATCGTAAACCAACGACTCCCAGGATTACTTTCCTGGCCCTGCGTCATCTGCTCCGTGCTAAGTCATGGAGCACGAGCAGGAAATGATTGGGCAAGCGTGAGGTTGCGGGGGCCAAGAACGTGCCAGGGAGCACGCTGACAATTTAGCACTTGGACGCCCTTGGAGGCGCGCTCCAGCGCCTGCAAGCAGGCTGGGTCCCACAGCTCTGCTTGCAGATGCCAAGCAGCACGCAGCAAAGGGAGAGCAACAAGCAGCTGCTTAGCAGGCTTCCTTTGCCCGTGTTTCAATGCAGATCTCTAAGATTTAGTTATATAGCATGTAAACAAATGCAAAATGAAATAATAGCTCTAAATAAAAAGTTGGTTTCGTATGACACAAAATAGTGAATGCTGTATATCTAACTTCAAAATTTGCTGAACTATCTGAAATGATGCCTCAGGTTTGCACTTTCTTTGTGAAATGTTAAATTTTAACACCAAGTATTTTTCTTTTTTGTGTGACAAAGAGCTTGTATTAGTAAGCAAATGGGTTGGGCTACAGATTCTTTTTGTCTGGATGAAAATAAACTCTAATAAATTCCTTATTTGAAGGAGACTATTTTTAACAACAGTAGACTAATATTTCCAAATTAGCTATCAAAAATAACTTTTAACAGTATTTGTATATAATTAAACAAGATGAAAACTTCTAAATATATAAAGAATATTATGCAGCTCCTACTGTCATATATAAACTAGTTTTCCCATGGCAGCTCTTAGCACTCCACAATAAATTTAAGTTTGCCCTGGCAGTACACAGTAATGAAAACTGAGCTCTCTGTTAACACATTCTAACGAGCAAGACAACATTCAGGCATGTAAATGCATTGCAAGTTTATAAAAAGTATTTTATAGAATACAGCAATACATACTGAAATGCATTAATGACTATGAAAATCACACAATCGAATATACAGTGAGCTATACAGCTTTGGAATATACTGAACTTAAAAATCAAGCAACTTACAAGAAAAGCCAATTTAAAAAGTTTGTTATTATACTCTGAAATACAGGAATCCTTCGCTATGAAATAACTGCTTTTATTCAGAACAAACCATGCACTAAAATTAAAACAAACTTTATTTTTAAATAACTTTTTTTTTTTTTTTTTTAACACAAAATCTACACTGTTTTTGTTTATCTTTTTCTAATTATTGCAAAACAACATCCTAAGAAGAGAGTTAAGGCTCTACATTTCATTAGTTTTATAAAAGAAGAGACTTGGTGTACTTCAATAATCCTACTACAGATTCTTTTTGGTATATATTTGACTTTTAAAGGTGCTGTTTTATCCTCAAACTAAAACAACAACAGCAAAAAGAACTATTCTAAATAAAACTGACTGGGCTGTCAACATGTCACATACTCCCATCATACACCTCAAAATGTGGTAGCCTGGGCATCCAGTTGCGGATATTCAACGTCAAAACAAGTCCCACCCCTCCAGTCACCACCGGCCTCCAGTTGGTGGTAAGCTATTTGCTGCCAGGTAATAAGCACTCACTAAGCTGCAGCTCATACAAAAGCGGTGTCCCCAAATGGAGCAAACAGGCTAATTCCTCATTAAGTGAGGAGGAGAGCACCAGGACTTCTCCTCCTGCTCCACCCCTGCCATGACCTTCTCATCTCAGCCTACAGACTAGCTACCCTGGCACTTCACTAGCCACAAGGGATCTCCTTAAGATCCCTTAACAGCTTTACACAGAGTATATTGGAAAAGACTTTTTATGTTTTTCAGTTTTAATTCATGTCAGAAATAAAGTGATCATGATACAAAACCATATTAAGATCTTTAATAAGAAAGGAAAAGTAAAAAATAACCTGTTAAACTATTGTTTCATTCATAGATCTCTCTCTCAATATATATACAAACATAGTTGGCCGATTTTTATCCAATTTATGGATATATAAACAATGTATTGTGTGATGATTTACTATAAAACATATCTTGTGGCATAGTGTATGTATGCAATCCACCATCAGGGCATTAACAAAGAACTATACATCTCACATTTGCATCTGAGAGAAATGGTGAGATTAGAAAGATTTCAAATCTTGTATCACAACTACAGGTATTCTTTCCATTGTTATAGGTTATACACAACTTTTTTATACAGTGTTCTATGAATTAATTACATTGCACTGAAACCTCAATACAAAAGCCTTAGAACATTAAATAAAATATTTCATAACAGCAAAGACAGCTGAAAACATTCAGAACTTTGGTAGTGCATCCTCCTGGGTGCAAGATGGAAACCAAAGCAAAAATTAAACTGAAGGCTCATTGCTAGATATAACAGTAAGACTTATAAAACATGACATAAATAAATATAGATTCCAATTTTAACAACTGGAATCACCAAAATACCTCCCAATCAATGATATCTTCAGAATATTAGACTAATGGAAGTGATAAAACTGAGTTTACTTTGGTCACTTTTTGTTTTACTGTTACAGAATGCTTGAGAGAACTTCTCTATATTTAAGTGGAAACTTTTAGACATGATGTATAATTTCACCATCTGTTTACAGCTCTCCTGAATTTGGTAAAGATGAATGTAAACCTACAATACAAGCCCTGCTTCCCCCGCAGACGAGAGGATATTTTTTGAATAATACATTAATTTGTTATTGTTCAGTGTTGTGGCTAACTAACATGGCTTGTACTAACTTCAAATAATTCTGTGACATGATACACTTCCTTTTTTAATACTTTTTGGTACACCTGCTGGTCCACATCACCTATACTACCAACCTGTATAATATCCCTTTAATCATTTGGAATCTACCAGCATTTTTCATAATTTTTTCTTGTCCAAAAATGAAAAAATATTACTTTACTTTAAGAAACACTGCATAGTAATTAGACTAAGTGAAACAAACAAACAATCAAAAACATAAGTTCCAAAAAAACGTAGAACTACTAGGTTTCTCCAAGAAACAGCTGCTGTTTGAAACATGATGTTGACACATTAATGACTTCTATTATCTTCATTAGAAAACAAACCAAACCAAACAAAACAACAACAACAAAACACTGAAATGAAAATAAATATTGAATCTTCATTAGCAGTGAAGGTAAGTACCTCATTATATACATCATTTCACAGATTAAATGGTATTTTAGCATTGATTTAGGACATGAAAGTTTTTGAATTCAAATCCCTGCCAGGTCAGAGATATTTCCTCAGTTCAAGAGAAACAGAATCACAGCAGCAAAATGGAAATATCTAGAAAAATCCTACTCTCCTAAACATCTTAAAACCTGGAAGCTCTCAAATGCAAAGTTTAGACCATAAAAGTACAAACCCTATACCAAAACCCCACCCAGTGAAAATCTCCAGTGAAAATCGTTTAAAGCTAAAGGGTTTGTAAACTGCATACTAATACAATGTTTATCACTTAAATCTGAGAAATTAAAAGGAGGTGGTGGCTTTGGTTTGATAAGAATCAACAGGAATAATGCAAAATGATTTCAAACGATGGTGTCCTTGTTACTATAATCTCTCTGAAACTCAGAGATATAAAAAGTCTGAAAGAGATCTAGGTGTGAAAGCCCATATATTCACTTGTTCATCTGTTAAGGGTAGCTAATCAGCACCAATAATAAAAGCCAAAACAGAAAAATAAGAAAAGCCAAAACAGAAAAATAATAATTCCATCAGCTGCATAATATACACTGAATCAAGAAAAAAAGTGCAAACCAGTTATTTTCTTTCTCCTTTACTGAAAGAGGAAACAATTTAATAAGTGAAATAAATATTAAATTGTTAGATCTATTTGGTTTGATAGGTTAAATTAATGATTTTATTTAAAGAGTGACTATTGCATTGATCATTTGTTTACCTCCCTTTAGATGTTTTGAAAAGGTAGGAATTGTCATAAGTGGATCATGTCACCAGTGGCAAATTCAAAAGAATGTTTCAAGAGAAACATTATTTTTTTTTTCTAATAGTTGAACATTAGTTACAACCCAGCAGAAATAACCTATACCATAAATGCCAAACTACTATGTTTCTCAACACAGAACAAAAGAATTGCAAATGCCAGCAAGACTACATTGCTTATGTCTACTTTATTCTTATTCTTTTTTTATTCAAGGTCATCCCAGCAGGAAATGAAAAACAGCCATCAGCATAGTAAAAACATTCAAACAGAGCAGAGCATGAAAATTGCACAAAAGAGGTTATATAATCAAGTCAGAGCAGTAACTGGATGATGTCAATGGCACTTTAATGCTGCTTTAACTACTGCCCTGTAAAAAAATGTGTCACTTTGTTGAACAAACAAAGAGAAGTCCTCCACTTTAAAAAAATAAAACCCAAACCCACTTTCAGCTATAGCACTACTTACATTAATCCTCACTACGAGCAACATGCCATTTTCTAGAATACCAGAAGAACCAAGACATTTTTTTGCCTGATTTTAAGATTTGACCTTAGTGATTCTTTTAGAAACAAAATTATATTGTTCTCCTTTTCTTGGCAATCCCTTTTCTGGATGAATTCTACCCCACTCTAATTACTACATATAGTACATGATTTTCTCTAATTAGCATTGGGAGATTTTATTATCTGTACATCACCATTCAGCACATAAAATAAAGCCACTGAACTTTTATATGGAAAAGTAAAACATAATTCTTGCATGGTAAGTATCTATTACAGTCAATAATATTTAGTATACCATAATTCTAGTAAGAAAAGTGAATGGCTGGATCATAAATACATTGAAATTTGTAGCATTGGACAGAGAAGATTTGGCAGTACTCCCCTTGATCATAAAACCATGTTTACAAAATATTTTTTAAAAATCTGGATGATATTATTATAATTTAAATAATGCCTGATTGGGTCAAATATGTAAGATTTGTTGAAAGGGACTTTCAATTTATAAGTCTTAAAAAATATATGTATCAGGTGCAGTTTTGGTGAATGTAAAGCTTATGATCTCCAAGCCTTCTCCAAGAGCTGAGGATTTGTTTTAACTAACAATTATTTTGCCATTAGAGTTGAAAGGAAAACATTTAAATGTGAACTCAGTGAAACGCAATGCAGTATTGTCTTACTAAGTCTGTAGATCCCCTTGCTGCCTTTGTTGCCAATTTTTCCAACCAGCTGTGCAGTACCATTAATAAGACTCAAGCGGGATTTGCTGTTTCAAAGTTTTAGGCACATAGGCTTAACTGACATGAATTACATGTGGAAATTTTACTTGGTGTGATCTTTGTCTTATCTACTTTCAGAGTTTTCCAAAATCCATCTGCTCCAGAAACACTGTATTTTGAATGTATAAGTTTTATTTTATAATTGTTTCTAATTCTCATGCTATGTTTAAGGAAAAAGAGAGAGAGATAAAGAGTGTGAGAGATTTAGGAGTATGGCTAGAGGTAATGTTATTTGTGCATCTTGAAAAAATAACAAGGTAAAATCTAATTTTAGTGCTCTCAGGGGTCACTGTTTCTAAAACCAAACAATTAAAAAGGTTATTGATACTACAGTCATGACTCACAGCTGATTATTTTTGACACAAATATCCTCAGGAAAGGGCTATTTTCTTGCCCTGTGCTTATGATAGCCATGCCCAATAAAATTGGCCAGAATATCTGTGCATGATGCTGCATTAAAATAAACACTAGATGGATAAGGTCTTGGATCAAGTGAAGAATGAAGTGATGGTTGGCAGAATCAGTATTGCAAAGAAATATTGATACATTGAAAAAAAAAATAGAGAATTAGACAGAGAGCTTTTCAGTTTCTTTCTCAATATCTACCCTGTTTCAAATGTACTTCTCAATTAAAAAAAAAAAAAGTTTCTTTTCTACAGTTCACTACAGAAGGCAACAAAGAGGGAAGTGTATGGCATAGCAGGAATCACTGACACAAGTGCTGCAATATTGTTTTATAGTTAATAGTCATCTAAGTTATTACAGTGAAAAATCCACAAAAATAGTGCTTTTATGTTATGATCATATATGAGCATTTGTTCTGATATCTACCATTGTGCAAAATAATGTTTTTGCACTTTTCTTCCTCGCAAAGATGCTTAAGTCGAAATTCTTTATCTATGAAATACTGGTATTCTCAGAGGAAAGAACTGAAAGCCAAAAAGAAGCATTATCATCCTCTGACTTCCCACTCAGGACATGTCCCAGAACAGTAGAGAAGTTCCTGTCTTAAGGCAATTATTTCTGACAGCGCTGAACTACGCCTTTGAGAAAAATATAAAACTGTGATTCAGAAAGACTATGAATCAAGTGAGAACCTAAAGAAAGTCATTCTGGTAGTTAACTTTGTTCACTGTTAAAAATGGGACAATCAACCTTCCTTCCAGCTTGAATGGGTTTATCTTCAGATTCCATTCACTCAAATTAAAAAGCTGTAAGTGAAATACAGCATTGATTATTTTTTCTTAAAGTACATCCAAAGGAGTTAAGGAATGAAGTTCATACGTGATATTTTTTTCAGTAATTCATAAAGACTAACAAAGATAAATTAATTTAAAAAATATATATCCTAAAACACCAAAAAGGTTGAGCCGGAAAATATATTTCTAATCCTTTGTAACAAGGGTTTTTCTGATTTTGCTCTGTGGGAGATTAATTCTTTCTTTCCCGTCAGGAAAACGGATGCAGATGCATTACAAGCTACTGAATGTTCATAGTCATAGAAGAAAACACGCACTGCTACACAAGTTACCTCAGTTTCACTCAGGTGCCAGAGGTCTGATCCCTTCCTAAGCCTCCTTGTAGCTCTGCCATTTCAGTCTCCCTTACAAGGGTACTCAGGCCATGGGTGGAAGGCAATCAGCTCCGAGTGTCAGCAGATCTTACAGCTGAAATTGTGGACGTGAGACCTGAGAGATGTAACGAATGGCAGGTAAACTAAAAAATATGAGTACGAAGTGTGATTTTTCCTGTCAATGCATTTTCTGCACTTGTCTTTCATCAGGGAAGGCAGTTTCACTGATGCAGTCCTGTGATCTTGCATTATAGTCATTTTACCAGCAAATAATGTTCAGTATCTACAATGCCAATGACTTTCCTAAAGAATGTCTATTTTGTCTCCTTCAATTCAAAGTCTTTAAATACAAGATCCATGTCAAGCCAAAGGATGGGGAAAATTGAAGGAATCACTGCAACTAAATCTAACATCTAAATCTAACTCAAAAGGCTTCATTCATCATAAATCCATGCGTCACTCTCCCTCCCTAAAAGGCAGATTTTATCAGAACACATTTCCAACTGTTAAGTACTTTCCAGTAATTTCTAACATAGTGATAGTCGTATTGTGTTCAAACAGACTCAGAGGTGTTAGAATTTATCCGGATGCTTGTTGTTATGGAAACAAAAGACATTTTACTATTCCTATGAAAAGCATAAAGATCAGAAAAACAAATGCAGGTATTCTGTCACTTGGCTGCAGCCTGTCTTCCTGGTGCCTGACAAAGCGACTGTTCTTCGTTCCACTTAATGGAAAATTGCAGGTCAGCTCACTGAGAAAGCTGCAGCTCTTGGGATTGAATTGTCTGCTTCCTGAGGCTAATGACAGGCTGCCAGAGTAGATAAGTTAGCAACTTTCATGTTCTGCCTTCCGCTCCTCCTGCTCCTGGCCAGGCAAACTGAGCAAGAACCAGGAGTGTTGGGGCTGCGTTAGGCCTCCTCCCAATATTTATCTCCTCATTCCTCATCAGTGCAGACAACCTCAGCACAGGAATCTGTGCATTCCTCCCTCTGAGGAGCAGAGAAGTTGTTTTCTGCCTATAAAGAGCACTGGAAAAAGACTTTTAACTGTAAAATACCCAATGGAGCAGTTTTAGGGATGGAAATCTCTAAATATAGATTATTCTTTTCTTTTATCTTCTTGCTAGGTCCATTCTAACACCTATATCAAAATTCTAATAATAACAACAACGAAAAAAACCTTTAAAAGAATTTTAGAGTCACTTGTCATTTTCCACTACTGCTCATTTCCCACTCATGTTTCCTAATCATCAGGAAACAACCCATGTTACAGAATGTATCAAAAGAATAAATATTAATAAGAAATATTACATTGTATATGTTTTTATCATATTCCACAATTCGTAGTGGAATCAACATACACCTCATTTTACCTCTCAATTCCTGAAAACTGTAGATGTGTCTGAAGTTTCCAAATCAGTGTTACTAGTCTTTATGTCTTTGTTAGTTTTTCTACATTACAATAGTCTCTCAGGAGATGACATTTGTCTTAAATCATGCACCCTTCTTGCACTTCTAACATTGCCACTACTAAGTCAACAATTAATTAAAAACATTTTTTCTTCTTTTTTTCTTTTATATTTCTGTAATTATTTCTTCACTTTAACAAAGTCCTAAAAATACCAGAAAAAAAGTATTAAAGATAAAAATTGTTTTTACATGTTATTCCTAAGGCAAAAAAGTTAATTTCTGAATATAAGTGAAGGTATCAGATAGAATACACTCTGCTACTGTAGCCTTCACAGTTCAATGCCATTTTAAAGTTGTAGTTCAGTCTGATGTTTCCATTTTGAACATATTTCAATTTGTTTTCATCGCTCCTTACCAGTTACAAACCACTAAGATGATATAAATATCACTTGGGCCCCAATGCTCTCATTGAGTCTTGAGCTCTCAATGAATCTTTACTGGTGTTCAAACAGAAAGAAAAATGCTTTCAACAACGTTCATATGCAACAAAAGAGGAAAAGTCAAAACATTTGATTATTCTTGAAAAAAATAAAATGAAAATAGTAGAAATACACCTGAAAGGTTAATTTAAACATCAACCTGCATTTTAAAATATGCAGATGTTTTCAAATATCCACATAAAAAATACAGAGCATAATAACTGGGAATGGCATTAATTAAAAAAGAATTTAGGAAAGTCAAAGCTGTAGACATTTCCAAAGAAATAAATTTGATGTTCTCAGGTGAGGGCAGCAGGCATGAGGAAGTGATGAGTCTCATCAACACAGGATGAGACCTCTTTAGCAAGGAAATCCTCAGCAGTGCCACTTATGATTCCCATCCCTCTCTCTGCCTGAACATGGCTCTCCAAGTTGTTTTCCAAGGCTGGCTTATTTTTAAGGTTTTCCCTGAGGTCAGGACTATTTTGGTGACAAAGAACAGCCTTAGGGACCAGTTAACAGCTTCCCTCAGTGGCAGCAGTGGATGATGGAGTTTCTTTCCTCTTGCTCCTTTCCAGGCCACCTCTTCACTGGGGCTATTACCATTGTTCACAGGTATCACAGCACACAAAGATCAGGGAAATGATTCAGAGTGAAGCCACATATGTTTTTCCCTTGTTTATTTTTCAACTAATTCCACAAACCAACTAAGAAGACAAAGGACAGAAATGAGCAACTACTGCTGGCAGCCAGCACCCAAAAGAAACTTAAGAACCTCTCATAGGGTGACTCTGTGGTATTGTTTATTTTTTTTTTCCTTGTTTTTGTTTTGTTTTGTTTTTCAGTTTGGTTTTGTTTCGTGTTTAACTGCAAAGAGGTATAATCACTATTTTATAAGTTAAAAAAGATGCGATATTTCCTAAACCACCAAAGAGAAAATTCAAACAAATCACACAGGTACATACCAGTGTTAATACACTAAATAGACCAGCTTTTTAAATATTTACAATTTTCTTTTAGGGGTTGGACTCTATGTTCCTTGTGGGTCCCTTCCAGCCTGGGATATTCTATGATTCTATGATTTTTAATATACAGTATAAATAGCCGTCTCAAAATATATATACATACATATGTTCATGAGTACTATCTGCAGCCAAATATCAAAAAAGGTTAGTTTCAGTAACAATACATACTCACAAATTATTCTCAGCTATGAATAATAGGTCTTTAAAGTTACCTTTCAAAATGATATTTTTACACATTTTGATGTGTAAAAATGTGTATAATTTGCAAGTACTCCATTTGACTAAAAACACTGCCATACTGCTTAGAAAACAATGAAAACATTTTTATTTTTTATTTGCTATGATTATTTGCCAAAGTTCAAGTTCACCTGAAAAAAATCCCCTGGACCTAAAGTACCTTTGCAGTAAAACTGGTCAGAAGGACAAATATATCCTCTAATCCAGAGGCATACAGATGCCAATTTAAGGTTGGGATTTCCAAAAGCACTTAGACACCTTAAGTAGAATTTAAAATGCTGAAGAGTCCAAGCCACAAAACCAGCACTTAACGTCTTAAGCACATAAATTTCTACTGGTAAAATTTCCTCAGACATCAGATGCTGTGCTACTACAGCAGTAATGTCACTGAAATCTCTCCTCCTGAGGCTCTGCCTGCTCATACCCTTGCTCTGGTCTCCAGAGGGACAGATGCTTCCCATGTCCAGACATAGGGCTAAAGACACGCTTGTGCTGAATGGACATTTTATTTCCCACCCACTGAAGCTTTGCTGATTTGCAGTTAAAAACACTGGATTTATGAAGCCAAAGAGACACCAACCAAAACAAAATTTATTTATATATATATATTTTTTTTAAATACAAGGAGGCATTCAACATTTTTTTTCAAATCCTGATGCCATTGGAAACTTGTTGCATGCTGTCCTAGACCTTAAAAATAATATAATTTATGGACATCTACCATCATGTTCAATTATCTCCAAAGTTCAAAAGTGAAATAAATAAGTTCCATCCAAATAATCTGCTTGTTTTCATAAGATTTTTCATTTGTTTGTTTATACTGTCCAGAAGATTGGCACCTGAAAAATGAAATATTGCTGTGAAGAAATCCCTGTGACCTTTTCAAAACAAATTCAGCCTGCAAAAGCCAGTAAGTAAAAATAAGATATTTTCATATTTAAGGAAATTATATTTGTACTGGGTTTACATTGCAAGAGTTTGGTGAGCAGAGCCCAGAAATTGCCCCATGTCAGATCAGAGCCAGCTCCAGCCAGCTCCAAAAGGGACCTGCCGCTAGGCAGAGTTGAGCCAGGGAGCAACGCTGGATGGGCCTGGCTGGATGGGTGATAATATAAAGAATATCATTACTGATAGCTATGCCTTCAATCTACACGTAAAACTTGCTTTATCCATACATAAACATCTAATAAGTGAACATTTTACTTGATTTACTTCAGCTAATTCTACCCCTACCTGGGTGCTATTATAATTACTATAGCTTCAGCTAGACCAAGAAAATTGAATCAGTAAATTAATGACTTGAATCTGGCTGGAGCAAACCACCTGTTCTCATAACCACTCCGCTCTTGCTGCACTTGGCACCCTGTCACAGCTTCTCATTTCTTCCTGCCCATTTCTGGCACTTGAAACCAAGTGTCTGGGTCTTCTCATACGGAGACTGAAAATGTCACCCAAGTCAAAAACCTCAATTTTATGATTCAGCTTATGTCTTGAAAAAATACTACTACTTTTCAAGTTTCTCAGAGAAAGTTTATCAAAATGCCATCAAACCAAAACCTTTCTCTTGAACTCAAATTACAATTTTTATCCCCAATCTGAACAGTGACAACATATCCCCTAAAAGGCACCTTGCTCTGATAGGCAGCCTCCCATCAGTGAATAATCACTCTATATGTTTTACATGCACATACCACACCACCACACTACTGCTCCAGGTTTTTGCATTATCTGAGCAGACAGTATAAGGAGATTGACAAAGGGTTTTTTTTGTTGTTGTTTGTTTGTCTGTTTGTTTGTTTTTTGACAGGCTAACTACAGTTACCTGTGCACTAGACCACACACTGCTCTCTGGTCTTATTTCAAAAATACTTTTTTCAAAAATATTTTTGAAAAATGGAGAAAAAATGTTTTCTTACCATTAAAACATTATAAGACTTTGATTCAGAGACACACTTTAAAGATCAGAATATTGATGACAGGTTTGCTGAATCAGGCATGAAACAGAATCCAACATCAGACAACAAAAGTATGATTTTATACACATGGCTGATCAAAATCATGAAGAGACTCCACTGTGCTCTTCTGTAGAGCACAGTGGACCTTGGACAGAGGCTACAAGCCTTTGAATTTAACTATGTTGAGAAGTCTGAAAGCCTGCACAGAATTTCATGTTGCCCTAGCTATGATGCTTATGATAAGCTTATGTTATGATAAGCTGAAGAAAGCACAGATGTACTTATGCTATATTTTATCTCCTATATAGGAAACTGGCAGCCAAATAGCTAATAAAAGGCTACTGAATCCATGAGTCTGGCTAATGCAACGCTGACACTAAGCAGTCGTCATCCTGCTTGCCAAAAGCAGTCATTACTCTTGTGTACAAAGTAATATTGTTTTCCTTTTTGAGAACAGCCAGGCAATGAGCAGAGTGTTGTAATAGGTGATTTAAGGGGAAAGAATGCTTATACAAGAATTTTCAGAAAGATCTGGGGAGTGGTAATTGGAAAGAGAATAAAAGATCTAAAAGTCCAAAGAACAGATCGCACCAAAAAAAAGGAAAAAAAACAAACAAACAAAAAAAAAAACACAGAACACTACAGAACACGGTACCAAAGCTTACAGCATTCATTCTACAAGCTTTTACAACGTTCAAGAAGCCATGCCACGAACTGCAAACTTTTAAATGCCCCAATCTTTGCTACAAGTGACTCGTACCTGTAAATATAAATTAAACAAAAAGAGAGGAAGCTGAGAGCCCACATCGATCTTGTGGTCTTGTATCTTTCTCAAGAGGCTTGACAATCTTTGTAATTTACAATAAATCAAACATTTATTTTTCTTTTTAAAAAAATCACTTGCTATACATGAGCAACAGTAATAAATCCATGCCAAAAATACATAAATAAATAAATAATCCCTCAGCCAGATAAGCAAAAGGAAATATTTGAGTCACTCTGTTCCAGCTCAGCCAGCCCTCATTACACTATCTCTGGAGATTGTCTTGAAACTCTGCCCATCTTTACAGTAATAAAGCCTGAAAAGTTATTTTTGTTTTGTTTTCATCAAATCCAAAATGGAACAAATGATAACGACAATTTCGCTCAATTGCTTCCATTTTACTGTGGCTATATGCATATACACACACATATACACTATATGTGTAGCATGTATATGTATAAACATGTACATCACACAAGTTTTTAAAATATTAACTTATTTGTATACATAAAGTTCTCCAGAAAGATAAGCAACTATAAATACTTAGCCTGTGCAATACAACTTTTTAAATGTCACCTTTATAAATTGACCTTTTTTGTAAGGTGAAGTCATAGCCTATGAGGACATAAACACATAGTTTGACTTGCCAGAAAGAGAAGCAGCAAATATCCAGGCCCAGGAAGAGTCAGAAGCCTGGGCATTATTCAGGTATACAAAGCTAAGCATAAGCTCACATTTGCAAGAGCTAGAGTGTTTTGATCACAAAATACTGTATAAAGTGGGGAATAATACTGTAAACAAACTACAATAATCTTTAAGTCTCAGAAATATGATTCCAACAAGAAGTAACTGAAACAAACACCATTTTGAGAGATGAATCAAGATGAGTGAAAGTTTACAGTTTGTTTTTCCATTGTTCAAAATAAGATTGGGGCCTGAAAATATTATTTTAACATTTTCATTTTATCCATTACACAGAGTAAAATTTTCCTGTAAAAGTACATTTTGTAATTCAGAAAACATAAAATTGTGCAATTGTGCACATTACAAACACTATTTCTCTTATTTTGTTATTTTTTGAATAGTTGTTTGTTATTTTTTTTCATTTCATAATAGCAAGAACAATTTATTTTATTATATTATGGTGTTTCTTTCCACAGCTTCTGTCTTTACCCTGAGCTCTGTTCTCTTCTTTGTCAGCTTTACTTTCTGCTTTATTTCTTCTAGACTCCCAATGCTTTAATTTAAACTTAGTTTCTTTACAAGCCAATCCATGAGCACACATAAACAGCGTAATATTTAATATCTAAATGGCCAACTTACATGCGAGAATGGCACAAAGTTGCACCAGGAGAGGTCCTGACTGGACATTCAGAAAAGTTTTACTGTGAGGGTTGTCAAACACTGTAACAGGCTTCTTAGAGAGGTAGTTAATGCCCCATGCCTCTCAGTGTTCAAGTGGGTTTTGGAAAATGCTCTCATTAATATGCTTTAACTTTTGGTTAGCCCTGAGAGTTCTGGCAGTTGGACATGATCTTTGAAGGTTCCTTCCAGCTGAACTATTCTAAGTTTCCTGCTTGTTAATGACACCCCCATCTTACCTCTTAATGAGCAGTGACCTCACCTGGGAGATAACTCAGTAAGAGCTGCTCAGAAAATGGAGGAGGTTGGAATACTTATTAGTCATATTTTTCTCTTAGGCATGTATTTACCAGAATGTTAGATGAGACATTCACCCCTCTCCTTGTGTCTCGGATACAGCCTCTCCTGATGATGCATGGGGTAGGCACCTCCCTGTTGTTTTTCCACCAGTCTTCATTGGGAATTAAGACAGAAAGAGTATTTTCAGTCATGTCCAAGCATTCATTTCTTACTCTTTCCAGTGAGTAATCCCATGTTTGCCTCTGCAACTCATAAATTTCTTATTCTTTTCAGTGTCCCTCATGCTTGTAAATTCCCCAAAGCAATGTTGAAAAATAATATAACTCATCACTTTTAATTTTGTTGTTGTTTGGAAAAACTGAGTAAGAGCAGAAGCACTGAAACTGTGTGTCAGCAAAACTGGGAAAACAGAACACTTAAAACCATGATTTTGAAACGTGGGTTTAAACAGCAACAGTAAGTGGTCCACAGATACAAATCACCTTTCTAGCCTTCCAAAATGTTTTAGCAGAACAAATAAAAAAATCTTGGACTGACCATAGTCCAAATTCCCAATGATAAGCTTTTGAAGCAGCTAGAAAGCAAATGTCCTACACAGTCCAGATGATCATATGAAGAGAAGTTGGTAGTAAGTGGTAAATTTTCATAGGGGAAGAAGGTCACCTGAAGAATTTCAAAGATCTGTGATGGGTTCTGCATTGTTCAATGTATTCATAAGTAGAAGAGGGGTGAACAATGAGATGATAAACTGCTGCTTATCATATTAATCTATTTTGACAAAGTCTGACTAGGAAGAGCAGCAGATGGACCTGTCATCAGTCCACGAATGGCTATTAAAATGTAGACCTAATGCATGTAAATACAAAGTAATGCACATGGAGAAAACAATCCAAACTTCCCAAATAAAATGGTGGGCCTAGAAATGATGATTACTACTCATGGACAAGATCTTAAGCTGCACTTGATGATTCCATGAAAACAACAGTTCAAGAAAAGAAAATATGATGCTGAGGATGATTAGGGAAGAAACAGAAAATGGAACAGAGACCATCAGAGTGCTGCTTTATAAATCCCATTAGCTCACGCACCAGATCTGTCCTGCAAATACTGTGGAAATTTATAATTCTCTCACCTCAAAATACAGTAGAGTGGGAAGGGGGAAATTCAGATGAAAGTTCAGTAACACTGACCTTTCAGTGAGAAGAGTACTTCAAAAACAGGCTGGCATTGAGACAAAGGAAAGGGATTAAGCATTTGTTATTTCTTCCAACAGAAGAAATCATAGAATCCTATAGGTTGGAAAAGACTTTCAGATCATCAAGTCCAACCATCAACAGGACCTTCCAAGCCCCGTCATATCCCTAAGTGCCACACCCACACATCTTTTAAATACCTTCAGGAATAGCAACTTCATTTCTCTGGGCAGCCTATTCCAATACCTAACCACACTCTCCATGAAGAAATTCTTGGAGAATAATGTTCAACCTAAACCTTCCCTGGCACAATTTGAGGCTGTTTGCTCATGTTCTATCCTTCATCACCTGAGGAAAGAGACCAACACCCTCTTCACTCTAATCTCCTTTCAGGTAGTTGTAGATAAGGTCTCATCTCAGCCTCCTCCAGGATAAACAACCACGATTCCTTCAGTCACTCCTCATAACTCTTGTTTTCTAGTCCCTTCACCAGCTTCCTTGCTCTTCTCGGGAAACACTCTCAAGCAACTCAATGTACTTCTTGTAGTGAGGGACCCGAAGCTGAACACAGTTTTGGAGGTGCAGCCTCACCAGAGCTGAGTACAGGGGGACAATCACCTCCCTGGCCCCTGACTACACTGATACAAACCAGGATGCCATTGGCCTTCTTGACCATCTGGGCACACTGCTGGCTCATGTTCAGGTGAGCACCAATCAGCACCCCCAGATCCTTTTCCTCTGCACAGCTTTCCAGCCACTCTGCCCCAAGCCTGTATTGCTGGATGGGGTTGTTGTAGCCAAATTGCAGGAACCAGCATGTTGAACCTCATCCCATTGGCCTCACCCCATTGATCAAACCTGTCCAGGTCCCTCTGCAGGGCATTCATGCTGTTTATTCTATCAGCAGGAAAGACAGATTGCCAAGAATGGCTTTAGCAGGATTCACATACTACATATCCTCCAAGGCTGTTTTTCTAGGGAGGCTTGGTGTCCTTTGTAGCACCAATTTGGTTTGTTGATACTCAAGAGTACAGGGTCTAATGGACATGCCAGCAGAAATATTCTTTTTTTAGCTACCTTTAAAGTAAATTACTTTCTTCATTGTGTATTCCTGAGCCTCTGACTTTTGCAAGTAGCCACTTTCTGTGGAAAATATTAAGAAAACATCCTATTCTGAAAATATATTAAGATTCTGTTCAGACAAATAAACATCAATATCTACATATAGATATTTAAACTCCCATTATTGTCAACAGAAGACTAGTCAGCAGTCAACATAGGCTGGAAAATGATTCAATTGCCCATATAGCAGCAGCTTGCTTCAGTTGCCCAAGCAGTTTTTTCTGCTGTTGGTCTAGATGTCATAAGCTGAAACATCTGCTGGGAACAAACAGGTATGACACAGTGACACAGGCCCAATGGGAGATCTATGTTCTTTTCAGAGGAGCAGATGTAAACTAGAAAAGATTCCATTAGACAAATTCAAATAGACCTAGATACTTACAGTTAGCAAATGAATCAAGTCTTTGGGGTGGCCTGATTCTTGCTCCAGAGTCAATTAACTGCAGTGGGTAAGTTAGGGAACCCTCAGACACCTAAGATGGCTGTGAATTCCTAAGCATAGACACATAAATGTAGGTGTTTTAATCTTAAATTGAATTCTGCACTTGGTCATAAAATTACTATGAAGGAAGACCTAAGATAATTTTATTGAAATAAACTTATACTTTCTGCCTGCTTTGTGTAATTTGAGGAAATCGTTGTTGGCATCTACTGCAGTTTGTGGCCTAGCCAAGAGTCTGACAAGATCTATGTCTGCATTCAGTTTTTCTGAAACACTTCAAGTAAACCTCCAGTATCTATTCATCCTTTTTTTTTTTTTTTTAATGTTAAGTGTATACAGACCTTCATGTTTTAACTGAAATCTTGTACCAGCAATACATGTCTTGACTGTCTCCTATATGTGAATTGATACTCAGCAGTCAAGTGACTGAGCCTACTCACAACCCAGATATGACACTACAACTCTTTGTCCTTCAGTGTCAAGGTGTAATTATTTGCTGTCTTGATTGTTTAATCTACAAAAAGTTTCCTAAAAGACTTTCAAAGATCTTAGATGGAACAATCCTGCATTTTTCAGATGAGAATGACGTGATGCTTTGTTGACTGTTAGCACACTGTTTGCAAATGGCATATCTGCAAATAGTATGCGTCATTTCACTATGATAGCCCAGAGACTCCTGCACTGACAAAAATCATACATATCACCCATTTCTTTTCCTTAAATGCCTCTTTTAGGAGGGATGTTATCACAAATCAACTTCAAAATGCAAAATGTCATTAAGTTTTCATTACCCTTACCTCTTTGGTAAATCATATACACAAATCACACATCTCTTTGGAGTGTAATTATTATTTTCTTTCTTTTTTTTTTTTTTTTTTTTTTTTTTCAATTGTATTAAGACAGATGCTCTTGAAAACCAATAATGATTTTCACTGGCATTCTGAGTGCACAGCATCTGATTCCATGAAAATTGTCACGGAGCTCTGAAGAAAATGTAAGTACTTCTTATCCTGCTGTCTAGAAACTTGGAACTGATTTAAAAAAACTAGCACCTTCCCCTTTCCCTTTGGATGGATCCTTGACATTTGCACTACAACCCAAAAGTTAAAAATAAAAATAAAAATAAAAAAGGAAAAAACTCTCCAATTTATAGAATGTGTTGGAATCATGTAAACAAAAGCATTAATGAGTGACACCGTTGCCTACAATTTAATCCCAGTGACTACCTTCAAAAGCTGCTCACGTGGAACAATTGTGATTACAATTTAAAAAGTCCTACTAAGCTCTGACCACTTAAAATTATACTCGCTTATTGAAAAGGTATGCTACTCATAACATACATGCAAGAAAGCCAAAAGTAATAATTGCTTGTAGCAAATATTCTTACAGGTGGCTTATTTTGAAATGTAATTTTCTCCTTAAAAATTTCTATGCCATTCTTAATGCAGATCAAGTCCACTTGCTTTTGTGACAAACATTTTTGGTCAATTTTTACCTGGTCACAAAACAAATGAGATTCTCTTGTTGCCTTTGAAACCCAACTGCAGTGAATTCAATCATGCTCATAGAACTAGCAAAAATATCTGAGTGTCCACTTGCTACAAAGAAAAACAATGGACAACTTCTAGTATTGGTCTGACTAGGTTTACCTATGCCTGTAGACTGACTTGAGTTTTGATCATGTTGAGGCAAGACACAAATACTGGTGTATTGCCTTAACACTTAAAGGCCCCCTGTCAGAATTACAAACACCATGAACTAGAAATGGCTGTAAACATAGAAATCCCTTCTGGATTTAAAATATCTTCCAAATAAACGTTTATTTAATATCTAATATTAAATAAGGTACAATCAGGGGACAGCAATAGTTTCATATCCAGAATTTTGCATTCCTCAACCAGTTAAATAGCCTAATACAAATATGTTTCAGCAACTCCTGTGAGTACACCAGCACTCTGTACTCAGGGATGAAAGAAACCTTCCAAGACAATGCTGAAGGCATGAAGTGGTTTTGCAAATGACTCTGGAGGTGGGTCTCAAGAGACAGCAGCCCTGCTGCTACAAAGAGGGGTACATCCTCTGTATGTGCAGGAGAGCAATCATATACTCTTGGGTGGAACCACGTGCTTGCACAAGGCTCCACAAGCACTTCTGAAGCTGGCAGAAGCCACTGTGCAGAAATCTAAACCATGGATCCCAGCCTGCAGCAGGGAAGGGGAAGTGCCAGAAAGTGGGGGAAGCAGGAGAGAGTGAGAAAATGTACAGCCAGAAGTAGCACTGGCAAGGTCAGCAACCAGTAATGTTATGAGCAGTTTTCAACAGCGAGACTGAGATTAGGAGTAGACTTTTTTGATACGTGGGGGGAAAACATTTGGCTGCGGTGTTGTTCTGGCTCCATGCTGTTTTAGTCCATAGAACAAATTATATGTGAAATAGACCAAAGTCAACTCTGCTTCCAAAATGGGACAGTTTTCAGAACCAACACTTGTAAAAAGCAATATAAATATGTTTATACATATTTACAAGAAAAACAAGAAAAAACTTAGTGATGTTTTTACTTCACAAATAACCTGTGTCTTAAGAAAGAAAGAAAGCAGACAAGAATGTGTAATTTACCAATGCCAGTAAAAGGGGGCTTAACCCACCAGCAACGCAGTTTGCAGGATTTTGTAAGGCCATATTTTAAAGGGGAAGCTGTTCAATTGAAATTAATTCATTGTTTCTAATTGTCTAGCTATCATCACCACCACTAAAACGAGTGTACTTAATATACGAGCTCTAAATGGAAGACAAACTGTGACAATCAAACTGGCAATGAAATAAATGTTTCACGATTCCATGCTTAAAAAAGAAACTACTCCTGAATGTAGGCTGTTGATTATTGTACTCTGTGGCTGATGGACTACCTCCACAAAGTTGTGTAGAAGTGCAGGTCTACAGAGTAAGTAAGGTAAAAATTGTTGGCAAACTACAGAGTAATTCAATGAGTACTTCAGACAGATGCAATACTTTTTCTCAAGCACATCCTATAGCTAAAGGTAAGCCCTTTATACGGAGTAGGCAAACTATTTATGTACAGATGCTATCTTCAAACGGCTCATCATTAAATAAGTTGTATCACTGTTCTTTGTCCCAGAGATACGTATTGCCTAATTACCTTCTGATCCGTCTCCTCCCCATTGACTGCCATTCAGAAAGAGTAATTGCGTCTTTATAAAAAGTTGTATTACCAAAGACCTTGACTTATTTATGTGTCCCCCAGTCAGCTGGCAAAAAAGAATACCAACAACCAGACAAAAAGTAAGGCCACCATTGTGTTTTGAAGAACGCTGGTCATCCACAGGCCTATTTTGAGAATTATTTTTCTTTGTCAAGCTGGAAAAAAAAAGTAACTTATTTTTAATTAATTCTGTTGCATTGTAGGTTGCTTTATGCCAGAATGATCATTCAGATTTGGGATACTAGACAATTTGATATATTAGTGGGGTTAGACGAGTATAATACTTTCATTGTTCATACATTCTGCTCTGAGTCACTGCAAGATTATAAATACCCACCGTAAGGGGAGCTCCACCCTGGCTAGGTTCATCTAATGCTTTTTGCTGTTGCAGGCCCTTCTACCGCTAACATGAAATCAAGCCATTAAGATTTGACTCCACATTCTAATGATTGCTTTTTTCTTTCTTTCTTTCTTTCTTTTTTTTTTTTTAATATCCTTTTTCTCTTCTTTTTTACATTTAAGATGATTCACACAACTAGTTTTACACAGTTTCCTGTAATCTCAAGGCAAAAGGTGCTCTGTAAATGTACTTTGTTTCAAATGTAAGAAACATTAACCGCCCACTTCCTGTATTGTTCCCTAAAAGGTTTACAAGTACTGCAGGACTAATCGGATTCTGCCAAAAAGGCTGAACTTCTTGCCAAATAGGGACTCAGTTAATGCTAAATGACTGTAGTCTTCACATTAAATAATACTTGGAAGCTAAAACACACCGAGGCTTTATGAATCCCTTTTGAAAATATCTGACAAAGTCGCAAGTCAATTTATTACAGGAGGCCCTGCAAGAAAATTCCCAGGGCCAAGCTCTGCTCGGCATCCAGGGCTGTGTGTGTGCAGGGGAAGGAGAGGGCTGATGCCAGGAGCCTTCTGAGCCCGAGCAGCACAGAAGCGGGTCAGTGGAACAAATCTTGTCTTCACGGCAAGCCTTGAGACAACACGGCATGGGGTGTTCAGTTAGGTCTTTGCGTTTATTGTAAGGACAAAAATGGATGGACATGCAATCGTTTCAGTGAAATCCATGTGATTGAGGTTGATCATCCACTGAGTTTTATTACCAGCACAATGCTGCTCAAAATAGTTGAGCCCTGGGCACTTCGACTACCACTCTGGTCGTGCCTGCTTTAAAAAATAGGACTGCGGGCCGTAAGGTCGCATGTCCTCAGGCTCTTGCGGGAACTCGAACCGAGTGAATCTTCGGCAAGCCGAGAAGACCTGGGGTCCCGTGGGGGTCTCGGCTTGCTGACCCACCGCCACCACGCCTCGGCACCGAGCAGCCTCCCCATCCCTCTGCCAGCCGAACGGGCTGAGGGCACGGCAAACTCCTTCCAGGGACGGCGAAGCCCGCAGTGCCCGCAGGCTAACCAGGATGCCTACCTCTACCCGCACAACGCCGGGCGGGGAGCCCCGGGGCTGGGGCTGGAACCGGGAATGGGGGGCGGCGGGGCCGAGCCCCCTCCCCCGACCGCAGACAAAGAGCCGAAGCTCCACCGCCCCCCAAAGTGCCTCCCACCCCAGGTATTCCCTCCTCCTCCTTCTTCCTCCTCCTCCTCCCCGCTCCCTGCCCGCCCGGCTACTCACAGGATGGTGGTTTGGGGCGACACGGCGGGGACGCTCTCCAGCATCAGATGCATGCAGCGCACGGTGGTGCGGAAGCAGAGGCAGCGGCTGGGGCACCAGACGCTCCCCCGCTGCGGCGGGGGCTGCGCGGCGGCCGGAGGGGGGGTGGTGAGCCCCCCGCCGCGGAGCAGCAGCAGGAGCAGGAGGCAGAGCCCGGGGGGGGCTTCGCGCCGGGCCATGCTGCACGGCTGCGGGGCAGGAGGAGGAGGATGAAGAGGAGGAGGAGGAAGAAGAGAGGGGCTCCGGCAGGTCCGCGTCGCGCCCGGCCGCGGCTGCCGCTCTGCTCGGCGGCGGAGGGGCGCTCCCGTCCCCCCGCGCAGGATGGAGGAGGGGACGGCGGTGGGACCGCCCCGGCCGGCGGCGGGATGGGATGGGACGGGACGGGCTGGGCTGGGCTGGGCTGGGCTGAGCCGTGCCGGGCCGTGCCGGGCTGGGCTGGGCCGTGCAGGGCGGCCGCTCCGCCGTGGGGAATCTCCCCCAGCCCCCCGCCGCTGCACCCATGGGTGCTGCGGGAGCTGTGCACCGGGCCTGGGCTGTCTCCAGGGAGGGGAGAGGAGGGAGGAGAAGGGAAAAGAAGGAAAAGGGAAAGGGAAGAAAGGGAAAAAGAGGGGAGATGGAAAGGGAAGGGGAAAGAGAAGTGAGGAGGAAAAAAAAAGACAAGGGGAAGGATAGTAAAAAGAAAGTCGGTGATGATGCCCAGATACCCCGCGTGAACTCTGCTTATGGCCAAGCCTCATATGTCCCCTTTGCTCCCGGTCCCACGGGGCACAGACAATAACAGTGACCTCACATTACCCTTATGGGAAGAAGCAAGTTCCACACAACTAAGTCCCGCTGCTATTCTGCTCTGGCATCATGGACACAACTGGACTGCCTCATTTTAGTGCGCTTAGTGCTGGCCTGGGCAAATCTGACGGATTTCACCAAAATTACACACCACTGATGTGTTTGGGTATCTGTGAGTGCTGGCCAGGAGGTGTAAGCCCACCAGAACATATTTGTACTTATGGGAATACTGTTTGCATCCTCAGCTCCCACAGTCTCAGCACTTCCTCAAACCAAATCCTGCAGAAGAATACAAAATTAGATTCCCTTTGAGATTTCTTTCATTGCCCTAAAAACATTGTCATTCTTCTGTGGAGTCAGGTCCAAAGTAGGCAGACTCCAACACTCTCCACTCTGACTATCCTGGGTGAAGACATTGACAAGACATTTCTATAACTACTGTGGTCACAGCTAACCTATTGAATGTAACAAAAACACATTTTTTTATGAATTACGAGTGTCAGCACCTCCAGTTCCACCCCAGAAATAACTCAGGATACTTCTGCAGGGTTGCCTCTGCTCCTTTTTCTTCAGGAAACCACGTAGAGGCCATTCTTATTTAAAAACACCGCTGTGATTCTTCTTGCTCTGAATCTCACTGTGAGAAATTGATTTTAGCATGTGAGTCAGGTAATGAATCTACTTCCCCTCCCACCCCCTCCACCCCCCCCCCCCCACACACACACGATAAAATACCTCATGTGAGAAATCAGAGCCTGGAAGTGTGCTACAAGTGCTGGAGGTCACCGATGGGCTCAGTCTCAGAATCCACATATGTTGAGATAAGTAATTTTCTGCAGCTTGCTTTCTGCATAAATGCAATTTGACTAAGTTTTTCCTGAGACATCACATCTCTCTTCTCTGAAGTGTGATGTGACTTTCCATCTCTTAAACAGGAGTTAGCTGATGGAAGCATGGATGTTTTTTTCTCATTCTAAAGAGCCCTGAGCCCTTTAAAACAGCCTTCAACCCTCCACGAGCAGGAGGCTAGCTAACTGGCCACCTGCAGGATCTGCCTGGAGGAAGACAGGGGATGCTCACTGGTGTGCAATCAGCAGTACTGTTTCTCGGAGAAGAGGCTCCCAGAAGACTCTTGTCACTCAGATACACTTCTGAATTAGGCACATTTCTAAATGCTGATGCAGAGCTGGGCTTAATCTGTTATTTCAACACACTGAAGTGCTCAGAAACTCATATAAATGTCAGCTGTGTCTTACAGTGGAGGATATCAGACTGAAGTAGAAGTGAGGCTTGTGAGCGTGTACTGAAGCAGCAGGTTAAAAGGTGCATCACCTCAGTGTCAACTCAGCAACCAGCTGCTATGTATATTGCTACCTCCGCATTTGTAATCAGTGCTGGGCTATGTGCATAACCTGAAAATTAAATTTGTTTCCTGGTCCAGGAAAAGCTCAGACACTTTTGACCTACAACATGCAAGTATTGGCACAGTTGCCGGAAATGCCACTCACATTAGGACATCTTGGCTGTCATCAATCTGTTGTCCTGCAATGCCCATACTAAATGCAGCAGAACATCTGAGGTTAAATAATTAAACACAATAATATAGAGATATCACTAAATCGGAATATTTGTAACATTTACAAAAATATGATAGTGGTTTACTTTGTGGTGCTGTGGTACTTTATGATGATTCTTGTCCAAAAATAAAGTACACAGTCAAAGCTGATTACGATTTCTGCAGAATGGTTCTGAAAAGTTTTTAGTATTTGGGAACTTGCTAGACAATTGCCTTGTGCATTGGAATATCTATGTTATACATATGCAATTCCATGTGTAAGATTAAAAGGACATGGATATTTTCCTCCTAATTAGGTGATTGAGCCTTAACATGTTACATAGCATCCTTGCCATTTACTTTATGTTGCATGTAACCTCCAGGCTCTTGGCTAATCTATTATGAATTCCTCACAAGTCATTTCCTTTAGACTTTTTTCATGCCCTGTGGAATCTGGTAATGTATGGGGTGGCATGCAATTAGCTCAGCACTAGACACTGGGTAGCATATTAATGCATCTAATTAAAATATAATGCAGATTAATCTGACATTCATTGAGATGCTGAGGCAGCAGTCAGTTCTTTCCCTGTCAGTGCACTGATGAAAGACCCAAACATAAGGACTACATTTTCCAAGGCTAAGAGCTCTATCTTGTTTTCAGTCTATAAAACACTAGCTTGGCAGGGAAAAGAAGAGAGAAATATGGGTAGATTGAGAAGTCATCTTGGACATGAGTAAGAAGATCCAAAAAAGCTTTCAAGAGATTTTCTCAAGTAGCAAAGGGGGAGTTTAAAAAGATGTTTAAAGAGTGGGTTAAAAAAGAAATCCATTTTATTCAAAGCTGTATAGAAATGCTATCTACAGTATTATGTGTTAATTAATCTTTTTTTTTTTTTTAAATTATCATAGTTTCTTAACTGTTCTTCATAAACTTTCTTTAACATGAGATGTTTCATCCCCAAATTTTTTGAAATAAAAAAAGTTAGAATCTTGTGGAAAAACGTATTTTATTATGTAACTGAAGACTATACCAGTTGCACAAGGGAGAAGACAAATTTCTGGTGTTTCCTAAGTTTTTTTATTGTTTGCTTTTACAACCTCATAATCTTGTCTATTTGTTGTTGTTGTTATTGTTTTGTTTTGCTATAAAGTAACTAGAGTAAGAAGTTTGTTTTAATCAATCTTGAGACACAAAGTGTTCAGGGCTACTATAGCTGAAATCAATGAGAAACAGTTCAGTGACTTCAGCAAGAAGATAATCAGGCCCAAAGGCTTCTTCTACATGACAATTTATCATATTCATAAAACCGTAGCATGGAAAGATTGGAGAAAACCTTATCCTTCTGTGAAATTAATTTAACACTTTTTTTGATGGCTTTGGTGGTACAAACATAGACACCACTATGTAGTCTCCCTTCCCTCCCAGTAAAAAAAATAAATAAAATATTTTTTTAAAAATCTGGTTTATTGACATCTTATTTTCCTTCCATTTTAATGCATTGGGGGGGAAAAAAAAAGTATAGAATATAGAATAGTAAAAGAATATTTGTAAAATGTGTAGGATCATTTCTGTTGACCCTACATATAAATATCCATGAAAATAATGACCTCTGTTTCTGATTTCTCTAGCTGAGGAGTTCGCCTATATATGCTGGAAATGAAAGACCTTTCTTTCTGAGTGCTGGGAGAAATATTTACCTTACAAATAGATATAGTGTAAACCTCCATTTCTTTTTAAGTTTCCTATGTCAAACACATTTTAAGCTTCCTTTGTCAAATACTGCCACTTGCTGGTTTTATTCCATACCAGTAATTTAGGTTTATAGCTTTTGCTTAGCTGACGTAGTGAAAAAAAAAAATCTTTTTAAAAGATCAAATAATTAATATCTTTACATTTGTTTTTGATAAAAATTAAGATATAAGAAATACAGGCACAGATCCTCTTTGTTTTAGTTTATACAGTTAATATTTTATCTCTGGATATGAAATGAGGCATTCAAGACATATTGAAATGTCTTCAGATATGTGACAATGGAAACGTTCCATTGACTATGACAGACAGAATTGTGACCGCATTTATTGTTTAGGTTCATTTTGGTCATCAGTAACTATAACAGTTAAGAAGAACAGACTGTAAAAATAGCTGATAAAAAAAAAAACACACCATAAAAACATGTGTAGTGTTTCTCTTATAATATGCTAGCAGAGGACTCTGAAGCTTAAACACATCTGATATTTAATCTTCCAAAAACAGAAGCAAAACTCATGGTTTTTGAAAGAATATAATCATGCTTTTTGTTTCTATTACATATGCAAGTGAATGTTGTGGTGAAGCTGGATGGCTTGTGAACAAGTATGCTAAACTCAGGGTACCAGCCAAGTCAGTTATTTAAATTCATGAATACTTGTTCGTAAGTTTTTCTCAAATATCCAGGAAAGCTTATGTTATGCACAGATAAATACTTTGTGAAATACTGCATGCTTTTCCATAGTCAGATTAGTCAGAGTCAATATAACTTCTCTAACCATGAACTTTCAAGAGTTTATGATATCTGCTGGCCCAGCAAAGGCTGAGGATGTTGCCTCCACGGAAGCTGGATTCACATACCCTTCTTCCTCTCAGTTGGGACAGCGATTATGTTGATATCTTTTAAAGGTAACATTTTTATTTCCCATGTATAAAGTTAATGTCCAGGGAAGATTGCATCTTGCCCAATTACATTTTGAAAAAGGGTTCTGTCCCAGTTCAAACAAGAATGTACTGTTCTCTCTGGCATGTGCTAGGACATCTGTAGTTGCCTCATGTTTTGTAGATCATCAGAACGTACATTGTTAGTTTCTTTATAACAAGAAATTCCTTGGACAGATTCTATATAAATTGGCAAAAAAGTACAGGTTCTCTTCCAAAGTATGTTCATCCAGCCTACCTGGTGCTAATATATGTGCCCAAGGAAGGATTCTTACTGTATCTTAAATCAACCAGTGGTAAGTTATGTTTGCCAGATATTTTGGGGTTTTGGACATTCTTTCTTAGTGTGTCCTCACTTTCAAAGACAGCATTTTTTAGGAGTAGCTATGGTAGGAAACAGACCTCACTAACCCACTATCTACTATTTAGCGAAACACCCATCACCCATCGTCTTTATTTTTGTATAACTGTGCAATATGAATCTATGAATCTACTAGATAGATCTATTTATTTATTTATTTATTTATTTATTTATTTATTTATTTTGACTATCACAGAGAATGCACTGGGGGTAAAAATATCAGTTGGAGAGTCAGGTAGTCACATTTGAAAAGTAGATAGTGCAATAGGATAACACACTTTCTATCCTTCTGTTTTTTTAAATGATGGACTAGAAAAATAATATTAAATAAAAATTAAAAATAATACTAGGAACAGCTTTAGCAAGCTGCTTAAAACTTCGGAAACCATAGGTCCTTGCTTGATAGCTAGCCAACATATTAATGGAAGAATTTTCCTAAAGGAAAATAAGAAAAATCCCCTGAAGAAACTTTCCCAAAGAAAAATGCACTCACACCAATGAGCTCCTGGTTTCCCACACAGTAGTTTTCCTTAATATCAGCATAAAGGGAAATTGGGTGTTAGTAGTTTAATCCATTGCTTACACTGAGGAAATACCTTACCTGGAAGAGATTTCAGGCTATTATTTGTACTACAGCTGTGCCTGGAGGCTTTAGCAGAAATCAGAACCACCGGGCCACATGATTCACAGACATAAATGAAAAGCAGTGCCTTCTCTGAAGACAGACAGTGGAGCAGGACTGTGCTCATTTCTTAGATGCTTACTGACTGTCACAGCTCAGAGCACACACCCCCTCAGGGGCATGTGGCTGCTGGTATGCAAGGCCAGCATGTGAGAAGCAGAGTTGGTCCCTAAGGAGAGAAATCTGCTGTGGGGAAAGTCAGAGCACTCTGTAAGGGTCCACAGCATTTGATGCATGTGAGGCTGCACCTGGAAGGACACATCCCTTCCTGGGCTCTCCAGATCAAGGGGGATGTTGAGAAAACAGCAGAGGACTACTCAGATGTCCAAAGGCCTTTAGTGCATGACCTATGAGCAGATGCTGAGGAATCTGGGCTTGTTTCATCTGTTGACATGGGGGCAAGGTTAGTCATAAGCAACTTCACCAATATGACACAATTTGAGACAGGAATGGCCTTCTCTAGTCATTATGGTCTCAGCTTCCAGAGAAATGCAACAGTTCTTCTGGAGATTTTAATCAAAGTAAAACAGTTTGGTTAGAGTAATAGTTAAATAAAAGTCTCTGAGAAAATGAGAAGTATTGTAATATTTCAGTGTGAGATTCAGATGATTGTTGTTGTTGTTGTTGTTTTACATAGATTTTTCTAGTTAAAAATAATAAACCAGAAAGATAGAATTCTTTAAACTTTCAGGTCAGATACCAAACTGCACTGAGATAGGAGGGTGTGCTCAGAAAGCTTGCCTGAGATGTGGGCTATCAGCAGACCTCCCTCAACTCATCCATGTTTTCCTAGATGATCAAAGTCAACAGGATGGTTCAACTAGGGTGGGCTAGTTCAGTCCTGCTCTCTCCCTCGGGGTAGTTTTGATGTCGTCTAATTGCTCCCTGGATTACCTAATTCCTGTTTGATCTTTCTCCTTTAGTCACCTTTGATGTTCTGTTGTTGTTTGTTACAGGATCTCTGTTTAGGATTAAGTCATTTTAGAGAGTAAGACATTCCTGCAAAGTGAAATACAGACAAATAAGTGCTAAAAAGAGAACAAAACCAAAATGTGTTATTTGCTCCAGGTGGCCAACTGAATTACCATGTTTGTGTTACAGTAGGAGTGAAATCAGGGGTCTTGACTTGTAACTGAAGTTCTTGTTTCGTGCCTAAATTTCAGGTCCACTCAGTTAGGCTATCTTCCTATTGGCCCTTGAATTCTGGAATGGCCCATCAAAGAGCACAACAGTCATTCCAGATGCCAGGTTTAGATAAAACTAAGCAGAACAGACAGCCTACTCAGGAAGTAAATGGAGAAAAAAACACTAAGCAAAATAGTAGCAATGTTAGTCTCTTTTGCATGCAAATCAACACAATGGAAAATTTTCTTCAGTTACATAGACAGAAATTATTTTCTCAATAATCTACTTCCCTCCACTAATAATTTTGTCCTATATTCATCCACAAAATAGACATTAAGCTGTTTGTTGTTGTTGTTGGTTGGTTGGTTGGTTGTTTTTTTTTTTTTTTAAATTTGTTTGTTTGTTTTCTTTTCATAGTCTGTGGAAAGCAAAAGTATTCCCATCTAGTTCAGATTGGAAGTGGTGATACCTTTAAAGTGAGGTTGGGTATGGGAGTTAAGTATCTATCCCTAGCATCTAACTTGAAACTTCAGTTACCTAATTTCAGTTAGGTAAAGTCTAATCCAGAATTTTGTGGAGAAGGAAATACAGAAAAAAGTGTCTATTCTTTGACAGGAATCCATTAGCAAACCAACTACAGACTAGCATTTAAGTACAAAAAATAGACCTTAAAATAAAAAATAAATCTCAGTATCATTCATAGAATCATCATGAAAAACATTCTTTCAGTATTTTAATTTGTATCTTTTTCAGAGGCACCAGTATTAAAAGGATGCAATCATTAGTTCTTCATTTCAGATTTTCTTTTTCATCCTTCTTAATGTTTCTCCTGCCCTTTTTCTCCCAGGCACAGAGTTTTTAGGTCTTAGATTTAATAAACAGAGTATTAGAAGGTGCTCAAGTGACTCCTAATTCAGTTTCTTAGTTTTAAGTCACGGTGCTCATTTTTTCTCGATTGTTACTAATTTCTGTTATTAATATATATAGTGGGGAAAGTGAAACCCAGTGGCCCAGAAGCAGAGGAGTTGTTCCTTCTTCTGGAAGCTGGAGAAGCCAGAGGAGTCATAGCAAAGAGCTGAGAGCCATGTCTCAGAGAGGGTGCAAAGAAGCTTCCTGGGACTAAGGGACCTAAGAAAGGAGAATGAGACTCAAAGAGTCATTGCTTAGCTTGGAAGTAAGGACATGGGAACACATGTGAACATCTGTGTAATCCTCTTCATTTCTCAACTAGGTGTTCTGAGCCTCCTTTGTAAGAAAATATATTTATATATATATATATATAGAAATTATTTTTTTCAAAACCTGTCTTCCTGTGTTTATTTTTTTTTTGTTGTTCGTTGGAGACTTTAACATGACGAGAATGCCTAGGCAGATCTTCATCAAAGCCAGCCACAATCATGTTTCGAAGTCCTGCTCATTAAATTCATTGTTTCTCTTGACTTCAGTGAGACTGGGGGTGTATGGGAGCACTTGGTATGTTTAAAACAGACTATTTATTAGAAGAGTATTAATAATAACATAGCATATATATTTTATCTTTTATCTGTGGACTTGTTTGTAATAAACATTTAATTAAGTGTATCACATCTCTTATGAAATAGTGGGTGAATTCAATGTGCAATTTGTTTTGCACATTTGCACAGTTTATCCAGGATTTTCAAACTGAAGCATGTAAGAACAATTTTCCAGGGTGTTAAGCACCTCTGTTCAGACAGCTTCTGATCATGTGTAAACAAGATGTACATGGGATGGTTTGCATGATACTATCTATAGATAAGGTCACATCATGTGCAATGCTAGCAGCAGCGCTTGAATCAGCATGTTCAGTTAGAAACACAACCTTTGCCATGAATATCACTTCTTGATTATTTACATACCTACTCTGAAAAAAAAGATTTTATCTTTTTTTTTTTGTGCTAGGCAATTCAGAAGGGATTATAACTATGCATAGTCATAATAGTAATGAGTACACAAACTCAGCAGTTCAATTGATCATGAAATACCTGTTTCCAGACATTTTTCTATACATATATCACAATTTCACTCTTCATTCTAAATGTTGTTCATCAATTCTCTTACAATTGCTTAAAAAGAACACTCCTTTCTTTCTCAGGGAATGAAAAATTCTTCCCAAAAGTACGCATTCCATACCTGCCTCCTGGTACATACTCCTCTCCTCTCCTCTCCTCTCCTCTCCTCTCCTCTCCTCTCCTCTCCTCTCCTCTCCTCTCCTCTCCTCTCCTCTCCTCTCCTCTCCTCTCCTCTCCTCTCCTCTCCTCTCCTCTCCTCTCCTCTCCTCTCCTCTCCTCTCCTCTCCTCTCCTCTCCTCTCCTCTCCTCTCCTCTCCTCTCCTCTCCTCTCCTCTCCTCTCCTCTCCTCTCCTCTCCTCTCCTCTCCTCTCCTCTCCTCTCCTCTCCTCTCCTCTCCTCTCCTCTCCTCTTGTAATATAGAAGTAAGAAAGTGAGAATAAGAAAATTTGATGCCTGCCAGAACAAATTGAACAGGCTTAAATTTGTTAAATTTACTGCTATTGCTGTTGACATGTTGACATTTGCCTGGGTGGAGCTGCAAAACTAGATTTTATTATGAACACTTCTTTCTGCACTTTAACAAAAGTACCTACCTGTGTGAGTGAAATGTGAGCTAAAAAATAAAGTTCTTTTCCTTATCCAAGAGGTATACCTGATCCATCTTTCCTTAAGAAACTCAACTCAAGTTGTGGGGTATTAGTATATTTCATCACAGATTAACTCTAAAAATGTGGGTGTATGGACATGAGAGGTAAACAGGTACTCTGTCATGTGTAGTCAAAAGAGCTGAAATGCCTATTTCAACAATAAGGGTTAGATATTACTCAAGTCAGAGCAGAATTCTTACTTTTTACCTAGGCTTCAACATGTCTGTTGGTGGAGATGTTTATATTTGATCTGATTAAATATGAATGTGGCTCATGTCTTGGGCATTCAGCTGGGCAGAGCCTCAGGGCTCTGGGGAATGGCTAGGGATTTTGTGAGCAGCACACTCCACAATTTGGGATTATGTGCACATATTCACACACTAGTCTTTTGTGTTAATGTTACAAGGAAACATTAAATTTATAGTTTCATGCATGTGAATAATAAGTCTCTTTAGGAACAATGCCTCAGGCAATGACAACATGGTCCAGAATGAGAAAGATTTAAATGTGTAAAACTCTCAAAAATTGCCTCCATTTTGCTACTTCTCCTTAATGTATAAATCCAGTAATGACTAGTGCACTACTGTTGTCTCTTTGTAAAAGCTATGGTCAGTGAAGAATGGAATAGAAGCAAATCTGTAAGTTAGGATGCTACTGAATATCTCATTCTGTACAAACTTTTATTACTAACAGCACACTCCTCAGATCCTATTGAATATTATGTATTTACTTATACTAATTAAAGTAACAAAACTATTTAAAATGACCACAACCAGCTCATGATCATCACAAAAAAAAACAGAGAAAAAAATGCAGCTGCTTGTACTGTTCCAATTATAAGTAGTATCTGTGTATAAAACAATGACACTTTTTCATGACAAGTAACCACAGAGAGGAACTAAACTAAAAGTGTTCTCTAAAGCCTAGTTTGAAGCAGTTAGTGCTGTGGTCATTCCAGTGCCTCTGCCACAGCTGCTGGTGTCCCTGAAGCTGCTGCAGGTCTTACCCCCTCAACCACTCCCAGACCACTCTGTGCTTGCAGCCCCAGAGCTGGTGAGCCATAGCAAGACAAGCATCACTGGAGGAGTCAGGAGCAAGGGACATTCTCATGTGAGGCTACATGACCCAATCAAGAAGGCAACCTGGTCCAAGGCTCTGTTCTTTAGGGAGATATTAATTCTTTCTTGAAATGTCAAATGAAAATTGTGTGCTTTAGCAAAATTGTAAGTGCCCACTAGTATAGGTTATGCAACACACAGAGCGTGTCTGGGCTGCAGAAAGAAGCTGTTAATCTGCAATCCCAACAGTACAGTTGGTTGCTCCTTAGACGTGCTCATGTAGAAGTGTGTGTGGCCCTAATGTCTGGTGTGCAGTGGGAAACAGTTGTTTTTGGTTTGATTTTCTTTTTAGTGAAGCATTGTTTGACTTTTCAGTGTTAAGATCTTATTTTCAGATCATAAGGAGAGGACCCATGTGAAGCTAAGATTAAAGCTTTTCTTATTGACAGCCTAAACTGTGTAGCAAAAGGAAGAAAAAATTCAGACTGAGCAGAGCCCAAAGCTTAATGCAAAAACAAGTAGTAAGTGCAAGTGTTAGTATGTGAATCTCAGAAAAACAAAATTACTTTTAACAAATTGTACTGGGCATATATCTGCATGCTTTTTCTTCTCTGAATAGTTTTGAAACCATGCTGCAAATATTTCTGTCTTTTGAGTTTCTTTCTCCAGTTTTTATGCTGAAAAGAATTCCCATATTTTTGATGGTCTGTCTGACTCTGTCCTGTTTCCTTTGCATTTTACTGACCCTGTGTACCTGTTCTTCAGCTTTTGATGTCTCTGTTTTGATCCTTTCCACAGACAATTTGGCTGCCCATGATCTTTGGAAGCATTTGTGAGGAGTGACTTTCAATGTGCAGCCAGTGAACTCCAGGGAATCCACAAGTTGCTCCTAACAGTCCATGGGAGGTAGTTAAAAAAATCAAGTCTACAGTTGGCAGGGTTAAATGTTCCATTTGAGATCAATACTTCCATTGAAAAAAGTGTCTGCAATGCAAACTCTTGCTCTAGATTTATATTTGATTTTCTCCCAAAAAACTGTTAAATGAATAACTGATTCCACATGCAACATTCCACATCATCTCTCCATTTATGATGGAAGTAAAACTTCTCTGCATATACGAGTGACAAAAAAGGGTTTGGAGTGGTTTGTGAATATAGTTTCTGCTTTTTTTTTTTTTTTTTTTTTTCTGGTTTTGGTATTATTGAGGCAAATAATCTTATTTGTGATCTTAAAATTAAAATCCATGAATGACCAAAAATGATACATTATACATGAAGAACTCGATGACATTAAATAAAAGGGGCAAGACTGGAAGGCTTGGGGATAATACAAAATTCTTGCAGTATTCTGAAATCTGATCAGAATGTAATGGTTGATCACAGGTCTAAAAGTCATTATTAACAGACAGGAAAGAGAAAAATATAGTCTTGAGGGTATAAAAACATGTGGGAGGTTTCTGGGCAATAGCAACAGAGGGATTTAACATAACATATAAAGGCATTGCTTGGTATACTGGGCACAGTAGGCTAAAGAAGGATTAAATCAAAGAAAATTCAGGAAGGATTAAGTCCACAAGCACAGAGAAAGGCCTGTTGATCACAACAATGGGCAGATAGTCTTATGAGAGTAGAAGACTTGGCTCATGTCCTTTGGCAAAGGGATTTCTCAGAGGAAATACTAATGCATGCAGGAAACAGAAACTGGGGGTGGGCATTAACTACTTCTGCTACCACTGATCAGTTGATTACAAAGGTAGACAACATGCTACTATTGTGCACACCATAACGAACTAGCCCGGTGGTGTAATGAATTAGGTTTTGTTGGATGTACTTGTTCACTTGGTCACTGTGCCCAGTGGTGATTTTATTCCATTTTATTGGAATGAGGTAACAAAATTACAAGCTTTTATTTATAGCTAAGTATATCTTTATATTTGATATACAATGATTTGCCTGTTTACCAAGATTGAACACTGACATATTTAAGAGATTTTTCCTGGAGCTCTAAACTGCATGTGAAGTGTTTCCTACTGTGAGAACATTATGTCATGCATTAACAGTAATAATTCTGCTAGTCAGATAAAATCAGGAATCATTTTATAAATATATAGGTATATGTGGTGCAAAAATATTTGTTTCTTTGAAAAAAAAAAGCCTCATGCAAGAAGGCAGAATCAACTTCTAATGTGAAAAACTTTCTATTGCTTCATCTATAGCAGTCGGTGATAATTCCATAAACCTAACAAGAAACAGAAAAGATCTGGAAGATAATGATTAATAATAAACTTTTATATATGATGGTGAACAACTTTTCTAAAATGTTGACTTACATACACAGATACAGATATACACTGCATTGTGTATACACAAGCTCATGTACAGAATTATATTTGTTCTTTCTGTGATGTCCTTAGTTAACTTACTTACATGACTTTACTTGCCTTTTGATTTTGCGTTCTATTGTGCAAATTGTCCTGGACCCTCTGTATCTACTCTGAAGCTGACTAGTGTTTGCTAGGGTCAGCCTAGAATTTGCACAGCAGTTCCTGTCTTGGTCACTTATCATGATCTCAAAGGAATTCAGTTAAGAATAATGGCATGCAGGGATAATATACAGAATTAATAATTGATACCACTGCATAATGCCAGACATAATATACAGTCAATATATGAACAAAGCATGTGGTAAAATTATAATTAAGATCATAAATCAATTAATTGCTAATCCCCTGCATAATTACTTTTGTTTGTTTCCCAGGAAAATGTTTTTTAATGGGATTGTTTAAACATGATAATGAAGTCTAAACCATTTGTTAGGCAATGTCAGTTATGTCATTGTGCAGACCATGGTTAATATTACACATGACCGCAGCTACTGATGGTCACTCTTCCTGTCACAGGAAGTGCCAACCAGAAGTGTGAACTGACTGCTGTCATTCGCCTCTTCTGCAGGCTGGTTTTAAACATTCTAGTGCAAGTGAAAAGCAATGGAAAATCTTTCCATCTGAAGTTCATTTTCAATTGGCTTATTCACTATTTTTGAGTCTCGAAACTTAATTATCAATGTATTTCATTTTAAATATACTGCAAGCAATTCTTCAGTTGCACTTCTCAGGCCAGGAAAACACTATTAAATTACTTTCTAGGAAGTTCTGAAATGTTAGAACAAACTTCTCCTTGGTTTTACACATTTCTGTAGAGCAGGAAGTGCATAAATCAAAGAGGCAGCCTGGGGAATTCAAGAAACCAGTGACCAAGGCTCCTTGTTAAAAAAGGTCTTAGAATTTCTTTGTTAGTGATGCCATGTATTAAATAAAGTGGAATTTTGAAAATGATCATAGAACCACTGTGCTACAAATGTGGCAACACATTTTTTTATTTATTCAGAGTAAGATGTGTTAACATCCAGCATGACAAAATTTGTACAAAGTTCACAATTTAAAAATGAAGTATCACAGCAACTTGTGATTCCACACATTTATAGCAAAATTAAAATGTCAACAAATCCATGCCGTGTAGTACAAAAATAAATCAAACTTCAGTTCCACAGAGAGCACAATAAATAGTTTATACAAAATTCTGTCTTAATAAATGATTACTTAAATTAACTTAGAAATGAATATGAACAATAAGTTATAATAAATAAACTCTGATGACTCACAATAATTTAATATGAAAGGTCAGCATTCTAATATGTGACACTTTTGTGATCCCTATATAATAGTCACAGATAACTTTTGATTTGATATTATGTACCAACATTAGATGAGCAGCAGATTTGTGCTTAAAATCCCTTTCCATTGTACATAGGTGATAACAATAAGAATCCAAAACTGATACTATCTATTACTCTACTGAAAGCATTACTATATTGGCAAAGAAGCTGCAGACACAATGCAGTGGAAAAATGCATATGCCATTATGAACAATGAAAGCCCTAAAAGGAGGCTAGGGCAAAAGTACAATATATATGGCAGAAGGTGAACAACAAGCACCTTGCTTCAGCTCTCAAAAAGGCAATTCTGAGCATGGCAGCTACAACTAATAGCACAACAGAAAAAGGGCACTGTACAGATAAGATACTGCAGAGCCCCAAAGTAATTACATAATCTTTTCCCAGCTAGTTATTAAAGTCCTCGTGGAAAACTGTAAGCTTTTGTACAGTGAATAGTATAAAGTGCCGCTGGGATATACATATATTTATACATATATATATATACCGAGGTTGAGTATTGTATCAGAATATTTGTTGTGAGATCCCTGTAGTCTCCCTTAGCAATATTACTGGATTGGCCATAATGGCTTCCACTATAATTTGTTCAGGTTTAGTGTCACAAGGCTAATGACACAAGAAATTGCACACCTCCGTATGGATATATAGGGCAAGGTAAGTGCAAATAGTCAACTGGCACATTGTGGGGACAATGACCCTGTAAGTCCTGTTCTGCTAAAAATATTTTATTTTTTACAAAACCCATCTTTTTCATAACAAAATTTTAAAGTACTTTTGTACTTTCTGCATAACATCAAGACATGGAAGGAAAAGATATGCTATCAAATTTAAATAAATTCAACATCTGTAAAACACAACACATCACCAAATTTACTACTTAAAAAAGAAAAATGTAGTAATAAAAAGTGGTCTTATGCATACATATAGTGCAGTCATTTTGAAGAAAACAATCAAATCTTGAAGGTACAAATAAGTTTTATCTTAAAATGATCCAGTTTAAAGCAAAAAAAGTGCTGAAGTATATTTAGTTACATTAAAAATTTGATTGCATTCATTTTTGCAATAGGTAATAGTAGAACAAATACAAAGCATATGTGAATGCTGCAGTAATGATTGTTCTCCAACTAAAAGCAAAACATAAATGCTGAAATACTAAAAATGGGATCAAATGTTTGGCAAAACAAAGGGAAAAATCTTTACTGAACTGCATTCCTACTACAGAGAGCAATGAATACAGTTCAGTAAATATAACAGACGCAGATCATTTGTGTTTATCCCAAAATTAAAGATGTGAAAAGGCAATATTAATTTTAAAATATTGTCCTCCATCTTGAATTGAAAACACGGAATTTCTGAAAGATGAACTACATTGCTATAACAGATAGTCAGAGGGGCACTAGCAGTCCAGCCGAGATAAGAGAATGTTGGCTCCAAAGTTTATTTGAAAATAAAAGCTGAAATCTTCACGTTGTCCACCTCTGATATAGTTCTTTTCATAATGGAAGTTCCCATATTCATACCATGTAATGCTTAGAAGTTAATTAAAAAGTGCTGTTTAAGCTGCTTTGAATCTTCTGTCAAGTTTCCATGGCTTGATGTTGTCTTACAATAAATTACCCATTTTGCATCTTACATCTAATCCATGCCATTTTCTTGGAATTCAAAAAACCTCATTTTATTGCCCCCACCACACACCATCCTCCAAAAACAAAAGTCACATAATATTTTCAAGCATTGTTCAAAAATAAAGCATTTTTGCAACCAATTCTTGCTATGAAACAATATGCACACAAAATGTATTTCTTAAATCCCATAAAATCCTCCAACATGAGGCAAAATGATAGTGTTTAAAAAGTGGCTGCAGACCGCAACATTGTCATTCAAAGCTGTTTTTTTTTTGTCCATTTCAGTTCAAAATACTAAAACATTTAATCACTAAAGCATTAAAAAGAATTTACACTCTATTTATTTTGATCAGCTTACCTCTTCAGAAATATATATACCCCAAAAATGTGCATACATTAGCAGCTATAAACATTACATGGCATATCACACTATGTCAGCTTATATGAAAACGTACAAAATGTGAATGTATTCAAAAAACTATTCTGCAGTTACTATCTTTAAAGCAAGACATAAAATCATTATGAAGTCTTGTAAGCATAACACTGTCTCAAACAGAAATAAATATATAACACTTTCTGGTAAATTACAGCAGCAAAAAACAAGAGGCATCCTTTTTTTTAAGCAAGACTTTCACCACTATAGCAGCTGTTCAGACCTGAATTCCTCTCACAGCCTGCTTTATATTTTCCAGTAGGGCTTTATTTTCTGGACTCTGATAACGATCTTGATTTGTATACATGTCCGTCAAAGTGGTCACGTAAGCATCAAAATTTTGTTCATTGATTGGTTCCTACGAGATATTAAATAGTAGTTCATATACAACTTTTATTTTCTTAACCATATATTCATTTAAGCATAACATATTATCAAGGCATATTGCCACCATTTTTTATAATATTTAAAATGCCTATTTAGTTCTTACTTAATTTTACAGGATACACTGGAACAGGCCCTCCATGTCTTTGTTAGCAGTTAAATGTATCTTTATGGTTTCACTGTTGTTACCACAAATATCCAACTGGTTGATATAAACATAAAAAAGACATCTATTGTATGAAGTGAACTGAAGATCGCCAAATTCCTTAACTTGTGCTCTCAATCACTTACCATATGTGGCAGCTGGATATTAGCTAGACTATGAATTAAAGACTGGCTTAAATTGGCCAATTCATGAAGAAGAGACTCATTTTGCTGTTCAATTACTTTGTTCTCCTCTTCTATCGTCTTCAGGTTGCTCTCCATTGTGGTAATCTAAAATGGACAAATTTGTGTACAATGTAATATAAGGCAAACTATTATTAAGCATGTGCTCATCAAAGGGAGTGATAACAGATATACCAGAGAAAGGAGAGAAAAATTGAAAGATCATTCACTCAAACTAAACATGGCTTGCTTGAGTCTACAATTCTTATAACTGTAAAAGATTTCTGGTTCCAACTGTAAGTTGTTTAATGGCTTGTCTTTTTAATATTAACAATAATGAATGGACTTGGATTTTTGGATTTAGTTCCATTGTTTTAGGGCTTTTTTTTTTTTTTTTTCAATTGAAAGACATTACAATGGACCTTAGTTCTACACACTCCTCCATGTGGTTTAAGGTTTAACGCTTCCACTCCTAGCAGCCTACCATGCTCCTAGTCAATGGGACATTCTGCAGGAAGTCATTTATTTCCTATATTTTTTGCAACACATGTTTTGCTAGTTACACATGCACTCCTTGCTGCCCAAATGCAATTACTCTTTGGTAATTGTATTTTGATTCTGTGCAAATTCACAGGGTTGCTTTTGAAAGCTGAACAATGCACAATATATCAATATACATACAACTTCTGAATGTGTTTTAATAAATACAACTTGCAAAACTGAAGAAAATTTGCACATAGCGAAATGAGTGGATTTTTTGGAGCACATCCACTTTTACAGTTGAATACAACTGAGTATGTGCTGCTGGTATTCAAGGTGACCAGCCACAAAATATCTCCAGTCTTGTGTGGTGCTGGGCTTGAGCATTGCAGAGGCAATTTACCAAGCTCATGTAGAGCATAATAATAAGAAAGCTATAAGGATTTCAGATGAGCATTGGATTATGTTCAACCCATCAAGAGCACATGAAGAGCTCACTTGTACCTGTTAACGTTTTTCTTTAGAGACTTGTCCTTACTTTCCACACTGGATGACAACTGTTAACAGTTATTACAAACTATGCAGTGTGTGCTTGTATGTGTAGGTTAAAATAAGCATTGACAAGAGGGCAGAAAAAGAAGCCAGAGAAGTGGAAAAAATGCTAAAGAACACAAGGTTTTAAATTCCCAAAATAAGCTTAATCCATTTCTACTTTGGCATAGAGGGTGAACAGTGGGAAGAATCAATAGAATTTAAACACTGAGCTAAAGTTTGTGTTTGTGCGGTAGTAGCAGGCAGAAGGGGAAAAGGTTATGTGAATATTAACTTGACCAGGGTCACTACATTTTGGCAATTTCTGTCATAATCAGGTTGTTAGATGCCTTGAGTTTTATTGTAGATCCAGAGTTTTACTCTGCTTATGGAAATACAACTCATCGGTTGATAGACATAACTTTGACAAGAGATGTGGCAACATAATCTTTAAGTAGCTCTGACTTTGACTACAGTTGTATATATAGCAATTAATCCAACCTGTCAGTATTGCAGGGGCTTGATCTGTCATAATTAATTGATGTTGAGTTATTTCTACAACATATTATAGTAGACAAAATACTTTTCGTCAGCGTTGGAACTGGAAACACATTCTCCTCTCTTGTTTTGCTTTCAGCTTGTGCATGTTAGAGAGCAATTCTGTATGCAGACACAAAGCATCATTCATAGGTGCTTGTTAGTCAGTTGTGCTCTGATATATACCCTAAAACTTTTTTATATTACAAACCAGCACGAAGAGCTTGAGGTCAATGAAGGCCCATTTAAGTATGACATGGTGCTGCTGTCTCATGATAATTTAAGCAGCTAGAAAATCTATAAAAATTTATAGTTGAGCACTGGCACCTGAATAGATTTTTTTTTTGTTTTTCCCACTGGGTTGTGTCATGTCACATGCTGACTATCTGAAAATAATTTGAAGATTTTTCTTCTCCTCCTTACCCCCCAAACTTATGTGTTTCTACCCCTCTCATACTTTCAGACTGGAATGTTAAATTAAAAAAAAAATACTAGAAGATATTAATTTAAAAATGCTTTTTTTTGAAGTTTTTTCAAAAGGGCAACTGAGTAGAGGAGAGTGTTATAAATGTCCCAACTGAGAAAAAGTCTGCAGCATGACTTCTCACTGTATTTAATATAAAAAATTCTATATGGAAGGGAAGTCCCAGGTGTAGGAAAAACTTTCACTGGCATTTACAATCATATGGAATGAAAATACATATGAAATGTAACTTTTGCTAGTTCTGGTGTTCACAGAGTTATCACTATTTTACCATTGTGCATTTCCCACCTGTTAAGTTTTATTAAAATACAGGCGGCATGTTTTTATGTGTTTTGTTTGTTTGTTTGTTTGTTTGTTTGTTTGTTTTTAAGGTTTATCAGTAAACATTTTATTTTACTTAATATAATTTTACTATTGAAAAAAGAGGGAACTGTTGACTTGGATCTTCTTAATAGATTGATAATGACTATGATATAACTATGTGTTGGAAATGTAAATTTCTTATCTTAGGAGAGTGCAGTAATTCAAAACTGAAGCCTCCGAATTTTTGTTTGACTCAGCTGGGATTTTCCCAGCATCAGCTGGGATTTTCTGATAGTCATCAGTAGCTACTTGAGTTAGAACTGCTAAGTATTAGACCAGACTGGCCAAGGTGGCTGGGGAATCTCTGATATTGTAGGCAGTAATGAACAGGTAGAGAAGCATCTGCCAGAACTGGCTTAGGAAGAGCTACAGAGCAGGGAGGGAAGAAGACAGGTGGATGAAATAACCTTTCAAGGTCTCTTATAGCTCTATTTTCCAGAATTCTAATTATTTTAATTTATTTTAATTATTCCATTGCCAATCATTTTACCCTTTTCCTTAATTTGTTGCACTAAGGTGTGAAAAACATCCTCTGAACTTGATCCAAGTTCAAGTAAAATCATCAGTTGAGGGGTTTTGTTTTGTTTTGTTTTTCCAACACTATCGAGTGCTCCCAGGTAGGGCCTTATCTGATTTCCTAAGAATATGCAAAGTCTGAGGTGTGAAAGCTGGATTTGAGATTACTGAAGTACTTTTTCTGTACTCATTTCAGGTCAAAACTTGATGTGAAACTGCTAGCTAAATCTATTAAAATTAATGCATATTTCATGTTTGTGATAGTGTCTTCATGGCTTTATTTATTTTATTTTTTTTTATTTATGTGGGCACAAAACAAAAATGCAGAAAGTTATTGAAACTAGAGCATTTACTTCAAATACATTTCAAGTTAGCCAAACTGCTTCAAGTTATTAAAAATCTCTATTTGAATAGCACCTAAAACACAGTATTAAGCAAAAGAAAACAAACGACAGCTTCCAAGCTGCCAGATTCAAAACTTGGGATTTTCTGTCACTGATTAGTCTTCTTGCTTTACATTTTTGCAGATTTTGTCCTCATTACCCTACAATTATACTTGATCACATCAGAAAAATGTGTGAAACACAAGTCAAGTGTTATATAAAGTGCAATATAAATTTGGCTAACACTTAGAAGTCAAAGAAAAATAGGCTGAAAGGCCCTGCCCCTGTTTATGTGTATACAAAAGGACGAGGACAATGAACGTGGGACTCTTCTCTGCAAGCAGTACACAAAGAATTGGCATAGAAGAGTCACCTCTGTTTTTATCAGTATCAATGGGCATTCAATTACTATGATCATGGACTAAAGACTGATAAATAGTGAGAACTGTAGCAAAGCTTACTGTTACTGTCTGTATTCAAATCATGCGTAGATAACAGCACCAAACACTAAGTTGGACAATGGAAAATGTCAGGGAAGGAATTCAATTAATTTCCTTCTTTTTCCTTTTCCATTCAGTGTTAGGACTGGTGAAAAATGAGAGTAAAATGAGGCTTTAAGTAGTCTAATGTTAGCTTTTCCTTGTTTTTAACAGATTTATGGGAAACCTAAAAGGATTTAAGCTGGATCTGTGAAACCACTTCTCCTGCCAATGGCTGTACTTAGTGTACTAAACAATGAAGTGAAACAGGTATTCAGTTCACTATCTAAATTTCATTTGTAACACAAACCTGACAAAAGCCATTTTATTCATCTGGGCTCCTTTGTCTTGCAACTTATGTTAATGATCATAATCCAACCTAACATTTTAACTGCTATTAGAAATCACAGAATCACAGAATTGTAGGGGTTGGAACGGAACTCAAGAGATCATCAGGTCCAACCCCCAAATATGTATAGAGCCTTAGCAAGGGGAAATACAAAGCTGAACTGGCCACTGTTTTAGACAGTATAATTTGCTAAGGCTTTTTTTCTTGTTCCCATAGTTGTAACTGATGAGAAAATTGCATAATGGATAGTTTACCGATTTTATAAATCACTCACATATTTATATGTGAGGCATATGGAAGCATATATGAGGCATATATTTCCCATATTTATTTTATTTTATTTTATTTTATTTTATTTTTTTTGAAAAAGCATCTGAATTTAGGGCTTCATAAAACTGTTACCTGAGTTCTGAGTTTAATCATATCAGCTTCCATCTGGGAGTTGGATTCATTTAGTTCCTTGATCTCTTCGTCTAACTGTTTAATTTCTTCATCATTTTCTATACCTATGTGATATAAGAATAAAAGGGATGTTAAAATAACTAAGCTTTAAATTGTAGTTCAGCAAATTAATTATTTCCATATTTGAAATTAAATTTATTTCAAGTCATAGTACAAAAGAAAACAAATATATAAATAAAACATTCTTCGACCTTGTGTTCTGAAGTTAAAACAATGTGCTTTCCCACTACTTTTAAAAATTGCAGTAATTTTCCAAGTAGAGTGATGAAAATGCCCAGAGAATCAATTACACCCTTTCTCTTTTTATATACTGATTTTAACTTTGAATTAAAAGAATGATACCCATAGCAACAAATTCTGCTGCACTGTCATATGTAACTTATGTGAAAGATTATGTCCATTTATAGATCTTCCGAAGGAAAATATCTTAACATGTTCTCTTCATATGGCAGTGTTTTCAAAATAATTTGTAACTAATTTAGAAGATTTTTTTTTCCATAACACTGTGAAATTTTGTTGATGCAGTAGGATATTGTGATTTGTCTGTTGCTTTTAATAATTTAATATCATTTTAATAGTTTTTCAATCCTGCAACAACATACGACCACCTATCCACCTTGGTAAATGAGATATGAACTGGAAAATTACAATCATATATTTTACTTAGAAATATTTTAGTGTTTTAGATCTAGATAGGCGCAACAAACCTGTCTGTCTCACTCCACTGTAGGTTCAGATTCCCACAGCATAAAGCCCAGTTTTAACTCTATTGACAATGAATTCACTGTTTTTACTACAAAGATTTACACAAACAGAAAAAAGCCCATAGAGTAGTGATAACTTTAGCTTACAAAGAAATAATATTTAAAAAGGTGATGATTAAAAATTTACCATTACTGGCCCGCTGCTTTATTGTTAACATTTGTTCTCCAGACAGCTTTGCTTTCTTCATTGCTGAAGTAGCTCTGGGGCATCCTGATAAACTGTGAATAGTAAAGAGCCTGTTAATTTCGATAGGTTATTGAAAATAAATCTGTAATCCAAAACTGTAATAAAATCAGTCTTAGGGACAGTTTATTGTCACTGCACAGCACTGAAAGAGTGTGTTAGTCAGAAAAAAAAAAAAAAAGACTTACCAGTAGAGATTTCATGGTTTTATTCTTCCATCCGAATTCTTTTTGTATAGACAGCTAATATAAAAGTCAGATATATCTTGTAAAAGTATAAACTAGGGAACAACAGTCCTATGTCCTATGTTCTAAAGGCGCAATGCTCTTATTAAAAAGATATATTTTAAAAATGTTACTGTGCAAATACTGCCCCTCAGATTTACATGCCCACTCTTTGAATTTCCACATATTTTAATTCACGCTTTGAAACAGGTACCTGAATGCTGACAGAAGGGGACATGAGCTACTGGTTGCATCCAAATAACTAACCCTTATAAGCTCTGCTTCTCTTTGTGAATATCACCTACGGAGCCACATAAATTGCTTCTTGAAAAAGCAGTAACTGCATGTTAGTTTTTCTGCTGAACCCAAAGAAAAGTCATTGCCCTAAAAACAACCTTGCTTTGGGATATATCTCTCTTATAATGTACATTTGTTACACTTATGTATGTAGACTCAGTTAATGCTCATTCCCCATGTTGCCAAAATATTAAGTTTTTTATTACATTGTACAAAATAGTTTGATAGCAAATGTGGTCTTAGAGGGCTTATTGTTAAATTAAAAATAATGATCAAAAAGTGCTCCTATTTCATGTATAATTGTATACACCAAACTACCCTAATTTTCAAAATCACGTCCTTAACACACCATCACAGGTAAGATGAAATACATATCCAATCTGATTTCAAGATGGAAAACTTCTGAACCTTGCTAAACAAGTCCATATTCCTTCAACATTCAAGATTTCTTAACCACTGAAGCTGAATAATGATACACACATCTCAGAGCACACTGATAATATCACTGCAATATAGAACAAATTTCTGAGGAAGAAAAATTAAAAACATTTAATTAGGTATAGACCCAGCTTCTCACTAAAAAAAAAAGTCTTCTGATTTAAGTATAATGTTAAATTATTGAAAAGGTTTCTCTAAAAAGCCTGGGCTACTATTATCAAGTGCAGCCACCTAAAAGAAGTAAACTTTTACCAGAAAAATGTCTAAAAATTAAATGTTTTCTCAGAAGAAAAAATTGTTGTTTTTTGTTTGTTTGTTTGTTTGTTTGTTTTATTAATCCAGAGACGTTACTGAAAAGATATGTAATACAACAACACTGGTACTATCAAGAAATAGCAAGACTTAGTAACTTTTTACTGTTGCCTAAATGGTTGCACACAAGAGTATTATTCCAAGCTCTGCTACAGCCCCACTGCATAACGATAAACTAATTTCCTCTTGAAGTGTAAAAGGAAGTCTTGAGGAAGGAGGAGAGGAATAGGAATTTTGGGGAAAAAATCATTGGTGCAGGGAAAGGAATGAAAGATAAGAGTATATGCAAAATTTCTGCATCATTTAATTGGCTTCATTTTTTGTATCATCTTATTTAATGAATTTCCTCATATTTTTCCCTACTCTTTTTCAGAAGTTAGGATCATTAGGCATTGTAACAACTGCATTAGTTTGCTCTTATTTTGATCCTCAGCCTTTTCCTCCCTAAAGGTCTTAACAGCTAGGTAAACCCTCCAAATAAAACTATCCCCCAAAACAGCCCATAAATTCAGTATTCCTACTCTACGCAGAGCAACATGAAACCTGGATGACTGAATTGCACATACCTGAAATTATGGAATAATGAAAGAAAAAGTAAAGTCACAAGTATCAGAAATTTACTGTGACATTCAGAGTGCTTACATACAACCTTTCGTGCTTAAATCCCATTTTATTCCCAGGGTCCAGTCAGACACACCTAGCTTGCAGGACTGCCTAACCTTCCCAGCTTGTCTGAAAGGCTACCTCTACTAGCGTGTATACTCTGGGCTTCTCAGATTATGCTCTCTTGCTGTGGCCCCAGGCATAACGCTTTATATTTACACTATAAAGCTTTCTTACTTTTCAAAAACAGAGTGGTCACATTCCAGCTACCTAGTATCAGCAGTCTCTGGCCTGTGCTGTCACCTTTGGAAAGCTATTTGTTGGAAGGGTAGGATATATGGCTCTGCTGCAATTCAGGCATATTGCCACTAGGTGTCTTCTGCCTGAACTTGAAACGGAAAGAGCTGGGTCCTGCAAGAACTGAGGGAGAGTTGTTTTACGTAGGTTTCTTGCCTTCTCCGAGAGGCACTGTACAGCCAGATAAGACGTGGGCTAGTGAGGGGAAAGGCAGAAGGTCTGCTAGGGAAGATGCAGAAGGCTTCTGTATCCTGCAGCTAAACTGATTGTGTTCTTCCTCACTAGTGATCTAATAGGCACAGATGGAGGATGACTTTGACAAAAATGTCTGTCTTTCCATGATACCGTGTCCCCAAATACCTGACTAGAGCCTCCTTTGACCTTTTTACCCTTTACACACATGGCTATAACATGTGCATCACTGCAGTGCTATGAGTACTTTTAGTTTGTTGTGTTCTTGTCTTTAGAAGAGGTCATGTATGAACAGAAGCTCCTGACTTTTCCTGTAGCTTTGTTTAATTTAAGAGAACATTCTATAGTCCCAGAGGCACCATATTCAACACATGGGAAGATGCCAAAGTCAGACCATGCCATCAACTTCCTCTGCAGGTCTTTATTATCAAATCTGTACCTCCACTAGTTGTATATGGTAATGTAAGTGGATTAGTTCACTTTCCAGGCACTTAGCATTTCAATGGAAAATATACTAAAGTATATTTCACTTGGCTACATTCCTCAGAAATATATAAAACAAGATAGTTATGTGCATCCTCTTTGCTCAGCTATGTTGTTAAGTTACCTAAAAATACTTCAAATCATTCAAAAAGTAGCTGAGGACTCTGGGGAGTTTCTGCTCTACAAGAGCATTCTACCTCTTCCTTTCTATCTTCTTGACTATGCTTACTTGTCCTAGAAAAACAACCAAAAGAGGACAGGGCATATGGAAAGATAAGATGAGAAAAAGGGCTAAGTCAGCATTACACCAGAAGCAGGCTGTTGTACAAAAGCTGAACCTCACTATGTGGGAAATTACCCAAAAAGCTTCAGCTGAGATTCCTGTGAGACTGGGAGTAACTCCAGATTTCTAGGAGACTACTAGACTACTGGGGATAGAATAAGACAGAAGACTACTTCTGGAGACAGAAAAAGAACAGGTATGATTTTATTTGTCTCAAATATCATTAGATTTTATTTGTACAAAAGAGTAGAAGTGAATTCCATTTCAGCACTTCAAGAGCATACTGGTTTATAGTATACTGTTTTTATTACTGGTTTTAGAGTAATTTTCTTAGTAATTTTCCTAGTAGCTCACATGATTCCGTGTTTTGGATATGTGATGAAAAAGTGGTGATAACACTTTCATGTTTCAGTTGTTACAGAGCAGTGCTCACACAGAGCCAAGGACTTTTCTGCTCCTTGTGCTGCCCAACCAGCAAGGAGGACAGGAATGCACCACGAACTCTAAGGGGACACAGACAGGACAGCTGGCCCAGGCTGACCAAAGGGATGTCCCACAGTGTGTGGCATCATGCTCAGCAATAAAACTAGGGGAAAGAAGAAAAAAGGGGAGGAAGTTGGGAGTGATGGCATTTGTCTTCCCAAGTAACCTCTATACATGATGAGCCCTGCTTTACTGGAAAGGGCTGAACATCTGCCTGCCAAAGTGAAGTATTGAATGAATTCCTTATTTTGCTTTGCTTGTGCACACACCTTTTGCTTTACTTATTAAGTTGTCTATCTCAGCCCATATCTCACTTTTACCTTTCTGATTCTCTTCCCCATCCCATTGGGCAAGGAGTGAGCAAGTGACAGTGTGGGACTTACCTGCCAATTGGCATTATACACAAGAAAGAGTTAAGGAAAATATGCTGTAAGAATCTAAAACAAAACAAAACAAAACAACAGCAACAAAAAACAAAGACCAAGACAAATATGCTAGCTAGTAGTTTTGATAAGGATAATATCAAGTTTAAAGTCTTTATAGTTGATGCCTGTGTCATAGGCTTTCTATTACAAGTGAAATTAGTATGAAATCCTGGTTTTGTTTATATTTTTATTTTTTAATAAAACTTACACTGACTTTTAAACAAATATGGAAGTCTTCTGCTTGTTTACTCTAGTAAAGAACTTGTAAAATTAATCACAGTTATCTTCCTTGCTGCTGCCATTATTCTCATATGAGAAATATGAGAATATTCTCATTCTCACATGAGAAATAATGCAAAAGAAGACATAAACATAATTGAGCTTTCTTTTTGTAATAATAATAATAATAATAATAATAATAATAATAATAATAATAATAATAATAATAATAATAAAGCTTTCAACTGACATTGCTGGGGGTATGTCTGTAACAAATATAGTATAAAGATACTGACACATCATTTATCTCTATCAGATTGTGGATACCATAGGGCTTGAAGCTACAGCATTTTAGGTGTGGCTGTGAGAAGCACCAATACCCAGCTCTTTCTTCCCTCTGAATTTCTGATTCAGCAGGAGCTGTGAGCTGCTACTGCCACAGAGACAAGTCACCAACAGCCAGCTGGTCATTAGCACCATGTCTTCTTAAGATGCCATGCCTTTTGGTTCTCACTGAATTTCTACTGTCAGGTTTAACTTCTAATTTGAGAGAAAAAACAAAACAAACAAACAAATAAACTCCATAAAAAGTGCAGTCTGGCATATCATCCTAGAAAGACAGCCTCTGCAATAATGCATAAAATACTGTGATAAAATACTGTGAAAACAGGCACAGTCAGCATGGGTTCATGAAAGGCAAGTCCTGCCTGACCAACCTCATCTCCTTCTATGACCAGGTAATCTGCCTGGTGGATGAGGGAAACTCTGATATAGTCCACCTAGACTTCAACAAAGCCTTTGACACGGTCTCCCAAAGCATTCTCCTGGAGAAGCTGGCAGCCCATTGCTTGGACAAGTACACTTTTAGCTATGTTAAAAACTGGCTGAATGGCCAGGCCTACAGAGTGGTGATGAATGGAGTGAAATTCAGCTGGCGATCGGTCACCAGTGGTTGTCCCCAGGGGTTGGTATTGGGGCCCATCTTCTTTAATATCTTTGTTGATTATTTAGATGATGGAATTGAGTGCACCCTTAGTAAGTTTGCAGATGACACCAATTTGGGGGGAAGTGTTGATCTGCTGGAGGGTAGGAAAGGCCTACAGAGGGACATGGACAGGGACATTGAATCAATGGGCAGAGGACAATGGGTTGAGGTTCAACATGGCTAAGTGCCGGGTCCTGCACTTTGGTCACAACAAGACCATGCAATGCTACAGGCTTGGGGCAGAGTGGCTGGAAAGCTGTGCAGAGGAAAATGAGCCAGCATTGTGCCCAGGTGGTCAAGAAGGCCAACAGCATCCTGGCTTGTATCAGGAATAGTGTAGCCAGAAGGACCAGGGAGGTGATCGTTCCCCTGTACTCAGCTCTGGTGAGGCTGCACCTCGAGTACTGTGTTCAGCTTTGGGCTCCTCAGTACAAGAAGGACATTGAGGCCCTGGAGCATGTCCAGAGAAGGGCTATGAAGCTGGTGAAGGGCCTGGAACACAAGTCCTATGAGGAGCAGCTGATGGAACTGGGGTTGTTTAGTCTGGAGAAGAGAAGACTCAGAGGAGAACTTATTGCTCTCTACAGCTACTTGAAAAGGAGTTGTGGGGAGCTGGGGGTCGGCTTTTTCTCACATATAACTAGTGATAGGACTAGAGGGAAGGGCTTCAAATCGCGCCAAGGGAGGTTTAGATTAAAAATTAGGAGATATTATTTCTCAGAAAGAATAGTCAGGCATTGTAACATGTTGCCCAGGGAAGTCGTGGTGTCACCATCCTTGGGGGTGTTCAAGGAAAGGTTTGATGTGGTGCTTAGGGACATGGTTTAGTGGGTGATGTTGGTAGTAGAGTGAAGGCTGGACCAGATGATCTGAAAGATCTTTTCCAACCTTAATGATTCTGTGATTCTGTGAAACCCAGTCATCTGCAAGTTATGCAGAAAGATTTATATGCACAAATTAAGATAAAGTATATATATATGCACCACAAATATATATATACATATATATGGTGATCACATTTGTTAAGAGTTGAACACAATGGGAATAATTCATTTTCTTTCTTGTTTAGGAATCTGGTAACATTTCTGCAACCTATGCCTAGACTTATATTCACAGGATTTAGAAAATAAGGTGAAATTAGTCCCCAGATAAAAGGAAAATTACTGGAAGGAAAAAAAAAAGAAGTTTGAAAGGGATATCTCAGTCTTAGTACAAGTTTACCAACAAATCTAGTTTAAAACAAATGTGAGCTAAAATGCTGAACTGCTTCAAGAATGTAATTGCACTGTATTCAGGGATACAAACAAGAAAGGCTAGCTGAGTAGAGGGATCATTGATCAAGTGGAGTGATTGTCTGGGTGACTGAATTTAGTTATCTGGGTTCCATCCGTGCTCTGTTAACATTTTTTTTTTTTTTTTGCCTCAGCAGGCAGATGTAGTCTGGGTCTATCTTGAAGCTGAAGGAATTGTACTCGGCCTGTCAAGTGAAGAAAACATTTCCAAAGAGGGAAGGAGGGATGTGGGAAAGGAGGAGACATAGGTCAAATAAAAGGCAACTTTTTTATTTGGTGTGTGAAGTGCTGAATTTTACAGAGAAAAAACAGGAAGTAAAGAAACCAGAGTCTTAATCTGGAGTAAGCAAAAAGCATCCTGAGTGCTAACTTTATAAACATTATAAGATCGTAATAGATTCACTACAACAGTGTTTTTTGTTTGTTTGTTTTTTCAATCTTAAGAAAATGAAACATTTTACCTGACAAGTACCATCATCCACAGACTAAAGAAAGAGAATGGGACCTCTGCTGACTAGAGATAGATCCAAAACAAGCCCCACATTAAATCCTTTAGAAATGCTGGGAAATATAGATCACACTAAAAACTACTGCTTCATTTTGTTAATGGATGAAACCTTACTCTTAAAACTAAGCTTCTGAGCTGTTTGGTAATGTTTGAAGTTCAAGTTAAGTGATCAAACTCAGTGATCAAAGTGGCCCTTTCCTTGGTTTAATATTAAACACATCAGCCATTCATTATTTTTCTTTCTATATTGACGAGTATCAGCTGTAGAGATTTCCTTATTCCCATGAGTAAACTCTGCTACACACCTGAAAAGATGAAATACTCTATGAAAAACTCCAGCAGAGATAAAAGAAACCCTTCCTGCCCAACGTTCATTTTTATTTACACTCAAGGGTGACTGGCTTATCCCCAGCTTCTTGCTGAACTGAGAAGTCCAGACTGAAGGAGTCCAGAATTGTTAGCAGTAGAGAGGTTCTACAAACAAGGTAGTTTTGTTTGTGTTTCTGCCTAAAGAATTTTTGGGTGCATTTCCATTTCACACTTGAATGCTGGCGTACAAGAACTTTCAGTTAAATTTTCAGTCATGAGAAAAATACAGGTTAAGAGGACTAAAAGCCTGATGCAATGTGGAAAGTGGCAGCTTTTAATCCAAGCTGTTTTCTGAAGCTGCTAAAGAATGAAGAGATTTGATTTTGTTTAAATAAATCTTGCATTGGTTCTGGAACTTAGAAGCATCAAAACACAACTCAAGTGGCTAAAGAAGAAATATAGGTATTATGATTAAAAACAAAATGTAAACTTCTTAATATTTTAATGATACAAGATAGTTGTTTGAGAAAGACTTCCTATAATGAACTGCTTTCTTATCTTGGAGGGGAGGGTTAAAGTAGCATTAAATCAGGTTGGTCAAGCAACAAATGGACAACAATAGAGTGAACGGTCATGATACCCACAAGCTGAGAGAGTATTTTTTTTTTTATTCAAGATTTAAAAGGTAAAATAGTTTTATAGTTTAATTATGCCTATCCCCCCCCCCCAAAAAAAAAAAAGATAAAGTAAAAATCAAGTTATAAGTAAAACAAAATAGAAAATATGCAGAACTGTGAACATTGCCAAGCTGAGAGAAAAGGCTATGGGAGAAGGCTCAATTTGAAAGGAATCACCCTGGGGCAAAAATATACAACAGGAAAGAAAAGAGTTATTGAATCTCAAAATGCTGCAACTTTAAGAACACTGCCAAATTTGCCCTTCATCTGGGCATGGCTACTCCTGAGGCAAATTTACATCAAGTTTTGTTCATTGAAGCTGCTTACTCAGCAAAGAGGCTCTGTGTGTGGGCTTCTCACATGTGCTAATGAATGTTGACCTGTATCATCCCTAAACAGGGAAAGAGTTTTTATCTGTTGTCCAATGATGTAATAGCTGTGTCAAAAATCCCTCATTACTCTCAGGTGAGGGAGGAAATGTTGCAGCATGTTCTGTGATTTGCAGGTGGCCCTAGCACCTGTTAAGTTGCAGGAAAGGAGTGTGCACTTAATACAGCAGCATTGAGCAGAGTCTCTTAGGAGCTGGGGGACCAGCTTTGGCTACTGGAAAATGTATCAACCTTTCTCCTGTTTTATGACTGCACATAACAGGACAGATGACCTGAAGACCAGTGAATTTACTGGTCAGTCAAACAGGGCACATAATGTTGTGAAGGAAAAGGCTGAGACTTCCCTGTGTATAAATAGGTAAGGTGTATCTCTAGCTAAATGTCTCTGATTAATGTGCTTGGGTGGGCAAAAATTTCAAGTGACCTGTTTAGTGAACAAGCCCTGCTAACTTTAGACGCTTAAAATGAAACACAGTTTCTCTAGGCATGACATTAAACAACAGAGAGAAAAAAGTACTTCAAGAGGAAAATTTGTCACACATGAAATCTAAAAAGCCATACAATCCATACTGTGATCTCTACTTTTTTTTTTTTTTTTTTTTTTTTTTTTTTTTATGGGTTATGTCTGTAATGAGGACAAACAGGCTCATAACCTGAGAGCTTCTGCTAAAGTGCCTGGAATCAAGGAGATGTGCCACTGAAAGTACATGTACAAATTACTGTCTGCTGTCATTTGTCAGCTCTGCTCAGCAAAATGATTTTTCTTGTTTATATTGTGCTGTCTGCTTTTCCTAGCATGAAATTCATATTATTTTCTCCTTGACTAAGGTAAATAAGCCTCTTAAGTCCTTTTAGATTAGCTCTCTGTTAGGAGTCTTTCGGTTTAATAGACTGTATATTTGATTATAATGTTATTCCATCCTTCTTCTAAATTGTAATGAAAAGAGCTGGCAGAATGACCCACAGTTTAAGAGCCTAACTCCTTCAACAACCAGGCTTTGCTTTTAGTCACTCCTGACTTATGCCTATTTTTAAGTGATCTGACTGTAATCATCCACACTAGGTGTCTGCCTCAGGACCTTGTTTTGGTAATATACACTGTTTTGTCCATATTGAGGGGGAAAAACAATAATTCAGTGAATATTTCTACTTGTCTATAAATTGGAGCAAGACCTGACATTTCATGAGGTCTTGCTCTGAGTTTAGAGATATATTCTGCTGTCCTCATGAAAGTGTACATGGATTTGGCAGAGTTATAAGCCTCTGACTGGACACGTTCGGTAGATAAGTGTTAGCATTTGGGTGCCAGACACTTGGTATATTTTGTGTGCATGGCAACGGGGAGCACTCCAGGCCTTTCTCTGCCATCAGGTCTGTCCAGGACAGTAGGGTGCAGGGAAGAAGGGTGCTTGCTAGGAGCAAAGTTGGTGAGACCAACTGACCTGTTCTGCTGGTGCTCAGGAGAAGCACATTAGAAGACTGATGTCTACTCAACCAGACAGGGCCTGGACATGGCCTCAAGCCATGTCTAAGGCTCAGGCCAGCTAGCACTCTTCCCAGCATTGTACAGGCACCATTTTAGTGCATTTAGTGGATTTAGTAGACTTTATTGCAGTCTACGGTCACCAAAAGACAGCTTATATACAGCCACTTACATACAGGAATGGGTGTACAGACCCAGTTCTTACGTACAGGAATGGGTGTACAGACATGAAACTCTGCACATCTGGGTATAAAAAGGTACAGACATGAGACACTGCACATTTGGGTATATATGCTCATTTTGGCATAGCCTGGGAGTCTTATTTTAATACCTGATGAATGGAAATCTGGATCAGACTGTATTTTTTTCTTTTTAGTTTAATATTTTTCTTCTTTGTTTATATATTATTACACTCAATTTCCATGTTTCTCTCCTTGCCTTCTTAGAAATCTGTCAGCACATTTGCATGTCTCTCATCCTTCCATAATGTCACCATGATGACACTTGTCACTGTTGTAATTACTGTCAAATACAGTGAGTTTGGTTAATTCTTCTATGCTCTTAACATTGTATGACTTTCTCCTGCTGAATTGCAACCTAGTGTTTCTAGGGAAAAATATAAATAAGTAGAAAGCAGCAAAATAAACCTATGGCAGAGAGTGAACAGGCAGATAAACAAAGAACAACAATAAAACAAACAGCTTCAAAAAACCTACTTAGTGAAATAATAATAATCAAGAGTGAATTAATGTTGGCTCAACTGTGGCAGTGTATTTGTCAACTTGCTGTACTAACAAATAAAACAAAGGACAAGAGTTGACTTGACAAGAGGATTGGCTAGAAATACTAACAACCAAATAACTGAATGAATTGCATATTAAAGTCTTATATATCTGTAGCCTGACCATATTTATGTTTAATAAATGTATGAATGGAAGCTTTCAGCATCATCTTCAACATAGCATATGAATAGCTTTCATAAGTAACTTTTAATCTTTTTATTCCCCATACATATAATTTCTGGACACAAATTCCATATAAGTGTGATGTTTTGGAAGTTCAGAGATTTGTTTATGTTTTTAAGAATACTCACAATTATTTCTTTGTTGTTTTTACACACAATATTTTATAATGAAACACATCATTTTTGCACTATGGCTCACAGCACTGTAGCTGTATATCTTCTGATGTCTTTAATTTAGATTAGTCCACAGTACTTTGTATCATATATATATATGACCTGATCTAACTTTACAGTTTTTTTTTTTTTTTTTTTTTTTTTTTTTTAGTTAAACATCTGAGCTTAACTAAAAATCTTTGCATTTATTTGCAAACAACAGATTTTATTACTATTATTATTGTCATTGTTATTTACATTTTAGCTTTTATTTCAAATAAGCTTTCTATTCTGACAAAGAGCTGATTCCGGTCAGGAACTTATTGCCTCCATCTAAATTCTGGGCACTTTCATTTCACTATGAACTGACAGGAGAAATGGAGAAATGAACTGAGATACTAGCATTTTAGTATCTCAGATGACTTAAGGTAATGTAAGTCCTGCTGTCTTATCTACAGGCCTCATACTATACTGCATCAACACAAAGGCTATTTCAAGTCCAAGGCTCTGCAGGAATGTTTTTGTTAAAATGTCAGAAGTTGCAATCCTATATAGGAAACATTAAAAAATCATAATAATCTGAATTCTCCTCAGGCTTAGTCATTTAACAAGGGGCAATGATCAACTTCCACAACTCTCCTGAGCATTTTTCTTCTAGGCTGCCACTGCCCCTTTTCTCTGTCTCCAACTTGACATGGGTGACTTCCCTCCCACACTTCTGTACTGGGTCTGGTTGGGATGGAGTTAACTTTCCTGGCAGCAGCCCATACAGTGCTGTGCTCTGCACTTGTAGCTAGAACAGCCCTGTTATCACACTAGTGTTGTGTCTATTGCTGAGCAGTGCTGGCACAGCACCAGTATTCCCTCCAAACCCCCCAGAGCCAGCACGATGGGGGTGGGCAAGAAGTGGGGAGGGGATATCACCAGGGCAGATGCCTTAAAGCAACCAAAGGGATATTCTATACCATATGGTGTCACACTCAGCAATAAAAGGTGGGAAAAGGGAAGGAGAGGGGGGCTCTTGTAGTGAAGATGTCTGTCCTCCCAATGTGGCTGAACATTGTTTGTGGGTGGGAAGCAGAGAATATTTTTTTCCTCCCTCTGTGCTTCCATGTGGCCTTTGCTTGTTATTCTCTTTTTCCCCTCTTTCTTTTTCCTTTAACCAAATTATCCTTATCTCAACCCATTAGTTTTTTTTTTTCCTCCAGTGTACTTCTCTTCCCCTTCCTTCTTTGAAGGAGGGGTAGTGAGAGAGCAATTGTAGTAGAGTTTGATTGCCCATCAGGTTAAAGCCACCACAACTTTCCACCTCTACATGCAGTTAGCTCCACACAGAGCCTTCTCTCATGGTCTGCTGCTGTAGCCCTTTGTAATCAAATAGCTCATTTCTAAATGCTTCATTCACTGAGCTAATGCCAAGTATTTTCTTGCTTTCAAATGCCAAAGGTGAAAAACACTGATGATAAGAGAGGATATGACTTCCAGCACACAGATTGAAAGCTCTAAACAATTTAGAAACAAATTTACAGCCACTAGCACATGTCTGGAGGTGTGAAGTGTCTGGATTATCGACCTACTTCCCCTTCAGCACTCTGCATGCAAACAACACCCGCAGATAAGCCCGTTGGTAAAATGTTCTCTGGACACAGGCTCAAATTACAGCCCTGAGCACCAGATTTGTCCATAAGCAGCACTTGCAAGCCTGCCCTTCAGGAATTGGTCACGTTAAAGTTTTTTTTTTTTTTTTTTTCTTTTTCCAGACAATATCTGTTTCTAGCAAAAAAAAAAAAAAAGTAATGAGAAAAAGGATCTGCACATGAAATTTTATTGTTCCATCCTTCTTTCCTGACATTTATCATTTCCTGGATGCTTTGGGAGTTCAGGAACTCAGTAGTTCTCTGCAGATCTGTGTGAGTATAGATGTCAGTCTACTTCTAGCAAGCAGCTGCTGAAGACAATTCCTGCCTTGAGTTTTCATCTTTTCCTAACCTGCCTGTTTCCAGGCTTAGCAATGCAGCTATGCTGCTCAGAGATGTGACCAACCTAGAGTTTTCAGAGGAAATAAGCCCTGGTGCTCCTTCACCTCAGGATGTATACACAAGATGCTGAATGAACTGAGTGCACTGCTATTATCTTCCTACAGGCTTTCTGACAGCCTCACAATTAACTAGGTCTTCCTATAAAGTGAATAGCCCAAAACAGTCCTGTTTTTCTCATAACCGCATCTCAATTTCTATTTACATTTCTTCCAAAGAGAAAAGGCACTGGATGATGTTTGCAACCCCTTCCAGCATATTTAAGCATTTTGCAAACCTTGTGGTGTGCTCTCGCTGGTCAAACACAAATCCTATTCTATAAACTTATTTACAGATCTTGGAATCCCTCTGTCCTCGGTCAGGATACAGGTTCACTAAAGAAAAATTCCCCTTCTTCTCATTTTAATTTCTGTTTATTACTGACATAAACTTTAGTTTGTAATGGGGAAAATACTTAAAAATTAACAATTGCTGATATATTGTAGCTCTACCAGAATATGTTTTCCATGGTAAAGGAAATTTGAAAGCTACATTATCAAGTTTGAAATCGGTGAATACTGATTAAAATAAAAACAGGCACAGGGACAAGAACATTGTCCTAGGCATTTGTGACTGTAATTTCCACTGAAGTCAACCCAAGCCCTTCAGTGCTAAGGAGCAGGACTGCTATATCCAAGCATACTCTGAAAATGTCCTCACTAATTGTAGTATTAGAAATGATTCAGTCCAGAAAAATCTTAAATAAGATGATGCAAAGGCCTGTTCAAGAACCAATGTGGAAAGCTGCCGTATAATAAGCAAGTTACATTTCATTATAATATATTTCATTTACCTATTTACTGACTCCATGATTATATGCCTTTCAATTACTTTTCATATTGTTAATAGGTCACCTTAGTTCACAGTGGCCTTTGCTGCTGGCACTGGCTTCTTTGTGAAGCACAGTGCTCCACAACCTGTACTTCAAATCGCTCCTGATAACCCTCATTCTTTCCTATGCAAAACTCCTTGATGAAACAAAACTTCTGAGAACAGGAATGGCAAACATTAAATAAACAGAAACCTCTGTTAGTGCCTTTGTTCATAGGGTAGGAGTGTAAGTTTACTGAAGTTTGTGACTTTTTCCATTGACTACTTATTTCTTCTTCAGAAGCATGTATGCATATATTTAAATTCCAGACAACATGATACCAGTTGGAGAACAGATTTGCCTGGTCTTGTGGATCATCTCAAGTCCATTGTTATCAGTGGAATTACACCTTGTGTACAAGATGTAACAGAAGCTCTAAGAAATCTTTGCCTCAAAAACTTCTCTCTCTTTATATATACATATATTAATTGATTCAATGGTTGTCAAAATTTTCACAAGTTCGTTTGCTGTTCCAGTTTCCAGATAACAACACTAACATCTTGGATAACTGCTTGGACAACAGCACATTAACATCTGTTTACAAGTGGAGGATTATAAAATCTCAACACATTAAGGACACTATTGCATATAACTAACGTCTACTTGGAGAACTGTGCTCAGAGAGAAGTATTTGTACTGGGAAAAAAAAATCCTATCAGGAATCCTATCTCCCTATCAGGAGAGAAGTGAGCTGTACTTGCAAAAATGAAAACTTAACTACTAATTTACTGGAGGTTTTAGCAGCTTGCTTAAAGCCCATAGCTCTGCTGTCTCCCTATGCGTGATAAACACAGCCATACCTGCAAAAGATTGTATCACAAACTTAGTCTCAGTATGTAACTGTCACAACATAGTTTTTCTTTAGAAGGCAGCATTTGAGATTTACAGGCATACAGCTGTATAGCAAAATGTTGTTAGTTGCAGAGGATGAGACTATAGCCTGTTAAAAGGATTGCAGTAAAAATAGAGGATATTCCATCCTTAGATAGGAAATGCATAGTCTGCAACTTATGTGGGAATAAGCTTCAGATTGAGAAACATCCCATGGAGCTCTGGAATGCTGGGGCACATTCATTTAACACATCGAGCAGCTTTCCAGTTATCCTGCATAGCATGTTTAGTTCTCAGACGTCATAACTAAAGAATAGGATTATCTCACAGGTCTTCTGTCATTTTTGCCAGTCCATTAGGGCCATCTTGCATGCCCCAATGAACACTTCAGGCAAAAAGTACCTATCTGTAGGCAGGGGAATCCCACTCTGTTGGTGCACTCAGTGACATTTGGTGTACAGCTCTGGAAGATGTCTACTTCACAAGGTGAAGTGAACAATTCTCAAGATTCATTGACGACACTCACTGGAAAAAGAGCAAAACCACCTTGTTCGCAAAAAGTAGATGCTTAAAGTAGGTGGGTTGTTTTGAAAATCAATTTTACACGCAGAGATCGATGCACACACAGGCATGAAATACCATTTGAAATACCCTAGAGCAATGGAGACATATCTCTAATGCTAGTAAACATAAACTGGACTTATTACAAATTTCTGCCTTTCTGAGCAACTGCCAAGTAAACTATCCTAAGGCATCCAAAATAGCTTCAGGCATGATTTGTATCCTGGATTGCATAAAAAAGAACTGCGGCCAGCAGGTCAAAGGACGTGATTCTCCCTTCTGACCTGCTATCCAGCTCTGGGGTCCCCAGAACAAGAAAGACTTGGACCTGTAATAGTGAGTCCAGAGGAGGGTCATGAAAATGATCAGAGGGCTGGAGGACCTCTCCTGTGAAGACAGGCTGATGGAATTAGGGTTGTTTATCCCACAGCAGAAGAGAAGGCTTCAGGAAGCTTTAGAAAAAAAAAAAGGAAAAAAAAAAAAAAAAAAGGCCCTGAATGACAGGACAAGGGGTAATGGCTTTAAACTGAAAGAGGGTAGATTTAATTGTATATAAGGAGGACTTTTTTCATCATTTAGGTGGTGAGACACTGGAACAGATTGCCCAGAGAAGTTGTGGATACCTCATCTTTGATGGCGTTGAAAGTCAGGATGAGGCTTTGAGCAACCTAATCAGTGGAAAATGTCAGGGGTTTGTCCACGTCCATGCCATGTCCATGGTAGTGGGTTTGAAATTAGATAATCTTCAAAGGTCCTTACCAACTCAAAATATTCTATGCTTTTATGATACTTTGTGTGAGCAAATAAACTAAGCCCTTTTAACAACATCTTAAATTCTACAAGAATTAATCATCTTTTAAAAATATGACTTGTTATTAATATTGCCTTAGCTTACAGAAGCTTCAAGAAATATAATTTGCTCACAACAACTTAGAATGTTGACTCTTTGTTAAGTCAAGACAGTTAAGTAAGATCAGTCTAATTCAGTGTATCTTTTTAAACAACCTTTCATTTTCAGATGCTCTCCTCTAATAAAGGACCGCGTGGCCCAGCACCTAGTCTTACAAGGTATGATGTTTACATGTCTCAGTTTCTGTTTAAGATAACAGAGAAAGCACATAGCTACTACATGTCTAAATGTCATATTTAGGTTTTTCCACTGACTTAAAAAAAAATCTATTTTTTTTTCATTAAAACATTCCTATTTAAAAAAAGTTTAGAAACCATTTGCCCCGTATTCTTGAGGAACAGTTAGATTTAGTATCAGTAGATTCCTTTTAGAAGTTAGGATTAGTTGTTGAAACAATTTTCTCTACATAAAAACTCCTTGAAAGTTACATTATTATAGTTACAATTATATTGTGCCTTCAATTAAAGGTAAAATCACTTCAAAACTTTAATGACAGATATCTGTAAGCCAAATAAATGTTACATCATAATGAAGTAAGCTAAAGTGAAATATGAACATTAAAACTGAAGTTTTACTGAAAGTCAGAAATTTAAATCCACATGTGTACATCTGCAGAAATGGTCAGGGCTTCTGTATCTGTCACTCCCTAAGACCTATGTGAGCTGCAGGCTATTTAATGTTTGACCATCTGAGAAGTACCTCAGGTCATGGACCAAAATCCCTTCACTGCAGGTACTATATGAACACCAAGTAGAAAAACAGCTCTGAACATAAAAAATACAAACTACGTGCACACAGTTTAGATTTGTTGCATTAAGGGTAGGTAGTTTAGATATGTTGCATTAAGGGTAGGGCTTTTGAGTTAAGCTGTAAAGGCAAAGAATCAAAGGCATTATAGGCATGAGAAGTAAGAAGTAATATTTTCACCTCTATAGTTAGAAATGAGTAAAAACAAGAACAGTTTGGTTTAGTTAACTAAAGTACAGAAGTACAAAAGTTCAACTGAGGTTTGCAAGGGTAACAAATTAGGCACATTGACTTGACATATTTGAAGTAATACAGTTTTATATTAGTTACTATGGAATAAAAGAAGAGATTTACCTTGGCATTGCAATCATGCTCATGGTACAATTCCAATACAAAGATCCAAAAATATCCTTGCTTATTTGTGATCTAATATTTAAAAAGGGGACAAAATTTATCCCTAATAGACTAGCCACAAATGTCTTAAAAGCTATGAAAAATATCATCACTGAAATCTCTTCTTTTTGTTAAGTCTATGAAAAATTTGAGCTTGTATTTTTTTTTTGTTAAATATTTGTATTCTGTTATTTTTAATTAATCTGCTGTATTGTTTGGACTTTTATTCTGTAATCTACTTACTGTTTTGAGTGAACATTTTCATTATTAAATGAGAAAAATACATTGTATTTATAGAACCGGTTCCTGAAAATTCTTTCATTCCATGCTTGTTTGGGAATCAACAGTGTGTTCAACATCTCTGAAAATTAGGTGGATTCAGATGAGTGTTACAAAGTCTATTCTAAAGTAACTTGTCCAGAGTCACTCAATAAAGCAATATTTACAGGTATTGTCATGCACACTTATTTCTCTACAATCTTTTGAGTATTATAGATTCAGATTCAGGTCTCTATCTGCAAAGACTTGCATTTAAAAAAATCACAAGTCTTGATTTTAGTCACCCAAAACATATGTAGGAAGCCTATTTTTCAAAGTAATAATGAAAGTTAAAAGGAACAGAGAAATACAATGAAAAAAACTGTATTCCAAACCTTGTAAATATAATTTAAATAATAAGCTTTAAGTGAAAAATATAAGCTATAGCCACTCACCTACGATGAGTAAGAAAACTACCACTGACATGTCCTGAGCCATCACATCCTGGGGTTGGACATGACATTCCTTCCGTCTTCACTGACTTCCAGGAGAACTGTGAGCCATTTAGGTACCCATCCTTTTGCCTTTTGGCAGCTAGAGGACACCCTGATGCACTGCGATGTGATGCATATTTTCCAGTTATATGGCCCTGACCATCACAACCAGGAACTGGACATCTGGATAGCAGATAGATGAGATAAACTTTATTGTCTTGCCATCATATACCTGGTAGCCACTACAACAAAGTCAAAATAAACCTGACATGAAATTAAAAGAAAAAGCCATGCACTGTGGTCTTAAAAATGCTCAAGATACCCTTTACTGAGTAAAATTACAAACAGAACTTTACTAAATAAATAAATAAATAAAGAAAGAAAGAAATAAAATTGTTCTTTGATAAACAATAAGGAGGCTAGCCAGTAGATGAGGTCACAGATTTTGATATCATGCAATAGCAACAAAAGAAGTGATATATATGTTTGAATTGCCTGTGTTCATTACAGTAAATATCACGCTGGAATTAAAATGGGGACTACCGAGCTTGACTCAGTAAGGAAATTGCCCATAAATAATCTCTAAGCACTTAGTATTATTCTTGTTATGTTTTAAGTATGTGTATGGAATCTCAAGAAGACTTGTCTGAAGTCATGAAAATGTTAGGTATAAAAAGAGTTAGGTATAAAGCGATACATTTCTGCACTGAAAGGATGTTGCCAGGTTAAAAAATCAGGAGTCAGATTATGAGAAATAATATGAAATCATAGTGCCTACTACATCAGAAATGTGGAGTACCTTTAAACACTCTCTGAATTGGAAAGATCATAACAAATTATGTGCTACAGCCTAAAGAGATCAAAGAAGACAGTTCAATATTCATCTGTTATTTGGGAATCCCTCATGCGTTTGCCCTGTATACTTCCAAAAAACAAATAACCAGGGTCAGAAGGAAGAAGTTAGAATCTTCAAAGTGAAATGCGTAAAGAAAATAATTCAGTAAGTATGCCACTGCATAGCACATGTCAAAACAAGGCTGATGACTTCACTGTTTGTGCTGCACTACAATATTGCTGAAACTGTACATGGAGGATCCGGTCCTGAATGGTTCAGAGCAGTCAAGCTTCTGAGTGCTGCAGCCACCAGATTCCAGAGCACTTTTCAAGAAAACACAAAGGCCTGTATGTGAGCATTTGTTCCTCTTCTCGCTAATTGCATAAGCAGTCAGATTCTTAGTGGCAATTTCAAATAAATATTCAATTTTCTATTCCTATTACTACTTTGTTCAGCATGTATGGTTTGTCTGTAGTATACAAACACTTTGCATTTTTTTTTTTTTTTGTTTTAGGAGATAAGGATTTAGTTTTTGAATTTCGTGTGAAAAACACACTTAAACTGTTTCTAAATAATGGCGTATCCTATCCTTGGCTAGCATAAATCAGCACAGATCCCTGATTTGAAGTTCAGTCACTGAAGTCAATGGGGCCAGTGCAGAATTCCTTAGGATTTAGAGTGCTATATATTTTTCTTAAGCAAAACTATTTCAAACCTAAACCATCTGCTCTTGGATAGCTATAAAACAATAGAGTTTATCTTAAAAGCTGTATATATGACCTGTTATACAATGTATGAAGGTCCTTTGACAATATTTGTTCTCACCTAATTGGTTCTTGGTCTTCTTTGTCTTCCTTGCTTTGTGCTATCCTGATTCCACTTTTCTTCGCTCGTGGACAGCCTGAAAGACTGATTGAAAGAAAATATTTTAAACAATTTCTCATTTTGGGGTACGGTCTACAATGGATACACATTCTATAATAAAAACTGGCAGAATGTGTAATCCTGTCCCGTTTCCAAAATCAAAGCTCAGTAGTTTAAACAGGGAGAGTTGTAGTATACAGCCACGAGGGGGAATCCGAGTATCTCGGTTTGTGATGGCAGGAGAGGACTGCAAGCGCTGTGTAGGCCACACACAGGCAGTCCTTGAGAAGGCAGAGAATGCTGCTCTTAAACTCTCCGCCTAACAGTCCCTCCAGCTGACTCAGCAGCAGCAGTGGCAGCTTTGAAAGGAGTAGAAGGCCAGTGTTTAAGTGCTGAGAGTCATCACGTATTCTGTATGTCTGATAGAGAAGGAAAAAGACGCTCAAAAACCAGGTGACTTCATATCTCTTAGTAGGATGAAAGATTTCTGTAGGGGACACATTAGAAATACTATCAAACCTTCTAAAGCATCATGTAATGCTATAGAAAGGTTGAATTAAAAATATGCCAGAGCTCAGAGCTGTATGGTGCCTTCCTGGGAAAGAGTTTAAGTGCTCAGAACACATCCAGACAAAAAGATTTAGTAGAGACAAAGTTATATGTTAGGCCAACCAATATTACTTTTAAGTAGACACTGAGAATGTCATTTTTACTACTAAAAATGGAAAAAGATCACCTATTCCAGGATCTTACAAGTTCAACTTTTTCACGCTAAGCAGTTATAGAAACTGCTTAGTACACTTGACAGTGACTGTAGTAGATATTCAATGACATGAAGGGATTCTTTTAAGTAGCTGCTATCCCTACTGAGGACACAGAAATGTCTATCCAAAACCCATGACTTATGCTCTATTTAAATGTTATTTCCATCTTAACATATGAACAGATAAAAAGAAATCCATTGGTAAGAGCAACACATTCAAAATTACTGAAATGAAAGACAAAGTAGTGTTACAAAAATTTGCCTCAGAGAAAGAAACAAACTAAGGAAATTTTTTGTTTCCAACATGACAAAATGTATTTCAGTGTGGTATAGTAGGTCCTGTTTTCAGGAGGAAGAGACAGAAACAGTGGCAGCAAAAAAAAATTGATTATTTTGTCTTAAAACTAGAGAGGATTATGTGGAACAAGTAGTGAAAAGGTGATGCAATCATGGATGAAAATCTGTGTTGGTAAATAAAAAATAAGCCATGGTCAAAAATGAGACTTTACATGCTGTAAAGTCATAAATACGTCAATTAAATAAAAGGAGGAATGTTGTCACAAGATACTAGCACAGAGTATATTATCTGGCAACATTAGTGAGATGGCATGGCTACATCTACAGTGGTAAACAGAAGGGGCCTAGACCTATTGTCTTGACCCAATACCAGCATGGTCACATCCACACAGCTAAGCTCTCTCTGTAAAACAGGACAACCACATCCATACTGCTTTGATAGAATGAGCTGGATCCAATAGAGCTCCAAGTCATTCCTCGGTCATTCCTCCTGCCTGTGAGATTTTCACTGGCCATAGGTCAGTACCATGTCAGGAAATGCTCTAACAATTTAATAGTGTTGGCAACTCTGCTGCCTTTGTGTAGGACCAACAGAGTAACCTGTGCTCTTGCCCCATTTCATTTCCTAATACAAATGTAGCTGGTCATTTTCCTTTTAAAAGAAAGCTACTGTTACTCTGTGTACAAACTAACTAAATCTCATAAATCCTGTGCCATTTAAAATAGTTTCACATGAAAATTTTAGTGTCATAATCTGTAAAAGACCAAAGGCAAGAGGAAAAGTCTAATGTATTTAGAATAAGAGGAAGCAGGCTAAATTGGTTCATTGACCCACATGTAACCCGGACTGCAGAAAGTGAAGGGAATAGGATGGGTGTTATGTATATCCCTAGATAATCTGCAAAACTAGTTTTACCCACTGTGTGAGAATTAACAGGTTTTACATTAGAAAACTAAATAGTTAATAGAACTGCCTTAGAGAACAATACTTTTTTAGTAGATGTGCAGATGGGTATGCTTGCAGATTATGACATTTTCATAACAAAATCTGAATGAAGAATTTCTGCCTTGACTAATGATTTAATGCTTTCCCATATTAAGTCAATACAATTATCACCTATTGGTTTGTATTTTGATGCATCATCTTTTTGCAATAGATCTTTATATTCTGGCATTATGATTTATTAGAAAATTCTAAGACCTTTCAGATCTTTTAAACAGACATTTCCAACAGACAGCTTCTGAGGATATGATTAATTCATTTTCCTCTGACAGCAGATTTACCAAGAAAACATATGTCAAGGATGAGCCTTCACTTTAAATTTTTTATCCTGTGATAATCAAAAGCTATTACTTCATTTTTGTATCAGTTTAATTCCTTATCTATGAAGACAAAAATTGAGAGAAATTCAGTGATAGTATATGCCAGTATAACATCTTGCATACATTGAATGTCTGTGTGGAACTGCAGAAAGTTATGGCAGGGTTAAATTTGCCTTTATGTATGTTAGGCATTCAGCCATTTTAAGTACAAGTGATACTTAGACATCATGACAGCCATTTAGGAGGGAAGTTTATCATTAATTTCCTTCTGAAACTGAGTGTTGTAAGTGTATCAAATACAAATAAAAATAAAAATGTTAACTCAGATGCAAGAAAAGATAAGTGCTAATTTTCAGCATGGGAATTAGCTGTGGAAGTACTGTGGAGTCTTTCACACTCAACGATTCCAGATTTAGGCTACTGGTTTGCTGCCCTTTTAAAGACGGTGCCTTTTGCCAGCCTCACCAGTTTAAGAGAGTGACCTTGACAAACTTCATGAACAGAACACTGTGAGGCTGCCTTGGTTTAAATGCAGCAGGTCTCCCAGGGCAACACCAGCAATTTTAAGCAAAAAAAGGTGTTACTCCTTCCCTAGTTCTGTGTCAGCGTTCCTGTGCCTGAAGGCAGTCAATGACCTGGGACTGCTAGAGGCATTTTGGAAGAGAAATCAAGGCCTACTCTGCTGACTTATGTGGCCAATACAGAAATGGAGGTGCTTCAAAAGGCTGAATGTACTGAATTCCAATGGACTGGACAAATTCCAGATCATTTTGTTCTGCAGTATTACTTTTTATATCTTTATATGTACTGAGTATGATGCATATTCAAATGAAAACTTGATCCAGCACTCATCTACAATGAAAGAACATAGGAATGAAGAGATTAAACTAGGTAACACCATCCAGTCCTAGAGTAGTCAATAGACAATGTCCAGAGAAAGAATTTTAAAAACAAGCAGGCATGCAATGATACTTCCCTGCTAATCTTGCCAGCTTTTAGATTTTTTCTCTTTGTGACACTTTGGCTTCTCTGCTACGTTGTACTGACTCTTCACTGTCCTGTCTGTTTCTGGTTAAATAGTTAACCAAACATTAAATAGTTAACCAAACACTAAACAGCTTCCTAAAATAGCAAAGTTCAGGCATATCTACACCAAACATAGCATTGATAGAGGTATGAGCTGATAAATCCATGCATAATTAAATGTAGCTATGAATTTGACCTTAAACTACTTTGAAAGTGTGATTTTATCTCCTACATTGCATAAGTGCTTTTAAAAATATTTACATCTTCTCCTTTACAATGTTATTTGTACTCTTGATAGTTCTCTGTGTTTAACAGAAAATAGAGTTGTTATTGTGATCAATCATTTTTACAGCATGTGAAGTTATGGCACATTTCTAATGTCTATGCTATTTATCTTTTGACTTTAAACTGTTGCTTATACTTGGAATACATTTAAACTGGAAGTATGTGCATTGACTAGTTATAGGCTATTGTAAACCTAGGGACTTGGTGAACCAAGCAAACATCCAGACTCAACAGCATTAATATGCATGGGAGAAAAGAGCCTTTACTAACAAAAGAGAGGTGGACTACACTATTATTCTTTGATTAAATAGCGGATAACTATTTTCAAAATATAGTGGAGCTCATCTCCATTGATTTATAGTTGTCAAATACCCACAAGGGCATTGCTAATTACACAGCATGTGGAACATTATCTCTACTGTGGTACCACAATAATTCATTTTGGGGTTACCAGCAATATCTTAATTAGTAAATGTGAATCTTTCTTTGGTCCTTGGTAAAGATCACAGTTATAGTTTAGACGGTCGAGATAACAGCTTTTATCCATAATTTTCTCTTTCTATTCTTCTGACTTAACATAGTTATATACAACACATTGTAATTTAAAAGCAAGCCAAATTATTCTGAAATATATTGACAAGACTATTGCATATTAGATGCAAGAGGTGGTTTTTTTTTTTTTGCTTTTTTTTTTTTTTCACTCTGTTTAACACTGATAAAACTTCAGCTGGGAGAGGAGTAAAAAATGAACTTCATTTCACATTTTAAGAAATAACGAGAGTCTGAAGAGATTGACAAGAACAATCAGGAAACGATTTGCAGGAAAAAAAATGCAGAAACAGAATTTAGTCCAGAAAAAGTAAGACTGAGGTGAATGGTTAAGTTATTCAGAATGTAAAGGAACATAAACTTATAAATGTTGAATTGTTTCTCTGGGCTAACAGAGAAGGAAGAAAACAACAACAACAACAACAACAAACAATTTTCTACAAAGATTTTGCTAGATGCTAGAAAAAATCTTCTTGTCTATTTGGGTAGTGAGCTATGCTGAAACTGAGGAATGTTATTCATTGTATGTAGAATGAGTTAGATCAATGTATGGCTATGTAGAGCACTCAATCCTACTTCAGCGCTGAGAGAGATAAGAGAGGCCTGTTGAAGTCCCTCCTAGCCCTGTGGTTGTTTGATATCAAGAATAAAAACCATCTCTTTACATACCTTCGATGTGAAGCATAATTTCCAGTAATATGCCCAGAGCCATCACACCCAGGGGTGGGACACCTAGAATAAAAATGTAAAAGATATAGAGCAGTGTTACTGACAGGAAAGAAATAGCTGCCCATTTTATATAAAATATATATTTATATATATTAATTGACTCGATAATTGTTTCCACAGAAACAATTCTCCTTGGAGAACTCCAGCCATTGCTAAACCTGAGCTTAATTCCACACCAGGGACAAACATACTTTTCTCATTCATAAAATGTTTTTATTAACTACTCATCATCTGCCCACTCAAACACTTTCTGGATACCTCTTGTATCAGCAAACTACTGGAGATTTCCAGCAGCAGTGTGACACCCCCACACCACCAGAAATGAGTAGTGTTGACAGCAAATGGAATATGCCCAAGATATATTCTTAAGTAATGGCTAACATTACAAGTAAGCCATTTTGTTTTCTGGTAAGGATCTTGCTCTAATCCCACCACAAAGTGTCATGAGACATTGGTGTACCTTTGTAGGCACCCTTCCACCTCTCCATGAGATGAAGAAAATGCCTATGGAAAGGGAAATGTACAGACTGGGAGGTAAAGCAGTCTTCTTGCATAGAAATGGTAACCCAGTTAGCATTCCCAGACATCAAGCAAACAGATACCCTCATCAGTGGAATTTCTAATAGTTGAATGACAGTAGAGTCATCAAAGAAAATGCCTGTTTTTCTCTACGTTGTGAAGATGATTGTGATCACTACAGAATAAGCTAAATTATAATGCTAAGTATAATCATTAGCTGGTATTTGAACTTCTACACTAAATCACAGAAAAGACAAAAAGAAGAATTATTTTATACTCATTTTAATGAACTGTCAAATGCTACATGAATTCCAAAACCTCATTTTTCCTGAGCCTCAGTTTTGATTTTTAGCCATGCAATAAACCTCATTTTGAAGAAAATATCCTAATTTAAAAAAGCATGTGCACAATCTCCAGATGCTGTATTCTGAAACAAGAGATTTCCGTAACATTGACTTCAGTGATTATTTGAATCCAAAAGTCATGCAGACGTTGTCTTTCACCCTTTAGTTATGTGTGAGCTTTCCTCAAAGTTGGTACATACTGGTACAATGCTTTCATGGAGGTTTCTTCAAACACTTGGATGTTTCTTAAAATCAAGAATTCGAGTAACCTGGAATTCAGTGCAATGTTACTGTCATATTCTATTAGGCTGACCTTTTGCTCTTTAAATCTAATAAGCATTACCTACTTCTGAGGAGCTCAGCAGGGCCAAACCTCAAACACGATTAATGCAACCTTGAAAGAGATAAGCTAAACTGAAATTTGTTAGAGTTCTCACATGGTATTCCACTGGACCAGTTCAGTTACTCTATAGAAAACAAAAATGCATTAATGCTTCTAGGATGTAAGCTGGTAAAACCTCTAGGGTTCACTAGATCACTTCCTATAAGTTTCTGGAAGATTCTCTTCTATATAACAAAGATCCTGTGTGCTTTGGATAAGGAATCTAAACAGCATCCTTAAGGATAATTCTCCTTTTCTCTCATGTTATGTGCTTACTTCACTTTAAGCCTTTGCCATAATGGCACTTTATTACTACATCTTTGCATAGGACCAAGTATAATAAACCCATGATCTTGACTAGAAATTATAAGTAATACTGTGAGTCTTTGTGAGTCTTAATATGTAAAAACCAATAGACGTGTTGACATCACACATTAATCTTTCTGCTTGTAGAAAGATTAAAAAAAAAATAAAATAGAAAATTGTAGTTTCTTCTCACATAACTAGGTAAAAATATGGTGAACAAGTCATAGTTCTTACCTGTATAGCCCTTTCCGTTAATTCTTTGCTGTGGCTAGCCCAAATTTTGGAATATAGGCTGGCTAGTACTTTAAGTTAAAAAATAAATGGGGGGAGTCTTATGTTGAGATTTTAAATGTTACATATATATAGATATTTAGATGGTTTGCTTATGGCATTTTGTTAGACCTATAGAGAGAAGATCCACTGCTTCTTTTGTGTGTTTCTTTCTTTTTGTTTGTTTGTTTTGGTTTGTTTTTTAATTACAAGTATCTTCAGTGATCTACAAAACTTATTTCCTACTTCCATGAAGACCAGATATATCACTGAAGCCTGACTGAAGCCTCTAACAATGTTGTATCAAAAGATATAGGAATAAAAATTAATTAATGAATTGCCTAAACTTTGACTCTAAGTGTCCATTGCTTTTAAATGAATAATGGAGAGCAAGAAGCCATTAGACTGCTTCTCTGCAGTTTCTCTGAGGTACTACAAGGATTCCTTTTTTATGAACACATAGTGTTTGAAGCCTCTATTTTTGTCCACATATTCTTCAAGCCTTTTGTGTATAAGTTATTATCAAAACAGCATAATGGTTTTCTCATGTTTTACAAGACTTTTGCTACAGGCAGGCATGATTAGTGTCTTAACAAAGAGGATTTGTAAGATATACCAGTATAACTGATCAGTTGGTCTCAAGATTATACCATTACACCTCAACCATTTGGACACTTACACAATTTAAAAACTAGGCTATTTTTGCATCATTTGGAAAACAAACAAAGAAACAAACAAAAAAAAACAAAACAACAACAATAAAAAAAACAAGCCCACAACCAAAAAATGGAAGCAACTGATATAAAAGAAGAAATCATTTGCTGTAAATTTGAACTGAGAATCTTTAGAAATGGCTCTGTACAGTTCACACCAGTTTAAAATGATATTTTTGATTAAACTAGAACAGATTTTTTTATATAGGCAAGGATTTTAGAAAGACCTTTTCAGATTTTGGTTTTAGCATTATAATAATTGTTTTCTAGTCTCATAAGCAGATATTGACCTAAATGTACAATATAAAATGAGAGTTTAGTGTAGTTGATAAGAACATTTTAAAATCCTGGAACATTTCTATTTGTTCATGTTTCTATTCTATGGGAAGTGTTTATAACTACTGTGAAATATGAGATGGTGATATGAAGCAGTTTGTTTCAACTACAAAGTTACTACAATATTTGCTATCCTAAATAGATTAGATAAGGAGAAAATTACAAGTCCCTGTACCATTAGAATTGTGGGTCTGGATTTTCAGAATACCTTATCATACATAGAACTTGCATATACTCTGCTGCTTTGATATCAACTACTAAATACACGTGAATATTTGACTTAGAAGATTGTACGTGCTGGCAACAGTGCCTGAAAAATATACGTACAAGTGCTTATAAGAGTGAAAGTGATATGAGACCTATTGAAAATGAATGCTGGAGTAAGTGGAAGAAAGAGAAATACAGTTTTCTCAATTACTTAAAGTGAAGGTAATTTGGCAGAATCGGAAGCTTACTTGTAGACTCTACCTAATAGCTTATTGCAGCAAGGAAATACTTCAGTACTGCAAAGAGTGAAGTGACAAAAGGACTTCTCTTTTTAAAGAGTGAAGTTCAGACTGTCTAACACTGGCACTTTACACAAAATCAGAGCATCAAGAAAAAGAGGTTGTCAGTGATGGGGAGTGCAGTCAGCACTGCCTTGATGTCCCATTCAGTTCACAGAACATCCCAGAGAAGCTTTTGTAGGAACATAAGCATAAGCAGAAAGCAGGAAACACAGCAGAACAGCAACAGCTGCAGCAGCTGGATTCAGTATTGGGCTTAGATTCAATAGCAGGAATGAAGAAAACAGAGATAAATAAACTTAAGCCCTATCACTCATTCTTCACAGGAAGAAGGTTTGAGGGTGTGCAGCAATTAAAAAATGCTTCCAGACTATTGAAAGAACTTAAGGAGGTTGCTGGGACTGGGGAGGAAATGGATGCAATGCCCAAATGGGTTCTGAGAGGGTTTTTCCAATGCCAATGCTTAAAAGTCTTGATGCAAGCTCAGCTCAGAAGAAAAACCAGCTTACCTCAGTACAGAAGGCTACAAATAAAATATACATTTAAACCTATATTCCTAGGTTTTTATTTAGATCTATAGGAGCTATATAAATTGACACACAACTTGCATATTTAAATAATTTATAGATCGGCTAGCATGAAAACAGAAAAGTTGTTACACAAAGGTGCTAAGAATGGACAGAAGTAGTTTTGTCCTTCTTCTGTATAGCTTTGGTTGACTTACTTTTGATTGATTTAAGATGTAAATTATCTCTAAAATTACAATAAAACAAAGATATAGTAATCTGTAATGTAATGGATAAGTTTTATTATTTTTTTTTTCCTGTCAAGAATTTTTACCGCAAAATGACAATGGCTTTTCAGAATCAGAAGGATTATACTTCCCTTGTTAGAAGGCAGAGCTCATGGAATTTTTTTTTTCAGTACATGCAGTCTGAATATAGCCCAGGGCCTGGGCTCAGGCTTGGGCTTGGGCTCAAGCTCAGGCTTCCTCTCTCTAAGAAACACTTGTGTTACTGAGATTCAGCAATATGGTAAATTCTGTTTCCATCTCAGTCAAATCTTTTCTTCAGGGTTTGGCCAGTTTATATACATATATAAATTGAAATGGAAACCTTGGATGTAGAATTATACAAGCACACATTCAGCACACCACCCAAACAGAAGTTAGATCACATGATTACATTTTTCACTAGTAGGCTGAGAATTTTTGATTTAAACTTCAAGACAATTCTAGCAGCTGTAACCAATATACCTTTTAGTCTCCCTTTCCTCTGTCTCTTTCCCCTTCAACCACTCTTCTATGGCCTGCGCCAAACCCTCTTCCTCAATACACCAGATGGTCATTTCAGCCTCACTGTCCTTATCAATAAGGCCAGTTCACCTGGTTTCCACTATGGAAAGGACATGTTATTAAGTTAGCCTGTAGTTTTCACATGAATTGTCAGGTTTGTATCTGTATCAGGTTTGTCTGTACTTGTTTTTAGCTATAGCTTTCTGGGGATTAGTAATAGCACTCAGTGGACACTCTACAGACACTCTACAAATAAAGAAATAAAAACAGCCACTAATAAAGATGAAGAGTATTGCCAATAATGGCTATGGCAAACTCCTTCTATATTGTTTCTGTACTGAGGATGCTGGATTTCTTAGAACTGAAATAAAGCCATTATTTTTTCTCACACTGGTGATGCCAAAAGCCATCAGACGGTTATTCTTTCTAGGACTTACCAAACTATACTAGGATTCTATTGCAATGGATAGATACTAAATATCTTTCGTGACCTGTTACTAGTAAGATAATGTAATCAGTTCTAAAGTTTGAAGTTATCTTTGTTTTTTGATTATTATTTTTTTGTTGGTGTGTTTTACACCACTTTGCACCCACTACATTGTGGATCCAATCTTCCCTTGAGCCTTAAGTGACTACCATACACACAGAATATTTAGCCTATAAATTAGTCATTAAATATTTTAAACTGATGTAGCTAGCAACCCAAAAGAAAGATCATATTGAATTGAGATGGGGAATAAGGCAGCAAGTTGTACAAAAAAATCAGAATGGACCTTTAGAATGTTCCATACTGCAAAAGAATTGGAATTTAACAGAAAGTTATATCTTCCCCATAGTTTTATTTTGACCATGCTGTCAATCTCTATAGTAGAGATGTGATTTTCTGTTGAAGACTCAGAAAGCCTAGAGAAATATAATTGTTTCCTGTGGGATTTTTTCATAGCAGAATGTAGAATTTTTTATTGTCTGGTGGTTTTCATGTATTTGAAATTCTGTTTTATTTGACTGAATCACCAGGAATGGAATTCATAGGTTGGGAGTCTGGAAGACAGACACAATAATACTTTGCATTTCTATCTTTCATCTGAAGATCTGAAAGCATTTTACAAACATTAATGGATAAAATCTCACAATAGTGCTTTGATGAAGGAAAGGATTTAGCAGACAAAAACTGGGGCATACAGAGGCTAAATGACTTTACACAGAAGAAAACAGACTAGAAGAGATTCTTATTCCCTGCTTTGTTTGACGTTATAAAGCCATGTCTCCTCTGAAACTACATTTAGATTCGAAAACAAAATATTGTTCTTTTCTAGTCAGGTAGTCCAAAAAAAAATGTTACAAAAGTAGAACTGCAAAGATATGGTGTTTGCAGTTCCCTAACCTGAATGTGTGAGGAATGAGTGAAAAAGGGGACTGAACAAGAAAAGGAAGGAATGAAAAGATTTCTCAAATGAAGAAACAGAGTTTTTAATAAGGTCTGATAAGCTTATGGTATGTCTATGCCTCTACAAATTTGAGTGCTTTTAAAAAAAACAATATGTGCAGCTCTTGATAAACAAGTCCCATGTTTAACTCCAAAGAGATAACAATAATAACCTGGTTCTTTCCTATACCACACACCACTGACCTGCAGGGAGGACTGCAGGGGAAGATGAGATGATAAATAGAGCTGTGCAGTCCTCAGAGGAGACTTTTAGGCCATAGATGTGTCAGTAACAGTCAGGGTTGTGGCTACTGTTATGAAAACTCCTACTTAGAAGGAACTGGATTGTAAACAGCAACTCACTTTGCATTTACCTTTCTGAGCAGAGTAACTCTGCCAGTAAGTACTGTCCTACATGTTGCTATGAAGGCAGTATGTACAGATGTATACATGTAAATCTTGCAATCTTATTTTCTGTCTCAGGCACTGTGGTAGATTGTCAAGCTCTAATTAGGCATGTAAAGTTGGAACGTTGATGATTCCTTTCCTCAAGAAGCCACAGAAAAGACAGTGTCTATTGTATCTCCAGCAGGAACACAGATGCTTTTCCACTTTTACCCTGTTGTTTCTACTTTAGTGTTGTTACTTCCATTCACTGCCTAGACAGAAACCTTCTATCTATACAATCTATTTGCAGTGTAAAACTGTTAAAACTGTTCTGCTAGGATGGATTAATTTTCTCTGAATTTCCCTCAATTAAGCTGCATATACTTTTATCACTTCTTCTTTTTCACATTTTCCACCATTGTTTTTCTTTCTTGACGACTCTTTCTCCTCATTTTCAATCCTTTCCCTTCAGTGGAACAAGGACTTCCACTTAACTTTTGTCTCCAGTTTGCTTTCCATCTTTATTCCTCCTCAGTGTTTTTCTTCTACATTTTACTTCTGCCTTTTCCAGATCCTTTTCACAAAATCTTAGAATCACAGAATGGTTGAGGTTGGAAGGAACTGTTGGAGATCAGAGGTCCATCTGCCCTTCTACCCCATTCCCGCCCCCTTCCTCCCTTTCCACCCAGAGCACGTTGCCTAGAACCATGTCCAGGTGGGTCTTGAAGATCTCCAAGGATCTCCACGACCTCTCTCAAGATCTCCACGACCTCTCTGGGCAGCCTGTGCCAGTACTCCATCATCTGTTTTTTCAGATGGCACCTTCTGTGTTCCCCTTTGTACCCACAGCTTCTTGTCTTGTCACTGGGCACCACTGAAAAGAACCTGGCTTTGTCCTCTTTGCACTCTCCATTTCCTTTCTTATTTTCAATTGTAATTTTTCAATTTTATTTTTCTCCCTTTTACATTTTTCTTCCATGTCCCCTTTGGCTGTTGTCTTCATTCTCCGTTCCTCCCTCATCCTTTCCTCCTTTCATGACTTTAATAACCTTGAAGATGACAGTTCTTTATTCCTTTCCTCCTCTTTGTTGTTTCCTTCTATTATCTATCTTCTCTCATCACTCTCCTTGTCATCCTGCTTTTTTCTCCCAGCTGATTTTATCTTTCCCTTAGTCTGCATTGCATGTGGCCCTCTTACATAGCTGAAATGACTGGGTACACATTGCATCTTTGTGTCAGAGGAGAAATTTTTCTGTGTGGTGAAACCTTAACACTGAATTTCTTGACTGGCAAGACACGATGAGTCACTTTCTTCCACACTTGTTTTCATTAAAGTCCCTGCAAACTTTATCATTGGCTTCAAAGGGAACACAACCAAGCTAGCAGTGGGTGCTGCTGAAAATTACATTCACAGCTCATTTGAAGCTTATTTAAATTGGTTCAAGACGAGACAAAAACTCTGTGGGACAGGTATGAAGATAATGGATAATCTCAGTGGACCTTCAGTCTATGATTTCATATTCCAGGCAAAACATATGATCTACTCCTCACAAATATACTTAAGAAAGAATGTGAAGTTAAACACTTATAAATATCAAAGTTTCACAAAGATGCATTGTAAGCCAAAAATAAAAAGGAAGTTAAATTTAGATTCATATGTTAATTAGTTCCTTGTATTCAGCCTAACAAGAAGGAGAACTTAATCACGCATATTTAGTTTTAGCAAAAGTGCTAAATGCTACTTTTTCATATGTAAAATACTGCTAACATTTCTTACATAGCAGAATACTGACATGAAAGTCCTTATTGCAGGTAATAGGAAATTAAAAATAAAAACATAAATAAATAATCCCAACCCCCCAAACCATAACAGGTATAAAGGAAGACAATTTGAAAAAAGGACAACAGAGGCTGTCCCCATTCCCCTATCCCCCATCTCCTGTCATTTGTGTTGGTATGGCAAATGAATTAATTGAGTAAAAATCTATTTTATCATTTGTTCACAGGGACTGGGCCCAGTGCAGTTCCAGTGAATGGACAAGATATCAGGGAATCCAGTCAGGGATCATTCCTGGAACCAAGCCCTCTCAGAAGATATCGAGAGACGTTCAGGTTGGAAATTGGAAAGACATGGCATGGTAAGTGGTAACTTGTTGTTACCACTTTCATTGTACGGTCTTTCTACCCATAAGGGAATGATGCCAGGCCTATGGAGCTAGTCCAGACATGAGACTAAAATAATTTTGGCTCAGAGGGTTCATGGAGTAATTTCAGTCATTTCTATCTCTGCTGAGAGATTGCTCCATCTCTCTCTTTGCCTCTATAAATCCCCAGCAACTGAATGGTTCTAAACTGGGGGTGGCAGCATACACTCCTCCTTAGGTAAAATTTAATTAATTCCTTAAATTTTTGCATGTATAATTTTTGTGTCCTTAGCTCCTGGTACTATCTGCATTGCATTTCTGCATTTTTTGAACGTGTGTGTGGGTGAGAAAGAACATGATATGCTTCTTAATTAAACTGAAATCCATTTTCCTATAAACAGACTAAAATGCATCCTGCTGGCATTTAAAATATCACTGTGCACTCGCATGCACAGATACACATGATGCTTTTAAATTAATTATATTGCTTTAGAAAAAAATACTTCTGTGCTTTCAGTTACCACCTCTGCATGCTGTCTGTTCTGCTAGCAGTCAGGACTTCCCAGCCTCTCTGCAGCAAGTGCAATGGTGTGTTGCCCGCTGTTCTCACATCTAGCACCAGCATATACTGCCTAATATGCCAGTTGCCAACGGCATGGTAAGTACCTAATGTGAAATCACTTCTGTGCACTACCCAGGGGGTGTTCCGTTCACAGAAGCTGCCAGGGGGAAGCTGTGAATCAGCTCTCTCCCTGGGCACCTTGCCCACGCTTTCTCTCCTGCCAGCATCGCCTGCCTTGGAGGCAGCACTGGCCAGCTGCACATCCCATCCCTGCAACAGCGAGCACTTCCTGGCACCAGGGATGAATCAGTTCCAACATATGCAAATTCAAATGTTCATTTCCAAACACCTCATGCTTTGAAAAAAGCTTCATTTTTATAGTGAAGGAATAACACAAAATTATAGAGGCATGGAGAAAAATGCAGTAGGAGATAGCCTTAAGACAGCACATCCTACAGCTAGGAGCAAAGCCATGCAAATTCTCTGTCTCCTAATAATACTGCTGCAAACCTGTAATTCAGAGTAAGGGTAAGTATGATTTTGAAATACATGGGTTTTTCTTCAGTAATTCAGGGTGGACACATTTGTTTCTGAAGAAGAGTGTCCTGTTGCTGGTTGGTCTTACAAAATGGGAACTACTAAGCCTCTCAAGAATATCTGCCACTCAGTCACTGCAGAGCAAGAGTTCTAGTCAGGGTTTGCAGAACAGCCAAGAAGAGTGACTTATTTTCCTTCTTGTTTGTGAAAAGAGGTCAGAGAGAAGCAATTGAAGACAATAGCACAGGTATAGCATTTTGGAATTCTTTACCTTAGAAGACATCTTCAAAAGCTCTTGCAACTGCTCTAGCTTTTCTATTTATGATGTAATAAAAGTTTTAACACAAATTTAAATTTATATTATGCCAAATATTGAATACTTTAAAAACACATTATTTAAAATAGAGATTTTTTTTTCCCTGTTAATGGATTTACATTACGGTTAGGTCAGTAACCTAACTGGTTGCCTTGAACACCATAAAATTATCAATAGCATCATTCTTGAACTGCTGTCTCTATGTTGCTACTTCAGACGATTCATGCTCTGCTCTTTTGTACTATGTACATCTTATCCTTGGTAAAGAAAATACCAAAGGCTCTAGCAGGAACAGCAGTATGACCTTGAACGTGTCCTTTCCTGAGTTTCCTGGAGGTTTGGGATGACTTCAAAAGCTACAAATCTGGAATACTCAAAAAGTTCAGCACCTCCACAAGAAAGACTCAGAAAAACAAGAAAAAACAAGAAAAAACAAACAAACAAACAAACAAACAAACAAAAAACCTATCAGATTAGGGCTACTAAAAACAGAGGAAACAAATTAAAAACTTTTAATAGTCAATAAAAAACTTTCAATAGTAGCCTTAACAGTCTACTACTGTTGTTGGGAAGAAGGTTTACTTCCTGGCTTTAGACATTCCTTAGCTATTCTATTTATCTGTTTTTCATTTGAACATAACTGTTCAACTTGTACACTCACACATAATTCACCAAGAGCAGTAACCTAGAAGAGTAGGAACAGGGATAGTTGGATGTAAAGTAAAAAAGAAAGGAAAGGCTGAGTGGGAAAGATGGAAAGAATAACAGCTTGAAGAAATTTCAATTTATATGCTCTCTTTCAAATTAGTTCATTTAATATTGCTATGAAAGACTGAGCCTACAGAAACATCTGTGATATTTCTAGCCCTTTATGATTTAGAAAGAAACAGGAGTCCCATCTCTAACAAGAGTTCTCTCAGCCTAGCATTACGGCAAAGCCATAAATGAACAGGATGGTAAACACCTTTGAGTTATATGGAAAACATATAATGGGCTGAATGAGGGCTCATAAGTTGGAAAAAAAAACACAAAACAAAACATCCAAATAACAGAAATGTAATGGGCTTGATTTTTCTTCATGTTATTAACAGCTCTTTTCTTAGTCTTCTGTTTCAAAAGAGAAATGAAGATTATTTTCAGTGCATATTCAATAAGGTAAAATAAATTAAGCCAGGAATTTAGTGTAAAATGTGTTTATGAGACTAACTGCTCCATAAGGCTAAGAGGTATGTTTTGTTCCATGCACACTCACTATGCTGTACCGATTAGCAATGTGAACAAGCATTATTTCACTATAAAGTTCCTATATTGGATGGATTTTTAAATCTCTTCTGAATATACGGTTTCTATCTGAAAACACGTGCCATCCAATAAGGACAGGCTAATGTTTGGAAGAGGGAAGCAAGCCCTCAAGGGTTTCACTTCTCTAGACAGATGAAGGACAGGAACTTTCTATTTTGGGGGTGAAGAGTCAACAGCAAAAGAGAAAAATCCTTCAGTTTTTGTCTTATGAAAACAAACATCTTTTTCCCTCTAGGCCTACAAACATTTGTCAGAAGCCCAAGTGAGGACGTGAAAATACTGAGTGTGAGTTATATCATACTGTAAGATGCAGTCTGGTCTAGTGAGAAGGCTAATGAACAGTACAGCTAAGAGAAATCCACTTTTGTTACTGATTTATCATGTGAGTTTATACTCATTTTGAGCAGCTTCTCAGGCATGCTGTAAGTTTTGGTGTGATTGACTTGAGACCCATGCTCCATCTTGACTTTTAAGTATAACTTCACCATTTACTTGAGCCTTAAATTACCTTAGGCCTGCAATGTTAAGCAAAGCTTAATGGCATATTGAAGGGAAAATTCTTATTGCAAGTCCAGTCAAGAACCTATCTGCAAGAAGGACAGGTTAAGCACAACTAGAGCTATGCCTATCCCTACAAGTACTCCATCCTACTGCCTTGAGGTAGCCTCAGAAGATAGGCAGTGGACAGACAAATCAGTCCTAATGAAGTAATACTCAGGAGTGAACAATGTCTTCTGCACCCTTCTCAGAACTCTAAGAACTATAAACACTTAGTTGCAAGTCTGCATTGCTGCATGATACAACAGGATGTTTAGGGTCTTGGAGCACTTGATATATGAGGCTGCCAGAGCTGGGCTTGTTCACTAGGAAGAGAATGATCTTACTGTGTAAGAAACAATCTTATTTCTGTCTACAAATACCTAGCAGGAGGGTGTGGTGAAGGCATAGCAGAAGTTTTCTCAGAAGTGCACAGCTGAAGAATAAGGAGGTAGCAGGGACCAGGTTCAGCACAAGAAAGTTCAACTCATTAAAAATAAATAAGTAAATACCACAAGGGCAAACCCTGGGCAAACCCTGGGACAGGTTGTGGAATCTCCAGCCTTGGAGACACTCGACAAGGTTCTGAGCAACTTGCTCCAAATGGATTACTGGAGCAAACTGAGCAGGAGTTTGGAGTAGATAACTACTGGAGGTAATTTTGCATGATTTTATAGGTCTGAATGATATAGATCCTTAATGCTCTATCAGAGAGTATACTGTTTGGCCTCTTATGGTAGCACAGACACAACTTTTCATTACTGATTTCCGGGAAGACCAAGCCCTATTATTCTACCTGATTTCCAACCCTTTCTTGATAATTCAAGTTCAACCAACAGCTAATTCTTTTGTATAAAAATTTCAACAATTCTATTTAAAATGATTATGAAATCCAGTTTGCCTAGTTAATGAATGCTCAGAGAGGGACTGTGTAGCCTGAGATAACGTTCCCAGTTTCTGCTCCAGGCATTAAACTGCCTCTGCTTCTGAGTTTCCTGTCCCTCTCAACAGGGTATTGCAGCTGTCTGGATAGCAGTAAGAGAAACAACTGAGCTTTCAGCATGGTACTCAATGACCTGAAAAGGGTGCTATTTCACCCTAACCTGTCAAACTGTATGAAGGAGTTTGCACTTAATGTGAACAAAGGAGACATCCTTTCAGTCAGGGCAGGAACCTCTGATAAGACCATTAAGACTGTTCCAAGCTAAACTACTCCTTGTGCTGGAATCTGAGACTGTATTTGAACAGCACTTAAGTAATAATTCCAGCTTTATAAGAATGTTCCAAGGTATCATTAACTATAGCACTCAAAAATGAATTGTGCTTTTTATTGTCAGGTGATATTCTCTAGTGTCTTTTCTTACTTTGTCCCTCCTTACTTTCTCCTTAAAGTTAACAAAGGCAGAAAGGCCAGGCTTTTGTACAGTTTCCCCTTCTGTAACTCCCATAAGATTAGTCAGTGCAAGCTTGGTTTATACTGTAAACATTTCATGAAAGAACCACTTTAATTTTGCAGTCTAACAGCTTCAGGAATTGCTTCCTAAACAGCCGTGCAAAGTGCTGGAGAAGTCAGAGGTTACGAACAGGGATAAATGGCTGTATAGCACAATGGCACTGTGAGGCTGCTGCACAGTGCAGTGTATAAAACAGCTCTGTCTCTCCCAGAAACACTTTGCTCCCAGTTGGGAATGCAGGCAGAGAGAAGTGTTCATGCTCTATTATATCCTAGGGCTCAGAGCTCTCATACTCTGTAGAATTAGAAAAGTAGAGTTGAGTGAGAGGCTAACAACTTTGTCTTACACACTTTTTATAACAAAGAGGTTTCCTTCTTATTTTTATTTATTTATTTTAACAAAACACTTCCTCTTCCAAAATCACTTGTTGCTTTTGTGTGCTTATAGCCAAATATCCCTGAGCATCTATTTACTGCTCTTTACTCTCATTTCTAATTCACTCAGTTAGTTTTGATGCAGATCTCATGTAAACATTGATCAATTATTTTCTCTCTGAAGGTTTTCTTTTTCCAAGGTGAGTATTTACATCTTGTATTCAAACAATTTTATTTATTTTTTAACACAATATCCTCATAAAGATTCCTGATAATTAACTGTCCCCTGACAAGATTTGGGAGAATAATACCTGGGCAGGAACAGAGCTGAAACACAAATTCTCTGTCTTGATTAGCTCAGAAGTTGTGATCTTCAGGTATATACTACATGGAAGAAGAGCATCTTATGACACCCCTGGCAATGAATCACGGATAGGCAGAATTCCAGTCTGAGCACCCATACAGCCACAGGAAATTCATACATTTCAAGATGATTATAGCATCTCAGGAAAGTCAAACGAAAGACTGTGGAACAGGTTAGTCATCAAACTTCAGAAATTTTTCCTATAGTTTGCCACTTCCCAGTACTCATTGTGTACTGTACCTCTCATACAGAATTTAATCTGTTAGTTGTGTCTTTAGAATGTGCTCTATTTTCCTTTTTTTATGCCAAGGGAAATTTATGGACGAGACTGGTCCAAGGGAGAAAAAAATCACCTTTTTTTTTTTTTTTCTAATACCATAAATACCATAAAATTAATTACAGTTGCTTTACTTTGTTACAGTTGCTTTACTTTGGAATGGAAAATATTTTCATTGATGTGAACAGACAAAAAACTTTTCTTAACCTTAAAGACATTTCCACTTCATTCTTGATTATATAAGGATTTATATGAAAACATACACACATTTGGTCTGTTATACATTAACAATCACAAGATTTTTTTTTCAAAAAATGGAGATAAATGGTTCTTATATGTTTACTTATTACCTATTTTTAAACAAGTAGCATTTACTGTGGGTTCAGTATGCTTAATACCATCATTTTCAAAAAAGAATTAAAATCAGGTAAAATATGGTTAAAACATTGTATTCTGGATATAAATTTTGTATATAAATTGGTAGACAATTACTTCTCATATGAATTAAATATTTATTTATTTATTTATTTAATTTGTGGAGGTTTATTGTATTAAATAGAAGTCAAATAAAAGTTAAAGAGCTTCCTTACCAAGCTTTTATTAATACCTCTAAAATGTTTTCTTCTAAAACAAGTAATGATTTAATGGGACCCTGCCTATGACAACAACATGAAACTGCTTTTGTCTGGTGTAAGAAGTGCAAATTCTGCTCATGGGGATATGCATGGAATTTGGCCTTGTAACATTGTTCTCACTCCATTAGAAAAAAAGCTGCTCAGGGCCAGCTTTTTACAACTACCAAACATAATCTCAGATCCAAAGCCAACTAAGTCTGGATCAAGTCTCAGTCTCTCTCAGAAACATTGGAGGTCCTTTTCTGTAAATGACTGCTTAGGATTAAATTTTTATCTGTCTTTAAAAAATAAAGAAAAAATAATAATTCCGTTCTTTCAGATTATTACACTTAAGTCACAACAAGTGTACTGGGTGTTATTAAAAAACAAGGCTTGCCCCTCCTTCACTGCACCTATGCTTTTGGAACATACTTACGCTTTCCTGACAGATGTTTCTTGATTAGTGCATCAGAGGAAAACAAATCACCACCTACAATGGTTCCTGGAGAAGCCTTGAGAAGAAACCCATAATCTATATTTTTAAAATGATTTTGTTATTTAAATACAAATTTTATGAATTCTTTTTTTTTTTTTTTTCCTTTTCTTAATTTATTCATAACTTTTATTCAAGGGGAACAAAAACAGCAATGTATCACTGCAGTATCCAGAGAGTACCCAACATTCACAGTTTTTATAACCAAACTTATTTGTGAAATGTAAAATGTGTATTGAATTCATATTCTTTAAAATAGGATAACCCAGGGTTAAGTATAATCCTGGTACTTAAATGAAAAATATATAAATATTTGTAAGAATTGTCCATCATAGTTTTTCATTTTTGTATCTATCATATGCTCACAACCTAGAAATTCTGTGATTCTGTGATCTGCATTATAGATTCAGATCATATAGCCAAAAAGAAAATTATATGTAGTTTACATATTAAACTCTGAATTCAGCATTCAGTAGACTGCATTTAATACAGGGTCATTTTAGCTCTTTGAAATATTGTCAGTTTATACAAGCAAACAACAAATCCCTAAGCTCATTCATTGTTTAGCAGGAAAAAATGAATTGAATTGTGATTTTCATACACTAAGCCTGCTTTATTTTATTTATTTATTTATTTATTTATTTGGTGTGAATTATGTGTTCAAGAAAAGAGCCAGACTGACTGGCCTGGAAAAAAATAGTTATACCTGTAAAACAAAAACAAAAAACAAAAACAAAAAAACTAACAAACAAAGCAAAAGAACAAAGAATGACTGTGTTTTGGTTTTCTTATAAACTGTGTCTGTATGATTTGATTCCTTTCCTACTTAATACAGAAGTGCTCCAGTATCTAATCTTTTGAATAAATTATATTTATAGCTCTTTTAAGCTGATCATATGCTTTCATAATGATGTCCCCATTAAACTGCAGCCTAAAAATTTGGAAACAGTATTCCATTCATCTCAGCATAGTGCTATCTCTCAAGTTTGAAGATGGCATTTTAAATATCACTCTGATTGACTACTTTACAGCTGATTGTTTAAATAAAACAATGTAAATAGTATAATTCTGGAAATCACTTTTTTTTTTCTTTTCTTTCTTTTTTTTTTTTTTAGACTCAATTATTTTCAAGGCTCTATCTTTTTCCCTTTTTACCACAGTCCAAAAAAATAAATAAATAACAATAGTAATGTGCTTCTCCAGCAGTCCTCCTCTACCTCTTTTTTATTACAGAAAACAGATACTGCTGGAGCTGAGTGCAGTGTAAGCACAGTTGAGCTTACACATTATAAAACTAATTAATGATGGCCAATGCTAACACATCCCTCAAAATCAAAGGTTGTTTCACATAGTGTACACCAAATAAGCCCATGCTGAAAGAGCACAGTGTTATCTGTAGGAGAGAAACCAGTAGACTTTGAAGCAGTGGAAATTCTCTGTGTGTTAGGGTAGAAGAGCAATTTTTACATGCAGATGAGCAAATGTAAATTCCACTTACTGGGAATACAAAAGTATTGTAAAATAAGGTTACGATGAGGTGTTTATGAGGGATATGGGATATTTTAGGGATATAAAACATTGATATAGAAACTACAGTGCTGCAAAAAATGTGTGCCACATAAAGTCCCAATAGCAATTAGATAAAAAATAAAGGGGTGAACTTAACCACATGGCAAAATTAGATGTTACTGTGCAGATACAGACACCAAGTAATCGAGTTAGCAATTGGCCACTCTAAGAAACCAAACAATGCAAGGGATTTTGTACCTTCAAAGATTTAAATAAGGCAATCAAACATGAATGCTAACCCAAGAGAGCAGCTGAGGGCATCTGCCCAGATCATCACTGTTGTATTTTAGCGTAACTCCACTGAAGGCAATGGAGCTATGCTAATTTACACCAACTGAGGATCCAGGCAATCATATTTAGGACTTCAAGTGACAATATTACTTTTATTTTGTGGTATATATTAAGGGTTTTGGCAAGTCTGACCAAACACAGAAAGTGCAAAACACTGCACTTTTATTTCCCCTTTTAGCAAGTGTAGTTTACGCAACTTCCCATGGGGATTGCCTCAGCACTTGGGATATACCACAGCATCATGTTGCAGATCTTTGCGGATCTGGATGGAATGAGCAATTGGTTATGATCTGTTGGTTTGAAGCAAAAAATGGTCAACATCACAATGGGAGTTTGCACAATAACCAAATTGTGCCAAAGAAAAGACCCTTGAATTGAATACAAGCAAATGCCAGGCTGAATGAGATTAATTATGTAGGACACATTCAATGACAAAGAGATATGACCAAACCCAAAGAAGTCAGAGGTAACTGTACAAATGGAAAGACTCCAAGACAAGAAGGCCTTAGAGAGATTCATTGGGCATGTTAACATAACTGAGCAAACTCATTGATAATTAATCACAATTAAGTGCTCCTCTCAGAATAGCTGCTTAGGGACTGCACAGAATGGCACTGGAATGACTGACAAGAGAAAATTTTTGAAAATTAAAATGAATCATCAAATAAGCATTCACACTCAAATAACTGTTGATTAGTGAAGAGTCTTGGAACTAAGGGTAGCATCTTCAAAACTGTTTAAGTTGTTATTGCAGACACTAAATTCCACTTTCAAAGTTAGGGATATAGAAGTTACAGGGATGTGGATTCCCAGTGCTTACATTCTTTTTGAAAACAAACTTTAGATTCTTCATACAGGTTGTCTGAAAAAAAATGATTCTAATTCAGTCAACATTCATCTGAATTGAGACTATTCCAGGTTCCAACTAAAAGGCAAAGGCTTTAAAACACTGATTAGAATCCAAACAGCAGCAGACGTATGGCTAGCATATCTTTTATTTTAAATAATTAAGTGCATAGAGAAGAAAGAGGCCATAAACTATTTGAGTATTTTAAATGCCATTGTGCACATTAAAGCTTCTAATTCCAGAGTGTTTCATGGTATTGAAAACTTACTAAGGCCCTGATTCTGCAAGGTGCTTCATGCAAACAATTTTGTGCCTGCATGGAACATTTCACAGTATCAGAGGTACTGATATGCAGATGACTTATAAGGAGCTTTTTAGAGAGTACATGCTTTTAAGACTACCTTTCAGTGATGAAAACAATGATGAAGGGTCTTATGTAAACAGAACTCAAGTATTTTTCATTTTGGAGACAAAAGTTGACAAAATTAAGTGAGAAAAATGGAATGACTCAACCTTACCAGAGTCTGAATGAGTTATTCTAACAGAAAAAGCCCAGCCACTTCCATATGTAAAACTTATTGCGACTATAGAGATGAGGTTGCTGCAGATGATGGGTTTCTATACAAAGGACATTATCATAACACCACACAACATGAGGTTGGAAATGCTAGGTATAACCTACAGTGCCCATTTGAGTATTGAGAAGTGCAGGAACAGAGCCCAAGGTGTTCTGTTCTGGCCAGGCATGCATGCTGCCATCAAAGATAAGGTATCCAAGTGGAAATCTGCAATAAATACAGGAAACAAAAATGCAAAAAAAACCCACTGAAACCACATGAGATTCCTAATTTCACTTGGCCCAAGGATCTAGTTGAACAAAATGGGAAAGATTATTCCTTAAAGGGGAACTAATATTAGGGATCTATGTTCCTTGGTTTTGTTTTTAATAATTTAAATTAGATTTGCACACTAACTTGCAATTTAATAACACATTGTAAACTGTAGTTTATTTTACCATAACATTGCAGACAAGTTAATAAAATACTATTATTTACAAATGACTTGCTCTAGCCATTTTTAACATTACACCAAATACATCATGTCTGGTCCTTGCAATCACATTTTCCATATAGAAATTAGATAAAACATCAAGAAACTTAAAAAAATATTTGAAGATTCAAAGAATACTTACTTAGCATCAAGTATTGAATTGTAACATAAAATCACTTACTAGGCACAACAACTTTAGTATTCAAGAAAAATTTAAATGGCAACATCTACTGAGTTTCCCACATAATAATAATAATAATAATTAAAAAAAAAAAAAGACAAACAGCAGAAAAATAGGGAAAGGGGAAAAAAAAAAGGATAACATGAATGGAAGTGATTATTACTCTTGAAACAAAGAGTAGTTTTCTAAGAGAAAAATGAGTGAAAACTGTATAATAGGTGATAGCCTTCCAAACGTCAGTCTTGCTGAATTCTTATAAGAGGACAGATTCAGTCTAAGCAGGAGAAGGAAAGGAAGGGAAAGGAAAGAGAAGGCAAGGCAAGGCAAGGGCAAGGGCAAGGCAAGGCAAGGCAAGGCAAGGCAAGGCAAGGCAAGGCAAGAGGTAGTACTCCTGTACAGATGAAGCAACAAATATACACCCAGGCAGCGAATTTCCTTCATGTAAAAAGTAAAATTTTATCTCAAGTGGCAAACACAGGATGTAGGTGGAGGAACCACTTCAGCAGCTAAACAGATCTCTGCAGAAATAACTGTTCTGACTAGAAAAAGTGACTGTGTATTGGGAGAGCTATCAAAGTTTAAAGAGGATAGGTACTGATCAATGCCCAATAATAGTCTCATTATCTGTCTAAATAGTCTCGTTATTTGTCTAAAGATGGGAGTGTTTCCACAGTGTTTTATTAATTATCCTATTTATTTTTGTCTCTACCTTTCAATTCTGTATTTGGAGAAGGCTTATTATATTTATTTATTTATTTATTTATTTCCAGATGACTAAATTGAGGAAGCAAATATTACTTTTTTTCCAGTACTATTTGATTTTATACATTAATCATTATAAATAAAACATCCATATCTGTGAGGATATCCCTTCTTCCAGTTGCCAGTTTTTGCTGAGAAAACTGCAATAAAATTACTTAGTAAACCAATAAAAAGTGAATATTTAAAGTTATACTAACATGGAAGATTTTTCCTATAACTTTGAGCTAAGCTAATCCTTTCTATCCAGAAAAGGGTACTGCATGTAGTTATTCCTCCTTGAAAAGTTGTGGTGAACCTTTTAAGCCAGGGAGAGCTTTAGAGAAGCTCACTTTTCCATTTGGACTTAGTGAAAGACAATGCTAGGATGACACAACTGGGAATGGGGAGACAAGGCTAAGGGGAAGATAAAAGAAAGAGTAGAGGATGACCACCAAGATATGAAAACTAGTGTAGAGTGACAGGGAGAGAAGGAGGCACATAAATTCAAAATCTTTCTTTATTTTAGAGAATGCACAAAACCAGACTGAGTTCCTAACTTCCAGAAGAAAAAAGGTGGAAAAGAAAAGCTTTCAGGCTTTATTGCATAGGCTTTATTTCAGGTTTTATTGCATGAAATGAGACTGTCCTCCTCCCTGTAAGTGCTGTAGGGTAATGCCAAAAGATGTCCTCCACAGAAACAATAATGACATGCAAAATCTACATAAAGACATGGATGTTTGGGTTCTGAAGTAATGGGAGTATTATATATCATCCATGTATCCAGACTCATAGGCACCTGGTTGAACTGGAAATCTTTCTGAGGTTCAGAATCTTTAATATAAGCACTAATGTAATTTCCCGTAAGAAAACTGACCCAAAAGACAAAGGGTAAATGTTGATAATCTGACAGTCAGTTCCACAGTAGTGCAAGATAAAGTTTAGTTACCTTTTTAAGAAGTATCAGTATTTTTACATCAAAGTAGGATCAGAACTAAACTTGTCATTTCCATGGACTCTCTGGAATCAGGTTCTCTGGTTAATGGGCTGGCAGTTCTCTAAGTATAAATGTTCTCTGTCAGCATGATGAATTTTGTCTGGGATTGATTTACTGACCATCAAAACATTTATTTTAAAACATCTTTTTTCTTTTAAATAAAAATAAAAGAGCTTTAAATGTTGCCTTTTATAATATTTATAATTCTACAATGGGATTACAGTTCTGAAACAACTGTAAGTATTAGGAAGAACTTCTATGAAAAGAAGCTAATAAGGAAAAATGATGAGGAAAGGCCTCTAGGTAAGATTAAACTGGATTTAATTTATGAATATTTTAATATTGGTAGCTGTCACTAGGTGGGCTGTTAATTGCTTTCCCATAATAGTCAAGTTTACTTGTCTATATAGCATTACTAGATGTTTTAAAAATAAGTTGCTTTTTACAAGCATTATAATTCAAATCTTAATGTTGGAAAGGCTTGGATTCTTGACAAGCATTAATTTCTTCAGAGACCCTTAAAGCTGTTGACGTCCTTTTTACTACACCAGTAACTGAGAATTCAAACCACATAGAATATTTTGTTATTTCTGTTTTGTTATGTCAATGAGATCATTGACCAGACTGTGTAACTGCTTTGGCCTGTCAACAAACTATGCACAAAGACTCAAGTTCTCAGTCGGACTTTCGGTCAAAGAAGAGAATCACACAATCTGCTCAGTAACCAAAAGCAAGAAGCCTTATTTCAGCAAAGTATGGTTGACAAGGAATAATCAGGACAACCTTGGAACAATTTAAATGAAAGTCACAACATTACTTTTCTGGTAGCCAGGAAATGTAGGTGATGGAGTGATGGAGCTTATAGAACCACAATAACCAAAAGGCAATACAGTGAATATAATTATTCAGCAAAATATTTTTTCTCTAAGCTTTACAGATTCTCCTGTTACTTTGATTAGGAATAGAATATGAACATTATCTGAAGTCTCCAGTGTCTGCTATTTTTAATTTCAGTTAGGTCTTAAAAAAAATCTGAGTGCTAGCAGAATTCTAGTTAGGAAGGTGCGTTATACATAATTTGTGTGTATTGTTAAAGTACACACAATAATATTGTGGCTTTGTAGAATGTGATATGAAGGCTATACTAGCATATATGAAATATTTTCTACATGAGCTATGCATGGCAAAGTGATAAAATTATGAAATCATCCCACAATATGCACTTTCTGAATATGCAATATGCATCCCACAATATGCAATTTCTGAACTGCAGTTCAGAAATTCAATCCCTATACTATCATCTCTTCTACCACACTACCAATTGTTCGTTATACCTCACATGTTAGATAAATATTTTCCAGAAATTTTACAAAGGATGAGGTCTTTATGGATGACTGGAAATAACTATATGAAAATCAGAACGAGGAACAAAATATGAAGAGAGAAGAACAGTGCAGATTGGAAGGAACAGGACAGAAGGGAACTCAGCCTGGGATATAGACAAATAGTGTGTATATATTTCTCTCTAAAACCTGAGGCTTTAGAGATACTCACTGATACTCACTACTCTTCTGCTATCAGCAAATATGTATGAAACACGTTAGCAAAGTTCCCCACCTCTTTCTGGTGCCAATCCAGGCAGAATGTTATACCTTTTACTGCTGTTTACTATCACAGTAATTCAGTTGACCTGTGTAGCAGATTCCAAAAGTTCTCATGATGCTAGTGGCCTGACAGAGTGCCAGCAGGATCCCACATTATGGGAGTTGTGCTTCTTTTCAGCTTGCTCTTTTTAAAAGCAAGGAAATTATACCCCCAAACCTCACACACAAAAATATAACAAATGTAAATGAAGTACTTCACAGTTTAAAAATTCCCAAATCAAAGTTGCTTATGTAGCTTTGGTTTAGCTGCTTCGTGCATATACATAATCATTTACATGATCACATCTTCTCTGCTATTAGGTAGAGAACAAGAGCAGAAATGAAAGTTGTATAAAGGATGCTGTCATCCATAGGACTCCCACTTCCCTGTTTTTGAATATATTTCTTTGTACTAACTTCAGCATGATGGCTAAGAAGCAGAGAACAATAAAAATATGAATATGATGGAGATGTATGGGCTGATTAGATAAGGAGCTTGAGACAGAGTAATGTAGAAAAAAATGACAAAGAAAACAAGACAGAGTGAATGGGCAAAGTGGAAGTGAAGTGGAAGCTGGGACTGAATAAAGAGTCTGGGGAGGAGGAGAAAGGATATTCCCGTTGCTGTTCTGGAACACTGGACTCTATTCTGTTTTTTTTATATAGCTCATTCCTTTTCACAGATGGTCAACGACTCAATGTGTAGAGCTGACGAATTCCCACAGCTTCAAGAGAATTCAATGGGTATTTAACTTTCAACATATACAGTTCTATATATCATGAAGAACCCTGACAAGCTGAGTCCTAGATGTCTCAAATTGAGCTATCAAAATTACATGTTTAAGTTTTCTGTCTTTAAATTAGTGATAATACCAACCCTGACTTATTTCAATGTATAATTGCAGGTGAAAATAAATTAATCCCCTTATAACCAAGATATGTTAATTAAGAAACACTCAGATGCAATGATAGTGACAAATATGTGAGTGAATTAGTAGATATAATCTGAGAGTACAGTTTGAGAAAAGTGCAGTGGATAACAGACGGGGCCACACATGGGATAATGAAGAATATAGAGGAAATCCATTAGTTGTTTATGCAGTGACTACTGGCTGTCCTGTGCAACATTATTTGTTGTCCTGTGGAAAAACATATGATCAGAAACTGAAGGATTGCCTTGTAATGAAAACGCAAAAGAGAATCAAGTTAAGTTAGCCTATTTAAAATTCTCTCATTTCCTGACTTTTGAATTAATCTAACAGAGTTTTAATGTGTTCATTGGGTACTATGATAACTGCTAAATAATCATGTTAACCTAAACTTGTAATTTTAAATATGTATTAATCTTGTTCTCTTTGCGTAGGGAAAACTCACAATAGATAAAGAGAATAGCATGAAAAATTATTGGAACTCAAGTTCAATCTATCTTTTATTCACTCTGGTCTGTATTGGGTAGGCTTGACTACAGATGCTTTAGAAAATTAGAGGAGATGGGATAATTCAGGAGCACTTTCCCAAATCAACTGTAAATTTTATAAATGGTTAGAGCATCAAAGTATGTGCTTAAAGTATTATTCATGCTGCTCCAACAGTCTTGTCTATGCTTTGTTTATGTAATTACAGTTCCTTGAACTACTTGACCCGTCCCAACCCAAAATACAGGCCCAAATCCGAGTTTATCTGGGTTATTTGCCTGTATTCTGCTTATACTTATATATGTTCTTTGATCTCATTCACAGCCTTTCCACTGGCATATCACATAGCCTTCTAGTAGCAGATACTACCGTGATCTGAACTGGTTGTTCAGAAAAGTTAGTTTTGACTGGAGAGGTAATACATGTGATTTTTGTTCCTATTATTTGCAATTAGTGACTAAATTAGATAAGACTAGAAAGAAAGCTAACTTCAGTAGCTTTCAGTAGCTTTCTCTTGCTTGCTTTCTCATCTTTCCCATTTGTTAGTTTTGTTGTTGTTGTTGTTGTTATTGTTTTTTTTTTTTTTTTTTATTATTATTATTTTTCATCCAAGTACTGAACTCGAGTAATGTTAGTTAAGGCACTCATGTATGGTAAAGACAGAATATTGCTTATTTGTAGTAGCATAAGCTATTCATTCATATTTTCCCTACTCAGTTTTCTCTTGTTATTTGTGAACATCTTCCATGTTACCCATACTACCATTTCAGGAATACCACTAACTCATAGCACAGAGAAATGCTATAGTTCTTCCACATACAGAATTCCAATCAAACATATGGTGCAGGAAGACCGATCAAAGCTAAGTCTTACAATTCTCTAACTTTCATAGCTCACAAATGTCATTCCAAATAACTGCAAGGAAATTGGAAAGAATGTGTGTTAAAAAGGGGAATAACTAACTAGACACTAAAAAACATAGTCAAATGAGAAAATGCATTAAGCTGTTAACAGTGATACAAACCTGGGGAAGATTACGCAAACATTTGGAATAAGCAGATTGCTCTCCCTTCCAGTCTAACTCTGAGAAGCTACACCATTTTACTAGTTGTGTAATCAGAAGTATTTCATTAGTCTAATCCCATGAGATTTTTCTAACTAGCAAGCTCGAATGTCCAGAAAAAAAATGAACAGGAGTTTAAATATCTAGTTTAAACATTCCACCCCTATCACTTAATGAATACACAAAAGAAAATACTATGTCATCAGACTTATGCACAGACCCAGTCTGTGTGGAATTTCTAGAGAATTCACATACTTTCCAAGCATGGATCAACTCCCTCTGCATCATCAAGCAGGTCTCCAGACACATAGTGTTTCTAATTTCTTACGTAACTATACACAGTTTGTGGTCAAATAAATATTTATAAAAAAAATATTTGTTTTTTTATATCTTACTTGAGTTCTTGTGAGCTTGTGGCCAGCATACTTCGAATGCTTTTGTCAGCCAAGGGACAGCCAGATAAACTGTAAGACATGGTAGGACAGACAAGTAAGTTAATCTTCTTATTAACTGAACACTTTCAAACAAACACAACATAAAAATTAAAAAGTAAAAGTTTGTAATGCAGAAAAGCGATGGGGCAAGTGCTGTAATATTGAAATTTGTAATATAGTTAACCCTCTGAATATATTTAGATATCAACATTACTTCCAAAATTACATACTATAAATGTTCTTTTTTGTTTGTTTGTTTGTTTTTTGTTTCTCTATTAACTAGTAAAATGTAACAAAAATATTTGTGGTTCCTGGGTTAACTACTTAAATGCTTAAGAATACTTTGGAAATTTTAGTAATCTATTTAAAAATAAAAGACGTTTATACAACACACAAATTAGCATGCTTTTAAGATCAACATATATTACTCAAAGGGTTAACACATAGTTCAACATTTTACTTTGACAGCATTGTTGAGGTAAGCTGAAAACAATAAATTGAAAAGACAGAATCCACCATGAAAAAAATGAAGTCACACCTTCTATGTGAGGCGTAATTACCAGTCACATGACCACTCCCATCACACCCTGGTGTTGGACATCTGCCACCAAACAAAAACAAAAACAGCCAAAATAGTAAGTATGTTAAAAAAAAAAAAAAAAAAAAAAAAAAAAAACTTTTAAAAGTTTCATTGTTTCCAGTTTAGCTGCAATGACTGCAAGGGGTTTTAAGCATCCTAATCGAAAAGCTGCAAAATGAACAGGATTAAATGAAAATGGCGTCTCAATACAATATAGCATCATTAAGAACAAGCAAATACACATTAGCTTCTCACTTTGCTTAACTGGCAGTTTGAAACATTTATATGCTGCAAATGTTGCATGCTCATACTGCAAGGCGTATATGTACTCGTTTGTTTAAAAGAAGACAAAGAGAGAAAAGTTTAAAAGGAGAAAAATAATTTCACCTCACATTATGCTTACGTTATTAAATCCTTTTTGCTCTCTTTGCATTGAGGGTATTTGGGTTTAGGACTTGGGATTGTAACTTCACCAGGATACCTTCTTTCTTCAAGGGCCTCTTGGAAAGGATCCAAATCTTCTGGCTACCGGCAAATATATGAGAATTAGTTTCAAATAGGTGATGTTACAACTTACATAAAATAAAGCACAGTCATCAGACACTATCTCCTTCTTTAACCTAGTCTGTCAGAGAAAAAATAACTAAATTATTTTATATACTTTCACCTATTAAACCTTTAAATAGTACTTAGACATTTTGATGCAGACTTCACAATATATGGAAATGAATTAGGTTATGTTATTAGGTAAGAAAAAAAAGGCAAAACCCAGCTTTCTATATAACTGTCATAATATTTTCCTTGAAAAAAAAATGTTTTTTTTTTTTTTTTCTAAAGTCACTGAAAAATTGAGGAACAGGAAAAAAGACTGAATGCAGTATCAAAAAGCTAAAAAAAATAATATTTTTTAACATTTTAGAACAAGTCAAAGATGAAACAGGAACAATCTCAACATCTGCTCACAGAATCTCCATTTGGGGAAAACCTCAATAAAAGTCTGGAAAATTATAATTATATAATTTATAATTAACTTTATTGGTGTATTCAGAAATTCTAAAGCATCTATTTCAGGAATGAAGTGGCTGAATGCATTGATTTAGAGATTCCTGAAGATGGTGCTATAAACACCATAGTAGAAATGTGGTGATCTGCTTGCTCTGATAAACAGTTCATACTGTATGTTTTACCTTAATAATGACAGATTTCCTAATTTCAGTGAAATTAATAGCAAAATTGTGACTAACACTGGAACTAGAATGTATTCAGTATACCTAGTGAAAATGCTACTTTATTATAAGTTTCAAAGGTTGGGAAAACAGATTTAAGTTTTAATTAAAATAGGCAAGAGGTAAGTCACACACAAATAGTTAGCCTAATTTTATAATTTATACCATCAAAACAAAGCAAAACAAAAACAAAACAAAATAAACAAACAAACAAAAGAACAAAGAACAGTCTACAGAAGTCTCTCAAAGTCTAAATTATATTGAATGCAGTATTGTAAACTATGCGAGTGGGTAAGGGTTGAAGCTTGATGAACAATTTCAATTCAATTAAAACTTCTCAGCAGACTTTTTCAGTGTTTTGGCTCACACCAGAACACATCCTACATATTCTAAGTTAAATTCCCTAATTTGTTTTCCTTATTTGCCTCTTCGGTTTAAAGGATTTTGCTGTTGTCTTAGTATCTAAATTGAAAAGTAACACCAGTTTCTAATATACTTTCTTTGTACGTATTCTTGAAACTAAGCATCTCATTAATACAGACCCTTTCACACACAGATTTATCAGAAGTGTGTTAGTAATCTACAAGATTAGCTAAAATAGTTGAAAGTTTATATAATACTCTGCTGCTTTTATTTAAATTGATATCTAAGTAATACATCCTTTCAAAAACTCAGCATATCGTCTATGGTTTTCAAATTCAGTGGAATATCTTGCCTTGAGAGCTGATTATCCCAGTATTGCACGGTTATGTCAACTTGCTTATATGGAGTAGCATAATCTGGATATAGTAAAACATCTTTACTGAAGAAAATATTTGTTATCAAGATGATGCTGTTTAGAAAACATGATTCACATTCATGGTTCAAATGTTGTCTTATGGAACTTAGTCACAGATCAGATGTGTGCCACCATGATATATTTCTAAAGATTAATTAGCAGAGGTCCTTTTGTAGAAAACCACAATTTTTGTCACCTATTTATTGTTTCCTCTTTCCCTTCAATTTTCAGAAATGCAACAAATTACGAAAAGTAGATTACAATGAGAACTAATAGATGAAAAAGACATACATTAATCTCTTTGGAATCATCTTCATCTATTCTGCTGGGCTTCATTTTAGTGTAGTCCACTGGCAAGTCCCAGCAGTCACCCTCATTCAGTTGGTAACACCGGTTATTCATCACAGCTTGCCGTTGTGGTGACATTGGCTCCAATGGTGTTAAAATGGTACAGCAACCATCTCGCTGCCTCTGCTTATTCATGCTCAGATCCAAGGTCCCATTTTCATCAACTTCCATATCAGGATTCTATTAAAATAAGAAAAATATTGTTAATTCAGCTTCACACTCTAAAACTGCTAAACTGCTACCTCTTTGTGTTCTTCAGTATATATGATTGCCTAGCAGAATGATAAAACACTTTTCCATTCCTGAATAGATTGTAAGCATTGAGCCCCCTCCCACACATAGCATGATGCTGTTACACAACATTAATGCTGTTCGAGTAGATTGCTTCCTGAATGGCTAATCTGATATTTGGGGGAACAGGATGAGTCTTCATTACACTCTCCTGCCACCCAGAAAACAGGTGCAAAATTTGGGGTGAAAATGAGAAATATCTAAAGATATTTTCTTGTTGTTGTCTTTTTGCTCTTGGTCTACTCTGTGACAGGTGAATATCTTGAGTATCTGTGAGTTAACATCTGCATAATTCTTGTTTCCAGTCCTGTCACCTGTCTGGGTGTTCAGAGAAAAAAAAAAAAAAAAAAAAGAAAAGAAATCTTTTCTTTGTAAAGTACCCAAAGAAGTCCTTTTGGACACCATTTGGTTTTAGGAAGAGAAAATGCCTACAAATTTCACAGTTCCTTCACTGCAAATACAATTGTATTGGCATTTTGTATACTAACTCTTATAATCAATAAATTTGGGTAAAAGAATATTTGTGACAATTTTTGTGGCAACTGAAGTATTGTGAAATTGTGAGTACAAGCTCTGACTTTTCCCTTTATAGAAACAAACAATTGTTCTCAATTTTATTAGATGAGGGGAAATAAGACATCTTAAATGAAAATGAATTTAAAAAAACTAAGAGCAAATAGAATAAAGGTGCCCACAAAGAATCCCTCATTTGTTCAGAAATAAAACACTCTACAAGATGTTTGGTTTCAAAAGTGGTGTAAATGCTACTGACTCCTCATAAGTCTAGCAACTTTCTCTCAAGTAACAAAAACACCATGAATGCAACCCTTTTTTTTTTTTTTAAAAAAAAAAAAGAAAAAAAAAGTGACAATCCCCTCTTAGAATCATTTATTCAATTTGATATAGGGTTAAACATTAGGAAAGAGGCCCCTTCTGTTTTTGACATGTAAGATAATAAACATTTTATTCCAGCTTTTTCCATAGCATTGATACAACCATATTGTTTACATGCCAAAAAGAGATTTCCCTCTTATACAGTATTAAATAAATGAATGTAAAAAGAAGCATTTGAAAAAAAGTCATGAACCATTCCAGGTTAAATTATGTTTTATTACTAATACCTACTGTTAAGGGTTTAGTTTGTTATGAATGGCTTTGCACAATGGGGGCAAGAAAACCTTTGTCTATATGCAGAAGAACAGAACATGTCTGCCAGCTCAGAAGCTCTGCTATAAGCACAATAAAAACGTTTCCTCTGCACTGCATCTGTCTACTTAGCCATCTAGTGGTATCCTATAGGTAGCACTGTACTGTTTGCTGGTGCATGTTAAATAATCATTTTCAACAGCTATCAGAGTCAAAAGTTAATGTTTATAATTCAAAAATGAGTATTCTGCTCTTTAATGAACGTTGATAGTGCACTGTTTCTCTTTATATATAAAGCTTAAAAACATCTATAATTTTTGTCTCTAATTTTATAATATATTAAAACTATGAACATACAAATCATCAGTGACCCTACACTATTTTTCAGCACCTTTGAAGTCACCTGTACAGGAGGATTTATTGTTTGTTTCAAATGTCTTAAGCAATGACTTAAGAACTGCAATATCACAGGCACACATAGCATACACGTACCATAGTTTTCTTTTTACAAGATCTTACAACATTAGGCTTCTAAATGAAATTACATCATTATATCTTAATATTTTCATAAAATGTATGAATCAGACAGTGTTTAGCAAAAAATTCTGTAGTGAAATTAAGAGCACTTAAGCAACTCAAACATCTTTTATAATTATAGATCTCACTACTGAGACAAATTAAAAAAAGGGGGGGGCTGGAGGAGAGAAGAGTAAGTACATGCTATCATGTTATCAGTATAAGCAGTTTATATACTGATTGGGATTTCCTGAGATACTTCTCTCTCTCTCTTTTTTTTTTTTTTTCCTGCTTAAGAGAGCCACCACATTATGTTAATTTTGAGGAAAAGGAAAAAAATAAAAAGGAAGATGTACTAAAGCTGTACTAAAGCTTCTTTCTATCAAAGGCACAAAACTAGTGCAGAAAAGATGAATCTTCATCAACAAACAGAATTACTTATTTTTACCCTTGCACAGAGATCCTGAGGCTTAGTGGAGAGGTTCTGAGGCATCTCCCTGCAGCGGGTGGAGAGATTCAGAATAGCAGTAGCAGCCATGTGCGCTGCCTCCATGTCATGAGTATAGTCAAAGCTGCTCTTGCTGCAGGTACTGCTGGCACTGCTGCCTCCACCACAACTCATATTGCTGCTGCTGCTAGGGGCATAACTGCTTGTTGTGCTGCTGGTTGGACTTGAATTCTTACAGTAACGTTTAGCTGTGGGAAGAAATATGACAAGGATGACTCAAAAGAACTAACATTCTGCATAAGTGAAAAGAAAAACAAATTGCTGGAGGTGAAATTTATAATGAACAACAGTAACCATGCCCCCACCCTACCCCCCCGCCAAAAAAAATAATAATAATTAAAAAAAGCAATAAGAATGACGGCTGTATTTCTTGATTTTTGCCTGTGATTTTATATGCTAAACATGTGAGTTTATATGAAATAACCTCCTGCACAAATCTGTATGATGTGATCATGAATTATTCTGACAAACAGGCTAGATTTAGAAAAGAATAAAAACACAAAGAAACACTGCTTTTACCCCACGTATACAGTCAGACAGAAAGTAGGATCTGCTCAGGTCACTCAGTTTTGTTAATGAAGAGCAACATGTTACCATAACATTATAGGACTTTTTTCATAGTTACATGAGCAAATGTAATTGTAAGGCCTAGACTCCCCAGAGCTACTGGAGAACAAGCCCATTATAAAGCTAATGGGCTTGGGTCTCCGGGCCAAAGTGCTAACCGTATGTCCTTAAACACTTCACATTTCCTAACAGGTTCTTCCTACACCACATTAGGTAATTAGCCATCAGAAAGGAAAGGAGGAAGAGAACATGATGAAAGTAGAAGGAAGCTGGATCCACACCATGGATCTCACAAAGGCAAAAGCAGTGACTGTATAAATGGAAACAAATGTAAGTGAAACAACCCCATCTTCAAGCATCTCAAGTGCCCACAACTCTGGAGAAACAATGCAGGCCAAACATACTCACTCCTGCTTTCACTGAGGACAGAGGCACTCAGCTGTACTCTGGCTGACAGAAACCACTAACACACTGACAAAGCTTACTTCCATCCCATTTAAATACAATGCAGAACAGTTGCTGCTTTTAAGAACTGCTCCTTGCAGCCAAATGTATTACAATAGTAATGCAAAACAGTCCTATTAGCCCACTTATTTCTTCAGCCTTCTTCCCAAATTAACTATTTAAAAGCATTTCTATAAAATACAAGAAAGTGTTGTCTGGTCTCCTAAATCTAAACGTTTATATATTTTCATATAAAATAAATGTCAAGGTCAGAGGATACATACATGGATATTACAGTGACTATTTCCCCTTTAGAGAGAAATACATACTGCAGAGATCATACCATATAGCACAGTATAACAATAACCAACTAGCATGCTGATTAGAGAGCTATACAAAAAAAGGTCAGACCCTAGCTAGAGCTCTTCTGTGATGGGTTCCATTTAAATGCCAGACTCTTCAGGTGTATTTGTCTGAGCATGCATACATATAATAATCTGCTCCCATGAGTACAGCCCATTTGTGAACCACAGGCTGCTGTGGTAGACTGGCAGGGTTCAAAAGAAGAATCTGAAAGCAAAATATCTCTGCTAGAGCTTATGTCATCCTTCTTCTTTCTCTACAAAACTGAAAAAAATCATGGCACTATTTTTACTGTAAAGGAAATAGCGTTTCACTTAATTCATAACAGATGGAGTTTTCTCAGGAATGCCACATAATGCACAGGGTGTGATTTTTTTTTTTTTTTTAAGTGAAATGAACGCTAAACATTCATCACTTTTCTTTGTTTTGAACACATAGTAGCACTACTCTAGCAGAGTACCCACTAATAATAAACCTGTGAACAATTCCTCCAGAGTTTCATCTTTAATATAGTAGTCAGTGGTGGTCATTAAAAATTCAGCATTTATCCATTGTTACTTTGCAGTGGTATCCAAGACACAAGAATTTTCCTATACTTCAGGAAGAAAATAAGTGAATAATTCAATTTTTACTGTGTTAACACAGTAAGCACCCTGTACCACTGAACTTGTCAAATCAGAAATATCTTTCAAAATTCATATGAACAAATAAGTCTTCTGTTACTAGTAAAAAAAGTTAGTCTTATAGGAAGTCACATTTAAACAAGCATAAGAGACATGCTATATTGGAAATCATATATATAAGAATGTGTGTTAAAGAAAGGTGAGGAAACAGGCAGCTTTATAGATAGGACCAGAAACTCATGCATGCTCTGATACGGACTCCTCTGTGGCCTTGGTCGACCTATATTATCCCTTGAACTCATTTTCCCTATAAATATAAAATTGCTTCTAAAATTTAGTTGTGTTGTGATTTACTTGCATAATACTTTGAAGGTGTAAAGTGCTATAAGCATGCTACACAACTATTAGATTTTAGATTACCAATGATTTAAGCAAAACTTGGAGAGAAATGGCCATGGTCATTTTACATTTACTATAAGTGTACATTTTAAAACATGTCACATAGCCCAGTCTGTTCATTCCATGTTAGCTTTTCAGAAGAAACAAAGATGACTAATTCATAATGAATTAAACCAAGTCCATTTCTAAGGAAGGGAAAACTACATTGTTTCAATACCAGGCAATTCTGCTTGCTAGTAGCCCAACTCTGTGGCACCAGGTTTGAAGATCTGCAGTCCAGCTATGCTTTATGATCCAGCAGTAAACCAAATGTGGAAAATGTTTTTCCTGTTAAATAATAGACGCAAGTCTAACTAGCTGCATATCCATCCAGCATGCTGGCCTCCCACTGAGCATGCCTAGGGGCTGATTACAGAAAACCTCTCTAAGTCTACAGGCTCCTCTTGCTAATTAACGTAAGAGTGGAAGAGATCCCAACAACTTAAAGGACTAAACTCAGGTATTTGGTATGGAATTAAATTTTACCCAGCCACCCTCATCCTCAGTATTGCCTAAACATGAAATCTGTTATATAAATTAATTACAGTTTCAATATGTTTTATGACTCACCGTGACAGATTCATCTCACCTAATTTCAGGTATCTGACCTAGTCATTTCAGGCTTTCTCTAATAGCATGGAAAAAAAATAGGAACTTTCAGGTGGTGATTCACCTGGTCAGTTTTAAATATGTACTCCAGGAGGAGATCAATTACATCAAAGAAGCATCTATCTTCCTCCATGGATTTAAAAAGGGTGACTAGCTCAGACAGAGGTGCTACCCATTGTAAAATTCTAGACATGGTCAAATGAATCCCACCCTTACTGTTTTCTCAGTGTTTTGATAGAAGGTCCCAGTATTGTTTGAGGGATGAGAGGAGCTCCTGTCATCACCTGAGAAATGAACAGTTGCTATCTTCTCTGCCTGCTGAGTCTAGATGTTCTTATCTCTGTTGTGGTATACCATAAACCCAGTAAACCCAAGATGTGATCCACCATGAAAACGTTATCAAAGACAAAGCAAGTCCACAAACACAAGCAGTACTTACTCCTAAACAATTATCAGAGCATCCTATCTCACAATATAATGTATTCATTTTCTTTCTCTTTCTTTCTTTAAAAAAAAAAAAAAAAATGAAAAAAAATCAAGAAAAGAATCCAGAGGAGTTATTTATGTTCATGTAACTCACAACCACACACTATTGAACATATAATCCTTTTCTCTCATGATGAAAATACAATGCTTGTTTACAATTAAAAAAAAGATTGAAACACAAGGCTATTGATTTTTCATATTCTTAGACTATTTGTCTCATCCTATATGGTCAGAAAAAAATAATCTGTTGCATACTTAAAAGTACTCCAGATAACTTTGACTTCCTCTCAGCTTTTTCAGGATGACTTTTCAGAACTAAATATGTTCTTATATAAATGTGTTTGCTGCCATATATAATAGGTGTGCTCTCTGTACCTCCATAATGGCTTTGGCATAATTTATTTTACACCCGACTACAAAATCAGCTAGAAATACTGCAAAATTTCTTGTGGAAAAGTGGCTCTTTTAAGTGAAGAGATTCTTCCCGAAATCACCTTCATATTCAGTTATTTCCAGTAGCTATCATCAAAATCCAAGATCCATTGAAAGTTGGTGCCAAGAATTTAGTTAATCGTTCTATGACTTTAGGTGATTTTCTTGAGGAACTTTAAAGCCCTTTGCATATTTAAGATGAACACAACAGAGTGGCTGTGTAATATTAAATACAGGGGAATCCTAAAGGTTTCATGAACATCACTGATTGAGTACAAAGAAAAACTCAAATGATGTTCTGTGTCTGAGACCATGTCAGCATGGTCAAACAGCACACACATAACTTGGAAACAGCTACAGCATATGCCACCTGCTGCAGAGTCAGTGATATTGAGTAAATCCATAGGAAATTTGCCTTTATTTAGCAAACAACCTGCTCCAGCTGTAATTGGCATTAACTGTTCTGAGTATAAAAGAACAACATATACTTGCTGCACCAGCATGAATCACATGTATCAGGGTCCCTTAGTCCTCTCTGACTTAGATAATGGGGCAGTGAAACAATATTGTACAAATCTAGCAAGATTCTCAAGTAAAAATTATTATTATACTTATTTATGTCAAAGGAAGATGTGAGTGTAGAAAGACAGCAGTATCACCCTAATCTTTCATTTTTTAAGGCCACTGTTGAACTTGTATTTGATGTAACATGTATTTTCAAGTTCTGATGATTTGGAAAAAAAAAAGTGTAATTTTTAATTCTTTGCTGAAATAGGGTCTTAAATGAGGAAAAATATATATTCCTTGCTTAAAGCAAACATCAGTAATTTGATCCATAATTATGCATATCCACGGGTTCACTACCTATACACTGATTCTTCCCCTTCTGTAAGAGTAAACAGAACATATACACAAGAGTTAATACCTCATTTCTTATTATATTTACCTTATATCATTAGGTTACTAACTGCAGTTAGAGCTACTGCATTACCCTTAATAATGTTCAAGCCCTTATTCTGACACAGGCAAATAAGATGAGTGTATGAGAGAAGAAAAAAGGGCATTTTTACTCAAAAATGTGTTGCCTTTCTCCTTTATGCTATAGTGGAAGAACTTGCCTGTTGATTCTATGAGAAAAAAAAATCCAAAATATCCGAAACATGAAGGCAGGATCTGTAAAAATATTCCTTTTCTCCACTTACCTACTTTTGAATGTCAGAGCCCGTATTCATATGTCAGCATAAATTGTTCAATATGGTATATTTCTTTCTGTTTTTCTAAACAAAAATCTGACACCTGCTTGAAATTTCCTATGGTAGTCTGTCAGTAGCATAAAATATTTTAACAATGACAACAAAAAGATAAAGGCACTGGTTTATTATTATATATATAACTTGTATTGCTCTGAAAAAATCTTGAAGTCCTCAAGAGCTACAATCCAATTCATATATTCTTTATGATGTAGATCATTTTTTTTTCCCTAAAAAAAATCCTCTTGCCTGATGGACACCATTTTCTGAAGTCAGACACCTAAACTGAAGTCATGTTTAGCCTAATTTTCAACATATTACTTATATGAGGTTTTCCAGAGAATTCAACAGGTATATTCACAAGGACAAAATGAGCAGAAATGCCTCATTAAATAAGTAGCAGTGATTTCTGAAAGTGCAACGAGATACAGGTTTCCTACTTCCACGTCCCCACAGAGTAAGTAAGCTATCTTTATGAGTTACCTGACCTACTGTACAGAAGTGAGAATACTAATGTGACCCATGAGGCCAGGTCTCCCAGATGGCAACATAACACACTGCTCCTACACCACAAGAACTAGCTCTATTATTCAGCTTTTATTGCAATCTCAACACATCCCAGGAGCTTAATAGCTGGAGGTGTTCTTTTGCCAGTGCAACAATTGTGAAGCAAGAACCGAATAAAACAACAGTGGTTTTGTTTTTTTTTTTTTTTAAAGCCTTTAAAATATCTTACACATGACAGCATTCCTCATGATATTATATGAACATGAAAACATGTTTTAATTGTATGATGTTTACATATACAACAACAAGATTAACTGCAAACTTGTCTCTCATGTATAAGAGTGTGCACCTCCTACCATCATATCCTTTGGGGGATATATCTCTGGATTGCACCTTGGGAGCTATGGCTCTCTTGCCATAGGCATGGTTGTCATAACTGTTATATTCAAACGTAGTCTTAGAGTATTTCTCTAGTTCCTTGGCCAAGTTGGAGCGGGGTGTGGTGGTGGGGACATTGTTTCTGTAGCCATACTGAGGGATCTCCAATTGCTTAACAAAGCACATGGGCCTAGAAATTAAAGATATGTAAAGTTTGTTAGATGCAGTTCAGTTTAATGTGTTTGTGCATAATTTATAGTTCAGATTAGAAAATCGTAGTTATTTCTTGTACTCAAGAGAAAGCAATATATTATTGCATTTGCTTGGTTTGGTTATTTTCAGCAGACAAACAATATATATTTTCTTGAACAAAGCCTAGACAAAACTATTTCTAATACCACTAAATGTATCCTGTAGCTATTTTAAAATTCTGTTTTAAAATACTTCAGGGTTTCCCTTTCCCCATGTAAAATTGCATCACATAGCAAACATTTTCTCTTTTGGGAGTGGAAACAAAAAGGGGTAAGAAGACCAACAGGAGAAGTTTGGACAAATTTCTTTAAATATCAAAACCAAAAATTAGCAGTTGAAGCTCCATTTAATCAATAGAGTTTCCTCTAAATTTCTTTCAACAAAGTTGTATGCTGTTTTCCTGTATGTTTTCCAAAAGAGTTAGTCCTGTTTCATCCTGTTTCATTCTTCAGTATACAGATCCAGGTTAATTTTGAGAAATACACATGAGATTCTCACAATCTCTGTGGACTTTGAGCCACTGCCTCACAGGTCCTGCTCACCCTTAAATGAAAGGTTCTGGCAGGAGCTGCAAATCTTGTTATACAGATACATGCATGAAGGAAGGTTCTGTGAATGAATACAGAACAAAACTATCAGCTAAATTTCTCTTTCCTTTAGGGTCAGAGAAGATAACCAGGAAAAGCCCCAACTGATCTTTCAGGTCACTGAAGTAAGTTTTGAAATAGTGAAGGAATGCTGTAGTGAACTCCTCCACTGTCACGCTGTCTTCTGCATGTGGACACAGAAGTCATCATCTCTCAATGTATAAAGCAAGTAAATAAAGGTCAGATCCTGCATGCTTTACCTATATAAGAAAGTGTTATATAAATGAAGCAAATGCTACACAGTGATGCATGTCTACCTGCTGCATTTAGCAGGAGGTAAAGATGATGAACAACAGACCTGAGGTGCTTCTGCTGGAATCAAGAATCATCAAGCTTGTTTTTTTCTTTTTTTTTTTTTTTTTATTATTATTATTATTATTATTATTATTATTATTTCTTTTGTTTTCTCTACTGCATTTATAAACAGAGGAAATAGAAGAAACATTCACAGGATCACAAATTCAGTCAAGATGAGAAGAATCATCATGCTGCCTGACAAAACGGGATGTGGTGTCTAGTAAGAATTAAGTTTTGAATATATATATATCTATTTTTATTTTTTTCTGGAAGAATTCTTTTCATATAATTTAGTCAGGATGTGTATGTAAAAATCGGCCAAAAAAATCATATTATTCATACTATTCCTTTTGACTTATGTATGCTCATTTCTTTAGACAGGTTTCCCTCCAAAATACAGGGCGCTCATGTACACAATGAGCTGATATTAATAGTATTTTGATCCTACCTCAAGATAATCTACACTTAGCTAAAAAAAAATGCAGCTCAATTCCTGCACATTCAGTGTAAAACCAAAATTTCTACAGAACATAAGTCTTATGAATTTGACTTCTTCCAAAGAAATTTTAAATGCAGGTGGGATGGAAACTGGCATGAAGACAAGTATGCGAGATTTACTCTTGGAGCATCTCTCTCTCCATCAGACACCTGCATGTAAATATTATAAATAACTCCCAAGTTCTTCATCTTAAATACTTTAATGATTTAATGGTAAAAGGGAAAGCAGGAGATAAGATGAAAGCATTGGGTGAACTGCCTATAAAATTTGAAACAGGGCAGACTCACAAGCAAAGTTAAAACTTCTATGCAACTTCCTAGGGAGTTTGCCAGCAAACTAGATGAGCTTTTGAGCAGTTGCCTTCTTTGCATGGCATCTGACTTCAGTGACTTCTAATCAGCAGTGTTAAAAAACACTGCATTTTTCATTTAACTTTTTCAATCATTGAGAAATTATATTATTCCCTTAAAAGGTCTTTTTTATTAGCAGGTTTTAAAGAACCTTTCTCTAAGAAAACTGTCTGGGATGCTATATGAAAAATAGCATAACCTGAATTAGGGACAGTTAAAACAAAGCCCATCAAAAATAATCCGAGGAACATAAAAAAGGTCAATAAGCTCTACAAAAAATATTCTGCAGATGTGAACCATAATTCTGTGTTCTTAGGTTTATTGGTGTATTATGTTTTTTGGAAAGGTCATCAAGATTAGATGAAGTTTAAGAGAATATGCAAAGAATAATGTTAATACAGTAAAAAAATTTCATTTTAAGCTACCCTATCAAATTTTAAATCCAAATACGAAGAAACCTACAAGATCAGTAGGAAAAGCTGTGGTACTTCCTTCATGTTCTTCACAACAGCTGAGAGGGATGTACCTAATCTAGCCCACAAATATCTCAGTATCCATGGAGAAATTCTGCAGCTCTTGGGGCATCATCAATATAAGGCTTGTAAAATCATGCAGAGGTCTAGTCCCTTTACATGTATCCTTCACAATCCTTAGAAACAATATTTTTTCCACCCACATATCTCAAAAGAAGAGACAATAGCACAAAGCTGGATACAGCTTTGGATAAATGCAGAATCCTATGTGGATGAAGAAAATGGGTATAATTATGTCAAACTGGTTCAAGGTCCTTCCCATTAAAAAAATTAGGACAATTTTTCTCTCTTTCCATCCTTCCTGGCAGTGAGTGGGGAAACAGAGACAAAGAACTACATCTGACTTTATTTTGGAATCTAAGCTACACACGTCATTTTTCCATGTGTCCTATCAAAAGGTCTACTATTGTTTTGGTAATGCAAATAGGGCTTCTGGTTTAATTTAAACTGATATTTACTAGTAAAAGCCTGCTGAAAAAACCAAGACTTACCGGTAAATATTAGTTTATTCCCAAAAGATACCAACTTTTTTCACATTGTTCTTAGACTTTGCACTCCAGCAGTCATCTTTACACCAAACAATGCCTAAGACAAAAATGAGCTTTTCAGCTTTACATGTATTTGCCAAAATAATTACCAACCCTCCCCCATGTAAATTGAGTGGGAAATATATTCTGTGAGAACTGGATCCAGAAGCCCTAATTCTAACTCTTCTTTAAAGGAGATATATATGTATATACAATGTATATAAATATAAATTCTCAGATTAGGTGAATGTGTGATGAATTCTGCATAATAATAAGTATTATAGTGATTTCTAATACCTTAAAACCCGATCTGATGCCTGGTTTGATTTTGACACATCACAGTTCTGATGCTTCTCTTGAGCTTTAGCCAGTTTCTCTGCTGCAGCAATAGGACATCCAGAGAGGCTGCAATTACAGAAAGGAAATTTAATTGTCTTGTCCTGCGTAGTTTCACATTATAGCACTGATCCAATTACTCCTTCTCCTCCTTAGCCTGCATCAGGAAGAATCTGAAGGAAAAGACTTTCCAAAAGCTTTTTGGTCATATGTATTTTCTCTAGACTTTCTTTCTTCTGTTTTCAAAGTTGCATGGTAGATCTTATAACTGCTCTTCTTCTCTGACTGTATATGGGTAGATTATTTATGGATGTCAGCCAGTGAACATACCAGTAAGAGAGGAGAATATAACCTGGAATCTACTGTGCAGCTCTGTTAGCAGATTTGTGACCTTTACACATCTACAAATGTTGCCAATGAAATGGCTGCTGAAGATGATTAAATGACAGTACCATTTAGGCCAAATTTTGTGCTACTTCACACTTCATTTAGCTCCATTAACTCCAATCTTTTTGCAAGGCATATAAATGAGTGCAAAATTTGGCCTAGGGTCTCTAAATCTACATCTCATATATGTTATACTTAGTGTTTGTTCATGAATTTCAAGCACTAAGGTATGTTTCCTAATAGTAGATGATGTAACATGAAAAGAAATTGCACTTGAATTAAAATTCAATTAAATTTGCAAATGCTGTACTATTATTAAAGTGACTAAAATATGCCTGATTCTTCTGGAAAAGATTTAGAACATTGAAAAACAAGTATATTGATGCCAGCAGATGGTGCTCTTAGTGAAGCTGTAAAAACCTGTGACCTGACAATGGAGGGGGTTCTTTCCTTGTCACAGTCTATCGAACACTTATGTGACCGCAGCTCTCTGTGTTCTCCACAGGAAAAGAAATTAAAATGAAAGGCAAATCAGCGCATTCCCAGATGTTCCTTTCTCCAAAGGGAAAAAAAAAATAAAAATGAAGCAGAGCAAAATGCCCCAAAAGCTGCAGAAAGAGGTGAGCACAGACTGCAGACTGCTCCCCTCAGCCCTCCCTCATTGTCCTAGATCTGCAGAGGGGTGAGAGTGCTCTGGAGTCATACCGGAGGGCAGCTGCTCTCTATTGACATACTCTTCTTCAATCACCTCCAATATTCTAGTAGATATCCAACCAAAATTGAATGCTGCTTCAAGCAGTAGTAAATCCCTGAAAACCTTCTCAAAGATTTTTGCTGCATCTAGTAGCAATGTCACTACAGAGAAGAAAGGGGTACCCGAGTTTCTTGATGAGGTACCCACGAGAGTCCAGGAGGCATGTAAGGGGGCAGTAACCCATAAGACTGAACATCCAGCGCCTTAATAATGTAATCCCTTAAACCTTTATGTTACAATTAACAGTAAAAAAGGAATTAGATAATAGGAACTTTGCATCCTTTTACCCTCTACTCGCATTTCCTGGATTATTTATTTTTTTTTCCTAAATTGTAAGGAAATAAGCAAGACCTCATTATTTGTGGAAAAACTATGACATACTAAAATTTCTAGTAACTTTTTTTTTCTCATGTGTGTCAGAATTTAAAAGGCAGTGACATCCCTTGTATAAGAATCAATTATTAATTTTAGGAAACTATAGAAAAGTTATATTTTTCTCAATCTTCCTTTGCTTGACTATTTATATTGAGCATTTTTGGCTTCTAATTTAAATTTAATGAGACATTTTCATAATGTTTCTTAATCAAGCAAAATTCTACTTTAATTATATCTGAATAAAGATTTGGGGGTTGAGACTTTTTTTTTTTTTAGTTGAAAAGTTAACTCTTAGTGTCTGTGTATTCAAAATGTTGTTTCTCGTGTATAGAATATCATTTTTAGGGGTAGAGTGGATTTTTTCATGCAAAACAGTCTCTGAAGAGAGTGAAGTGTGGGGACGAGAACTCTGCACTAGTCTTGATGATATTGGCAGACTCTTCCTTGTCCCTGTGACAGAGAAGAAGTCATACCATTCATTTTGCATCACTGCTAATACCAATACAGAAAGAAAAAAACAAACAAACAAAAAATCACCACACCCAAAAACCTAATGGATGATTAAAGTGTCTTCTGTGAATCAATTCATCCATACTGAAGCAAATGAACACTTGTCCTCCCCAGAAAATACATGAAAAAATGTTACTCTTTAAAGCATATGAAGCACCATCTGTCAATCTTAGAAACAGAACAACAGAACACACACTCACACTTCCCCCCCTGCCAATGGACTGCTAGAAGGGCTGCAGTTCGGAGGCACTGTTCCCTCTAGATTGGTGTCCAGTGATGGAATCCTTACCTTCGGTGGGAATTCCTGTTGCTATTTACGTGGCCCCGGCCTGTGCAGCCTGGTGTAGGACACTTAAGAACATTTTCATGCATGGCAAGAACTTGACAAGGAGAGTAAGAGAAAACAGCAGAGTATGAAAACAAGAAAAAAAAAATCAAATCCCAGTATATATGAAACCATTTTAAAACAAAGCAGGATTCATTAACAACCAGCATTCCTCAAAATACACGTGACACACATAGCCAATAAAGCCTGATGTGGGAAGTAAGTATTGTGACCCTATGCTCTTTAACACAGGGCAACAGTGAAAATTAGGTTACTGAACCTATAATCAAAAGTATCTTCCGTGCAACAATGAAGCAAAAGACTTCCAACATCTTCTTAGTAAAAAAACACTGAGCAAACACCCGCTCAGTAGTAAACTGTGAACTAGCAAAAATCCAATTAAAAATATGGACTCAAAAAATTCTTTCAGGAAACGTATGTGCTCAAAATATACAAGTTTATATACACAGTATCAAACTCAAGAACGAAAATCTGCTCTCAAGTTATACTGGTAGAACATTTTATTTTAAATATACCTCAGCACAACCCTGATTAGAATTTGATACTAACTATAAGACAGTCCAATTGATCTAGTGCCCAGTTCTGCCCATATCTACATAGAAATACCATTCATGTTTATATGACGAGCAGAACTGGTCATTTTATTTTAACTTGCATTGTCCACAGATGTGAAAATTGCAATGGATAGATTATTATAATTATTATTTTAGAGACTGAAAACTAAAAAAAAAAAAAAAATCAATTAAAAATTGAGGGATGGTGGAAAACAAAACAAAGCAAACAACAACAACAACAAAAAACAACCTTTGTAAAAAAAAGAAACAAGTGGTACAAGCTTAAGCAAATAAACTGCTTTACATCTGCATCCATTGCAAACTGGATGGAAAATTTACTCCCAAAGCTGCTCAGAGCAACTCTTTTTGGAATCATAAAACTTATGCTGTGAATTGCCAAATTATCAAGAGCTTTTTGGTAACACTAAACAGTTTTGTATGATGTGAGACATATTTGAATCCATGTCTCAGAGCTGGATTGGCAGTATATCACTATGGAAAGAGGCCATCCAGCTCTTGCAAAATTCTGGTTTTCTCATACAAGAACTAGTCTGGAAGCCTGTATTTAGTTCTCACTCAAAAAAAGTTCTAATAAAATCAGTGAATTCCTTGACTGAGTAAAGAACTGAATAAAAGCTGTTCAGAGACTTGAGAAATTAACCACATATACTGATTAAAAGATAACCATCATCATCATCCCTTCATCAGCGTACTAAAACATGTATAGATGTAAAAGCTTTATTCTGAAATTCCTACTATTCAAAGCTGTTCTTGAAACATGCTTCACAAGGCCAACATCACAGGAAAAAATAAAAAGATGAGCTCACCTTTTACATTTTATTAGGTACAAGAGCATGCAAACAGTTTAAAGCTATATTCTTCTTTGATTTACAAAGTCTTCTAAAGAGCTTTTTATTTACCATTTATAAAAATGAGAGAACTTTGAGCAACTGAAAAAATATTTGTGCTTCAGAAAATTACAAGGTCTTGCAAAGGAGAGAAATGAATCTATCTGTTCTACTGTATTCAGAGATCGACCAAGATGCAGCAGTTTCCTAAAGCACTTCCTCAATACTACTTGGCAAAGCCACTCTACCATGAAAGAGGAAACTTCTTATGTCTGCTACTCTTGGTGTGCAGACCTATTTCCACTTTTTTGTCCTTCAGAGTCCACTTCCCTTTGGAAATTGGGGAACATTTAAGTCCTGTCTTTAATGTTTCTTTTAGTCATCTATAAATCTATTGATATTAGGTCTGTAAGTGCTGATGGACAGTGGGGATTTTAGGCTATAGGATTCAAAGGAATAAATAAATTTTAAATTAGTGTGAAAGAGAACTGTATCTTAGGTAGATGCCTGTCTGACATATAGCAACATAGAGCAATTAGCTTCAACAGAACTATGCCATTTCTACCAGCCAAGGAGGTGACTTCTAGAAATGGATCTCTCTGCTTTCTGATTAATGTCTGTGTCTGGATGGGTGAACCTCCCTCATACAGAATCCATTGACAAGGCAGAAAATTCTAGCCATGTAAATTACAGGGGAATATTGCTCAAAATCCTGAGGTGTGTAACTAAGTAAACAGTCAGATTGTTATTATTAATAATATAAATTAGTTTAAGATAAACTATGTTTAAGACAAAACACCAACAAAGGAAAGGGGCTGCAATTTTTTCAAGTACAATTATTCCTGTACGAGACAACAGGGACAATTGATGTGACATCAGCATGCAGAAGTAAAAGCAGTGCACATCTTCTGAAAACCTTTTTCTCTGTTGACTGAATAGATCTATTTAAAAACAACCTAGGATTCTTAAATCAAAGAATACAGCTTTAAAAGTTGTTCTTTCAGTGTAAAAGTTAGTAGAGAATAGAAATGATGGAATAAAGGAAAAAGTATAACACAGAACAGTTGACTAAGTTGAGACAAACCATACTGAAAAATAAAATTAATTTTTAAATAAAAGGTTTATAAAGCATGCTAGAAAAATCTTTGTAGTTTTATCCCCAGTTTCCATGAAACAATGTGAACTTACTTTCTGGAGGGACCCTATCTTTGTGTGGGCATCCTGACAAACTGCGGTGATGGGGGTAAAGCCCCGTTACATGGCCAGTTCCATCACACCCAGGGGTAGGACATTTGCTCTCTTTCTTTTCTGTTCTTGAGGGATCTATAATTTACAACAAATGTGTCAAGTGAATGATGCTTTACACATTTCTGTAAGAAGGTTCATTTAATCATGTCATTTACTCTTTGGTAAATGTTTTTTTTTTTTTTTTTTTTTTTTTTAATGAAAACTAGAAGAAAAAAAAACAACAAGTAAACAAAAAACCCTTCTACTTCTTAACAGAGTGTTGTCACTTTTATCCCATTATCTTCTTTTCAGACTGCCGGCTCCTATGATCATAGCATAGATCCATTCAGAGTGATTGGAAAATGACCATTTTATAGCAAAGCCATACCACTGTCAATCAACATTCTGCTGGCAAGCACCAGCTCAAGGGTGTAAGGTCATTTGGAAACTGTTTAGTTGGAGTTTCCCTTTACATTCTAATTTGCCTGATTTATTAAATTCTGCAAACTTATTGTCATAGAAGTTCAATGTCCTCAGAGTAGCAAACCCAACTCTTTAAAATAATGATTCAATGATTCAGCATAAATATATCCCTTTTCCAAGGTTCTCTGAGCAGATGATTCTTTTTTCTTTAAATTAATTATAAACAGTAAAATATTTCTTTCTCTTCAATAAATTATGGTGGGGTAAACATTGTAATCAGAATTACTGAGAGTACCACTTACTGTGTAAATTTGTGCCATTACAAAAATGCATATAATGCTATAATATTCATATGCTTAAAAGGTTAATGATCTTTTAGAATGTCGTTGGATCTTCTGTCTACAAATCAGTGAAAAGTCTGAATAGATATTTTTTCAACAAAATAAGGTTTTCTGCCAAGAAAGTAGTGAAACTGCTGATGAAATTTATCTTGAACTAGAATTTGCTAACATACTTTATCAGCTTGTTTATTTTACAGAACATCTGGAAATAACATTCCTAGCCTTCCAGCCCAGCACATGATACAAATCATGTATCATTTTGATTAGAGTTGTCAGATTTTGAAGACTATTGTAAATGTTTATACTAGTATTGAAGGAATAAAATTCAGGATACTCTAACTGCTACCATTCTGGATCACAATCACACAGCATCCCCTTTCTATCTTTTTTTCCAGCCTCCTTTCAATACCCAGTCTGAGCTATCCTCATCTAAGTATTTTTTGCTGCTCTTGTCATTGCTCTGCTTCAGGTATTATGCTTTCTTCTCTGGAAAATAAGATTTTGCTATGTGTTTTATACAAAGTTTTTCTTACATTAAATTCCATCCCAGCTTTAATAAATGCAATCCTCAGTACAATCAGTGGAAATTTCAGTACTTGCAGACCTTCACACACAACCCATTTTTTTTTTAAGCATGAATAAATAGAATCCAGAGCTCATGTTCAGTTGTGGACTTATTTTTCCCTGATTTCCCTCTAGTAGTTTTATATGAATATACTTTTACATTCCAAGTCCATCTGAAACGCCTTCATTTTAGAGAAATTCTTCAACTCTTTTCAAATGACTCTCCATGTTTTAAATCCATTCTTCAATTTTAATGTGATATTTAAACCTTGGATTTTGCAAATGGAATCCCTAATTGTGAAAGTTTTACTTTACTTAGCCTGCATGTTAACTGTAGTATACAGTTCTTTTTTTTTTTTTTTTTCTTCTTTCCCCACACTCTTTAATGATAAATGCACATACATATCCATCTTCAAAATGCTATACAATTATCACAACACTCTTGGAAATACCATGATCTTATACTTCAGGAAATTGTAACAAAGAAATCAAAATGTTAAACCCAAGGCCACAAAAGGAGTGAATGTCAGAGGAGGGATTAGAATTCTTGCCAGATAGGCCTGTGCTGAGACCACTAGAACAGCAAGCCCACAGCTACATACATACACAACTCTAAGCAACTCTTCATGTCAAATACTTTGGGATGTGTAAAAGTAGATATGTGAATAAGTAATGTAAATGAAATATAAATTATGTAAATATAACAATATTCAAAGACTGCAAAAATGTAGATGATTAGTAGACCATAATGGCTTTTTATACATTTTAAACTAAAGAAACTTTAGCTACTCCATGTTGTTGTAACTCCACTGAGGTCAATGAATGCATTCTAATTTAGAGCACCTGAGGATCCGGACACTTAACATTTTACAGTGTCAAATAAATAATCTATAGTATTCAGGTCTTTATGCTGTAAGGTTATAGCATGATATCAGATCTTTAATAGCCTTTATGGTCTAATGAGTCAGAAAAGATGCTGTATACTATTCTTAATGATTTCAAAACTCACATAAAATTGTACTTGCAAAATTTCCCATTGCTTTTAATGGAAGACGTCTGACTAAACTTTCCATAACTTTTTACAAAGTACTAGATACTCTTTTGTAAATCCTTTCCTGCTAAAGGGGAGAAATATTGCACAGTTTTATTTAATTCTGCAACATTTCTTTGTTCTTTGTCACAATGGGAGTATTGGCTGAGTGAATGTTGCCAGAGGACTCAAAAGGTCTTAATCATAAACTTCAGAAGAAAGTTTAGACAGTTGTTTAGATAGTTTTAAACAGCAGGGAAAAATTAGTCAGTGGTCCTTTAATGGATGTTTCACTGATTTCTGAAAGCAGAACTCCTCAAAACAAAAGGCAGAGGTATTTCTCACTGCAAACCTGCATATCCAAAAAAATTATTGACCATATCATACATCTCTGTGGATAACACTTCCAGGAGTATTTGGAAGATAATACGTGAGTTCAGAACAAACAATATAATCAATTGCCTTACTTAAAGCTTACTCTCTCAACAAGTGCAATAGCATTTCTTATGTTTTTCAAAGTAAGGAAGGAATTGTTTTTTTTTTTTTTTTTTTTTTTTTCTTTCTTGCCTTAAAACAAAACAAAACAAAACAAAACAAAAACGAAGTGTAGAGCTATCCACTGCACAAAGTTTCTTGGTCCAAACTACCACAACATTTAATGTTGTCTTTCGTGTCCTTGGCTGGGGTTTGGACCCATTATTGATTCAGCTGCCAAGGGACGGAATGGTTCAAAGAAGCTTCAGAATTTACTGAAATATTTAGTCCATACTTTTGTCATTGTTAGAGATTATACTGTCTTTTTGGAGATCAATATGCAGAAATACTTTCCTATTCATACAGAGACTGGAAGGGCTGGACATTACCAGAATTAAAAGACTTGAAAAAATAATAATGTTTTATTGTGTTTTCTGTGGTTTTATTAGAGACACATATCCAAAGGGAAAAGGCACCTAATGTATGTCATATGTGAACAACATTTAGAACAACATCTGCATGGCTATGCAGTAATACACTAACTAACATTGTCTTCCCCAAGTACCCAAAGTTACTAAAGCATTCACTGGACTATGCTTTTTTTTTTTTTTTTTTTTTTTCTCCAAAAAAAAACCCAACAACAATACTTCACTAAAATACATAGCACAAGAGTATTTAACAACAGTAATTTCTATGCTTTTCTAAGAGACTGGACATTACTTTTCTTTAAGTTTTGTAAAAAAAGATCAAAGCCTTTCTTGGACCAAGAGATTGCCTACCTGAATGATACAGGGAGATCTTAGGGAGTTACTTTTTCCAAACAAGGAATTATAAAAAGGAGGAAATTGCCAACCATCTCAGTTCATTTTCAGAAAGGAATCCAAGTATTGTTATAACAAATATAAGATGAAAGCAGTCCCTGCTTAGCAAGTCCTAAGAAATACCATGTCCTCAACTTCCACTAAAGTCAATGGGAATTAAGGGTGTTCAGTGAATCTCAGGATATACTGAACAATTTATACAATACAGCCCTACATGTACAGATGTCGATATATTAAAGAGAGGTGTGGTAATATAAAAACACCATCACCAGGATAATCTCATAAATTAAAACAATTAAAACTCATTCTAAAGGTAACCTTTAGTCTGTTTTTTGTTTGTTTGTTTGTTTGTTTGTTTGTTTGTTTTTTGGTTTGGTTTGGTTTGGTTTTGGTTTCTTTTATATTGAATTATGGTCAAGGCAGCACCTTAACTGTTTCCACAATGGAATGAAACCAGTGAAGTGGAATGCACATAAGAAAGAAATTGCTATTGATCTCAGCCCAGGCCACACCATGCCTTGCATAGCAAATGGTTTCCATTACCTTACTATCTTAAGATAATTAATGTGCAGTCACTGCCCCTATCTTATGTTATCGGTCATTCTGATACTGTTCAATTCCTATCAGGCAATTCTACATTTTAGATGGGAGATGCTTCATCAATAACTGTCGTTTGATGATAATTTTATAAATCACGATGCCACCTACCCAATCCAACCTGTAAAATATGCACTTTAAAACTGATTGACTACCTGCTACATAATACCCCACTCTCATATATAGTTTGTTTTTAGTAATTACTGTAAAATGTATTAAATGCTTGAGAAAAATCTTTGCCTCTTTCAACATGATCTCTTATTTGCATTGTTTCCCTGGAAAGTTATTATTATTATTTTTTTAATTTAGCCAAATGGTATTCACTGAAATACTGTACATATTTCTAACATTGCAGAATGATTTTTTTTTAAATAGTCACAGCATGACACTATTTTACAATCATGCCATACTACTACAATTTCAACAAAGTTCCCATTTTGTAGAATTAATAACTTCATTTCAGAATTCTACGCAAAACTTAACATATTAGCTCATACTTTCTTATGACATAACATACGGTATATAGAAATATTACCTTTACCATAATATGGCTTTTTGACATGGCCGTCACTGGGTTTAGGCTTCCTGTCATCCCCAGAAAGTTGTCTTGGAGACTGTTCCTCAAATGATCTCATATTATCCCTCCTTCCAGCTTCCACTGCCATTTTTTCTCTCATGGCTTTTGCTCTCTCAGTTTCCAAAGCAATTGCTTTCTCAAGAAGGGTTAAGTTACCTTTTGTCATATCAAACACTTCTTCAGACCTATCTGAAGTAATAGAGGTGGTATCATCGTCTCTTTCATGACAACCATCCTCCTTTGCACAGCTAGAAAAAGTCCTAGATCTGGGGCTCAACTGTTCTTCAAGCCTCATTAGGTTCATCATATCAGAGTAATTCCGGTCTGGTGTTCTTCCTTGGAAGTCATCTTCTTGCCTGACATGCTGACGAGTGTTCATGTTTTGTTGTTGATTTCTTTCCTGTGGGTTTGTCTCACTGAGTTTCCTAGCCAGATCAAAACACTGGTTCCTTAAGCACTCCAAACTGCTGAGACACACCTCTTCATCACTCTCCTCCACCATTTTTTCCGTAAGTCCATTGTTCACAGGCTTCCCTAGCATTACAAAGTTCATATTCCTATTATCTTGCTGTGAAGTATTGTCTGCATAATTTCTGTCATTAATGTTTTCTGATAGCACTACACCATGTCCTTGTGCTAGTAATTTAAGGGAGTCCACTGTTTCCCTAACAACGTCACTGTCTAAATCTAAACTCAGCTCACTTTTCCGACCAATATTTTCATTTTTGTCACTATCATCTTCCAGACTATTAGATGTATTGCTGTTCATTTCTGATTCTGTCCTGGCTCTGTATGCAGCATCCTCTGCAATTTTGCCAAGATTTAACAATGACTTGGCCACCAGTTCATCGTAATTATCATACTCATCATTATTGTTATCGTCTTTTTCTGTGTCTTGCATTATTCGAGTATTGTGACAATTCATTTGATGGTCTTCTGCATAAAAAACAGAAACAAAGAAAGAAACAAAGAAAGAAAGAAAAAGGAAAAGAAAAGAAAAAAGTGGCTACAATTGGAACTGTTGTTGCAATCGCATGGACAGAAAACAAACTGCATGTCAAATATTGTTAATCATACAGCAATTCTATTACACTAAGGCCCATGTGCAGTTAAGTTTTATTAAGTGAATTTCTCTATAGTCCATGAGGCTATTTTTGTTTATTTGCTATTCACATGAATTTCTTTCACAAGTATGATAAGAAAAAGACAATCAAAATGCTAATTACTATTACTGCTAAAGTATTATGGCATAGAAACTTATGTTTCTCCTTTCATTCCTAGAATTATAGTTTTATGGGGTTTTCTACAATCATATCACTAATATGACATAATTGCACAGGTTTCAAGCTTTTCTCACTCCTGTATCTCTTGTAAATGTGGAAGGTGGCAAAGGAGTGAGTACTACTGGATTTATTCTCTTAATGGTGAGTAACATTCACCAAAAGAGAAAGAATATACAAGAGACAGATTTTTTTTTTTTTTTTTCACACCATACACACCATTAACACTAGATAACCAATAACTATGTGCAAAGATCAAAATAACATTTTACTTAGTGGATCCATCAGTAGAAATCAAGATCTCTCAGTTTAGCTATGTAAACTGTGGAAAAGAATTTTAAAGTACTTGTTACATGAAGGGAAGATAGAAGCAATGATATGTATAATACAATTTTAAGTTAATATGCTAGCCCAAATTATATGGTCATACATGTATGGTAGGGCTGTTATTTCTACTACCCTGAATATTGTAACAGAATGGTGCAAAGTTACTATGTTTTACTTAGCTTTGCCTTAGTAACTGCTGAAAAATAGGGGGGGTAACTTAATAAGATGGAGTCAATGTGTGGCCCTGAGGGTGAGATTCATTTCACCTGACTTTAGATATGAGTGAGGCAGGCATCCATACCCCAGTAAGCAATAATCCTGTCCTTGGTCAATAAGAGAAGCAGACACTGTAAAGCTATAATCCACCTGATTTGGTTGTCTTCCTCAGAATAAAATGAATCACTTACTAGAAGTGCTTGTTTCTCTTCACTGACAATGAAGGGGCTCAGAGTAGATGCCTACCTTAAAGATATCTGTATTTGGTCAGATGAATATCATCCAGACATCATTTTCTGATATCTAATGTTAACTCAGAAGTTATCTCATTCTTAGACCCATTCTTAAAACAGATATACATTCACCATTATTTACTAATGAACATCTCATAAATTCTGTTTTATTTATCAGCTACCCAAGCAATATTTAAATATTTAGCATCACAACTTGAAAAGAATTTACTAAATCTGTTGTTAGGTTGACATGCTAGGCCAGTTTTTCAGCTGGTACAAATTGAAAGAAATCAGTAGAGCTAGGACAATTAACACCTGCTCAAGAGCTAGTCCATCAATTTGTAATATCATCTTTTCAGCTCAGGTGTATTTGCAATACTGTTACATCTAAATACGTAGCACTTTCTAAAGTATGACTTTTATGTTTTGGATAAACAAAACAAAGCAGAAAATTGCAGGTTGTAGGTGGCTTTGTATACTAACATTTTGATGATAAGAAATGTTTTTTTATAAAAATAATTTTTATGTCAGTGGACAAGATAATAAATCAGTGTTTTAAATACAAAGCTCAATAGCACAATAATTAATGTTTCAGCCACAAGATAGTATGCCTTCTACACAGTGGTTAGGGATCCTGGGATGATAGTAGGCTGTAGTTAAGCGGCAGACCTGATAGATGACTAGGCTATGTCTAGGAAAAACAAAAACAACAAAACAACTCTAAGTGTTATAGCATTATACATAGAAGATAATTAGCAGGGAAGGATGTTTGTTATTTTTACATAACAAGTTATTCTAAGTCAGTAATGGGTTATCTATTTATTATCAAAAGTGGTTTTATTTTAGTTGCTCAAGATAAAAAATACTCATATTTATGTTTCAGTCTCTAAAAAATTAAGTATATCAGAGTATCAATTTGTCAGTATAAAAGTAAGGGATGTCACATATGCTTCCTATTTGAAAAAATTCTACCTTGAATAACTGCATAGAAGTAGGCAGTTAAGGATTACTGGATAATTAGTTTGTACCATTTGAAAAGCAAATGTTTTAATACATTGATGATCATCTTCTAACATGAAATGTACAAACAAATCCCACATTAATTTAAATATTAAGGCTAAAATCTATTGCCAGGAAGACTGCTCAGTAGAAACAGCTGCTTTTACGGGGTGCAATTAGTTATTTCTGATGGGCAATCAGATGTAGAAGAAAGAACATCAAAGTAATTAAAGAAGAAGTAAGTTATATGTCCAGAACTGACAGTGCCTTTGCATTTAGCGTGAGGCATACAGAAACACTGGTGAAATAAGTCCAAATCGAACTTTAGCAAGATACCGAAGTATAGTGTAGGAAGAAATATTTTCTTGAGCCATCCAGAGAATTGTAAGGTATGTAGTAGCTATACTACAGAAATTTTCAAAATGTGAAAAATTTTGAGGATTTTTTTTTTTTTTTTTTGATAAGGGCTTTTGTGTTTACATGAATGAGGGTCATGTAAATGATCATCAGGGGAGGAATGTATTCTGGTTTGCCTCCACAACAGTGAAAAGTCAAAATATGAATCACGTACTGTATGAGTGAAGACATGTAAATTCCTTTTGAGTAGGTGAAGCTGGGTGAAAGCTGTAACTAATATTTTTATTCTGTTTGATTGGTTATATCCTTTTCAGGGCTCCTGCCCGTTCAATCCTAAAAAGAAGAAGAAAAAAAGGTGGTGGAGGAGAAGAAAGTGTAAAGCATGAATCCTTGATGAAAGAGGCAGGAAAACAAAAATATTTTAATCTAGTTTCATTCCTCCTCTTTTAATTTTTGTCCTTTTCTTGCATTTTCTACTTTCTTTATCAACTATTGTTTTCACATTTCTTATCTTCATGAAGTATTTAATTTCAATGAAAAGGATATCTATATATACTGTACCATCTTCTCCAGATAAGAGTCTGTTAGATTCTGAGCCTTCTGGCCTGCTCTAGTGAAGCACCTGTGTCACCTGTTTATTAAACCAAATGTTTGAGTACTGAATTAGTTTGCGTATTAATTAAGGGTACTTCTACAAAATATGCTAGCCCAGCAGTTCTGTGCGAACCTATGTGTCTTTTCTTTTATTCAGCTCTGTAAAAGAAAATCTTGTTTTCACTTCATTTTTCTATGCTTCCTAACATTTTACCTTTAACTTGGTACCAACCTTTATACTATATTGTTTAATGGCTATGTGCTAAATAAAAGCATATAGCTTTTAGTAAAGCTTATAGCACTAAAATACCTACTCTACTCCTTACAGAATTTTTGGAACCATTGACTCAAATTGCAGTTTTTAATTTGAAGAAGCATCTGAGTTTGTCTCAAAAAGAAACAAGTTAGCCAATCAGCTGAAGAGTGAACGAAGTCATCATCTCCCTTTTTTCTGTAAGCTTTGGGGTTGTGTGGAAAAGGAATATACAACATAGTCTAAAAAGAATATCAGATTATTTTAACCGTCATTCCCAGAATACCATGACAATTTAGATATTCTTATTGCAATATTTGTTCTGTTTAACTCTCAAAAGATAAGACAGGCAGGGAAACTATAGTGGAGGATATGTGGAATAGCTTTAAAGAGCTGGAAGCCTTCAGCTACCTGAACACAAATGCATTTTTGTATGGCACTAAAAAAAAAAAAAGTGAATAATTTGATTTCTTATTGCACCTTTCATCCAAGGATCTCAAAGCACTTTACAAACATTATGTTAAAAAGCCTCACAACACCCCTGTGAGGTAGGTATTTTAAGCCCATTTTACAGATGGGAAATTGAGATACAGAGAAGGTGAGTGACTCCTTCCATGTCATACAGTGAGTCACTGGAGAATAAGGACTATAGCTTCTATATCCATGATTGCTTCCTCTCTTTGTTCCTATCACATATATATGTGAACAAGTTTTTTGGCAGAATAAATGGCTTGGTATGATTTCAGTGTAGGGAGTCATGAAAAACAGCACCCTCTTTTTGAAAATGATAATATACAGCATTTAGTTTGAGAGATTCTGCAGAGAGAGGCAATGATACTTCAGTTAAAGCAGCTACATTCCTATCAAAGACCAAAGACTTCATGAACAAGAAGTCTTGTGTGTATCAAATTACTCACTTTCTCCCAAGCATGGGAAAACACGATGGCTAACAAGCTGAACCTATATGTGGTTATATAGGCTTCCTGCCCAGAGAAACAGTTTCATTATCCATGCATCGTTGCCTGTTTTCGAACACTTCACTGCTCTTGCTACTTCCACTTGTCAGTTCCTAAGTTCTTAGCGTATGATACTACTGTGCTACCATTTTTCTCCTAAGCTGTAAAGTGAGGTTCATGCATATTTAGCAAGTCAGTCTTGGCACAAATGAATCCCAAATCTTGCAATGTTACAACATCATATGGGGTAGGGGGCTGTTTGCACATTGAATACTCCTCTGGAAAAATCTACAAGTAAGGAAACTGAGGACATACAAAATATAGTGAGCTTCCAACAGCTGACATGGTTTTGGTTTCAACTTCACTCCACACTGAAGAAATAGAGCACACATATAATTCTACTAAACAAAATCTCTAGAACTCTGAATACTCTTATTGATATGGTATTTGGAACACAGCTGAAGCTGTCAAACTTTTCTGTTTCAGGTACACACTGGAAACTGAAGTTGACCATGTGCAGTTCTTCATCTCTGCAAAAGTTCTGGAAGTACTTACTGAAGTACTGAAATACTTCCTGAAGTATTCAAATAATAACCAATATTCAAAACAAAATAAATGAAGAGTGGAAGTCATTAAGCATGGCAAGGAAGGTCTGAGCTAAAGAACACAGCATATTGCAGTACAATTCAGTTTAGGAAAGTAGGAATGAGAACTATAGAACAAGCCCATACAGACTTTCAAGTATTGTACATAATTTGCTTGCTTACCATATATTTTTACCATGTTTTTTTTTTTTTTTCCTGTTACATTTTGATCTTTTCATTTTCTATCTTTTCATTTTCTACATATTCCATTTTTTAACTCGATTTGCTCATTGGAAAAATAATCAATACTTTTTTTTTTTTTTTTTTTTCTTTCCCCTCCTTTTTTTCTTTTTCTTCTTTTTCCTAAGGTTTAAAAGGGATCTTTACAGATCTGATTTTCTTTCCTGCTCAGGAGTGTTTACTGATATACAAAAATATTCCTTTTTTTTTTTTTTTTTTTTTTTTTTTTTTCCCTTTTTGCTATTAAAATACATTTGAAATAGAAACAATGAATATGGATAAATTATTTTGGCATATCAGCATTTTCAAAATTTTTGATTTCTACACAAACCAGTGTATTCTCATCTAAGTGCATAGGTGTTTGTATATAATCAATGCCATGATATATTATTTTTTCTTCACTTAACCTATCCTTGCAACCTCTTACTATGCCTTACCTCTGCTAGACCTGCATGAATAACATCCTAATTTGTAAGTATTCACATGAGGTATTGGTAGAATACAGAGTTTCTTACTTGGGTTATTCCCACTTATAGAATCAAGCAGGAACTTCGTGAGAGAGAGAGAATCAGATAATCCAGAAGAGGAGCTTCTAACATATTTTTTCTTAAATGAAGTATTTTGTTAATCATCCCTGTTTTCCCACTATATGTCCCTATTAGCCACCTGATACAGGTAGCTCTGTACAGTTTTGGAAAAGGACCCTGAAAGGTACCTGATGAAGATACTCTGACCTTGACTGTGATAGTGTTGCTTCTAGTGACAGATATTGCAAAATGTTATTAAAAAATATCAATTTCCTGACAAACTAATGTGCTTAGTTATGATTTCCTCTTTTTACCACAAGACAGTACTTGCCTTTCTCTGGTCTTAGAGCATCTCACACGCCACTTCACATTGTATTGGTGTCAGAATTGTGAGATAGATGAGATTGGATGGGACCATTGCAGATCATCTGGTCCAACTCTGGTTCAAATAGAGGCCATCAGGTTCTCAGGGCCCTATCCAGTCAGTCCTTTTATGAATATCTTCAAGGTTTGAGATGCCACAACTTCTCTGGGAAATCTGTTCCAGCATTTGACCACCCTTACAGTGATATTTTTTTCTTCTAAATGGAAGTTCTTTCATTACAATTTGTGTCTGTTGCCCTTCTCCTCCTCAGAGTGAACAAACACATTTCTTTCTTTGTACATTATATGTTCTTGCCTTTTAATCATCTTGATTGTTTGTCTCTAGACTCCAGTGTTTTAGGTCTTGTACTGCTGAACCTAAAATGAAATCTAGTGCTCCATATACAATAGCATAAGTATTAAATAAAAGGGAATATCACTTCCCCTGTTTACAGTCTCCAGCCTTTTGATCCTGGCATACAAGCATTACTTCCAAATAGTCAAAAGGCAATGAATATGCTGGGGATTTATTTATTTATTTATTTATTTATTTATTTATTTATTTATTTATTTTTGTTCCACAGAGATTGCAGAAAATACTTTTCAGTTACCTACAGGAACACCCCAAAATAAGTAAGGTCATTTGGTATGAAATCTGCTTGTTGGCTTTGCAGCATCTGAAATATTTGGTATGAAGGTATATGTTTAGGTTTGAGAAGGAACTCACCGAGAATATTTGTGATCAGAGTTGGCTATGCTGGGTTTGCAAGACCAGTACAATTTAGCCAGTCATCCACACCTGGTCCACTCTTCTTTGAGAGCCATAATCAAGTTCAGTCAGCACTTAACTGTTTTAACCTGACTTCTGGCTGGGCAAATAATGAGATGGCTTTATCTGATGGCTGGTACTCATTTCAACTTTTGCTCCCCAGGAAGTCTATATGAGGGAGGGGAGACACTTTCACATAGCCTTCTAATGACTCAACAGAGCATGGCAGTTTCTTGCTTTCTCTCAGGTTTCCAGAGCTCAGCAAGGCAGCAGGCAATGAAGCAGCCAAAGCTATTCTCCAAATACTAAGATACAGCAGGGGATCAGAGGACCAGCTGCACCAACAGGAGAACACCCACTCAGACAAATCTTTGATATGGAACTTCTACATGGGGCTACTCCAAAGGTTGCTTATGAGACAGTAACCTATCTATATCCCTCTCTATGAGCATTGTTTTGCAAAAGATGCAACCTGGAGAACAAATTTTCAGTTCATAAACTAACATCTTTTTCACACACAAATCTCTGAGAAAGACAGGTTGGAAATTCTTACTGTAGGGATAAATAATTTGTTTTCACTGTTTTTATTTAGATCTCTGCCTCAATGGAGATGTCCACATTCAACATGTCTACATATGAACTAGCCATCCACACCACATATTTAGGCAGTGGACAAAAATATGCATCTTGAGATGAGATTTATTTTATCCTAAGCTTGGTATCTGGAGTGGATTGGCTGAATTATTCCCTAAAAGTGGCTATTCCTCTTGACTAACTATAAATGAAATTGATGAGATTAATTCTATCCTAATTATTTTCACTCAGAGTTTTCAAATTGTGCTTTGCTGAACTTTAACAATATGTCTAATATGACACAGAAAGAACTGCAGAGAGCATGGAATAGAAGAGGTACCTGAAAGGAACCATCTTGAGGTTTTGGACACAAGCAAACATATAAGGAAGTGTTGGCTCAAATGGGATGGGTGCTTATGATTGCATGAGTTACATGGATGGAGTTAATATCCTATTGGATTAGTCTGACCTCCGCAATAAGTTTAATTACTTTTGTTTGGTTGTGTTTCATTACCAAAGGATGCTTGTTTGTGCTTTGATAATAATCTGACCTAATTGGCAGAATACACAGAAATACATATCATGAACACTCTAGAGCATGAGAACTTCAAAATACAATATCTCTGAAATTTCTTCTTCCTATCTGTCTTTCTATCCCCACAGTGATTTCAGATGCAGGATATCTGGAAGGGAAGACTGCATGCATGAGTGACAGGCTTCACTTCATTTGAAACATATGACTTTTTGTTAGGGGGGGTTATTTTTTTTTTTTTCTTTATCACTTGATCCAGCTTCTTGTACATTTCTCGTGTTTCCTGTCTTCTAGTGACAGGGAAGGCTGAATAACACTCCATAAAATAAGGAGAAAGTAAATATAAAGGGTAATTTGTCTCTTTGGTTACAGCCATTCCAACACAAGCTAATCAGGGACAGGACATGAGACCATGCAGTGGCATGTGATTATTCATATGGTTAAGCTTTTAGTGAAACACTGCCATGATTTTGATTTGATTGACTTAGCATCCTTCCACCAGTGTTCAGGCACAGTGCAGTGGTGCTAGTTATGGACCGTTCCCAAGAAGCAGTCCAGATGTGGTCACCCTATTTTGGGAGGTTAAAACTTAGCTGTATGGACCCAAGCCATGCTGCAACAGTTGAACTCAGTTTTAGATGAATGGACTATGGCCTTTCTTATTCACTCAGATAGATGTGGCTTTGATTACTGTGATTAAAGAGAAGGGGAACAAGGCAGCAGAATCTGTAAGGTGGAATCCTTGGAAAGCACACTGTCATCTGTAACTTCAGAGGAAAGAGTAAGGCAAATTGGAACCTATTCTTTTAACCATGCTATTCCAGTCAGTCAAGTATGCAGTGGTCCTCACAAAACAGAAAGTAGTGATTCCATAGTGCAGCTAGATCCTAGCTAGTTATGGAGAGTCTTCATTATGTCTTGTTTATTTTCTATCTATACTACATGTACATAGTGTATGACTTATAGGCTTATGACATTGGCAATGTCTAGGATGGAGATCAGAGTACCAGAGAATGTAGGAATTGTATGAGCTGATAACAGATCTAAAAAAGATTTTTCTTTTGCTGCTGCATCTGCAAACATATTTCCAGTGAGGTTGTTCCAACTATCTGCCCACCTTAAAAACGCACAACACCAACAATTTAGAAATTGTCAGTTCCTCCTTCTATAAGAGATTTCCTACTGCTGTTCAGATCTGCACTGGAATATCTGTCCTGATGATGAAAGCTTGCCTCTCATTAAAAGAAAACTTTTGTTGGAGAAATGCAACCATCTACATATTTACATAAATTTGTATATATTTCTAACTAAAGATATGCATGACAGCTAAAATGGCAGTGACTTCATAGTCAGTTTCACAGTGCCTACATTGACTAGAGCAGTGCAATCTCAGTGTGCATGACATCTCTGCTGGAACTCTTGCTCTAACTGGTTGTACAGAAATTACAAACTTCAAAGTGGATCAGTCCAACAAACGAATAACCACAGTAGCCAGTTTTCCAAGATACATGCACAAATGCATAGATAGAGAGATACTTATGCTGCACAAAACTAAATCCTGAGTCTTACTCTGGTCTCATGGAACAGCACAGGAACTGTTTTACTGGCGTTCACTCATGAAAGTAAGGTACATGAGATCAGAGTCAATTCCTCTACTTCAGTGTTCTGTATTTTTTTCTTCAAGTGTTCATCAGGTGATTCATACCGCAATCATCCTAACGTATTGTTCCTCCTCAAATACATCTGTAAGGATTATTTTTAGGTTCTAAAATATGTCACATGTTGAAGTATCTGAGCAACTCAAGAACCAATGAAATTAACCTATCCAACATGAACTTTTTCCCTCTGTCCCTTCATATATGAAGCACTATGGGACATGGTTTAGTGATGAGACTCAGCAGGTCAGATTAATGACTGGACTTAATAATGCTGAAGGTATTTTCCAACCTATATGACACTGACTCTATATCTGTTGCTGTATTATATTTTATGACTTCCAAAGTGGAACTGCATCAAATAGTTTCTTAAAACTCAAATAAACTGTGTACATTATTTCCACACTGCTTACTTTCTTACTTCCAGGGATAGGGCATCCACAGCTTCTCTGGGCAACCCGTTCCAATGCCTCGCCACCCTCTGAGTAAAGAATTTCTTCCTAAAATCTAACTTAAATCGCCCCTCTTTTAGTTTAAATCCATTACCCCTTGTCCTATCATTACATGCCCTTGTAAAAAGTCCCTTTCAGCTTTCTTGTAGGCCCTCTAAGTACTGGAAGGCTGCTGTAAGGTCTCTCCAGAGCCTTCTCTTCTTCAGGCTGAACAACCCCAACTCCTTCAGCCTGTTTTCATAAGAGAGGTTATCCAGCCCTCTGACCATCCTTGTGGCTCTCCTCTGGACAACAGCTCTCTGTCCTTCTTAATCCTGGTTTTCCACATTATAAAATGGCTCAGAGAATCAACACATTGTATAGCTGTATTTCTATAGTCCTGATTCTAGTAATGGAAATTATATAAAATGTCATCAGTATAGTATAAAGCCATACTACTGCAAAGGATATTAAATTATACCACATCATGAATAGTCACATATTAGGGATACAAAAATAGAATAGAATAGAACTATGTACTATTTGGATGTAATGTATTTGGATGTGGATATTTTGTCTAACCTTGATCCTGATCAACTATACTGTAAAATCACCCATCTTAAAGCCTTTGCATTATTATACTAACAATTCTGCACAGTGCAGAGTTTAGATTGCTGCTTTAACGTCTTCCTCATGTCCTGTTGTCCCAGGAAGAAATGCTAACAATATATTTCACTCTGCTGTACTCCCATGCTGGTCTCCTAATCATTTATTTACGTCTTTCTGCATTCCATTTTTTTCTGAATAAGTCCTGAACTTCCTTTTACACTTGGATTTTTTTTCTTTCAATTTCTGTGTCAGAAGACCCTCCAGCTGTTGAATCAATTCTCCTTATACTTCTCTTTAATGGTCATTTAATTTGGAATCACTTAAACAACAAGAACAAGTTCTTATGAATAGCAGCAGAAATGTCTACATCATTTTCAGACTGGAAATCTCATGTAAGAATTGTATAGGAACAGTCACATTTCATTTTCATTTGGTGATACAACTACTTCTATGTTCATTTGAGACTTAAACTGAGGATATATCTGAAATCAAAACTGACGAACTCAAAACACTGATCAGTTGTTGAAGGCGCTCCTTCTAATCCTAACTAAATACTCCCAGCCTTAAGAAGTTTTGCACCCATGTCCCATTTAAACCTTGAAGAATTCTAGATACTGGCCATCTTCATATCTAAGTTCCCAGAGAGACCCAATCTGTCTAATGCACTTGACAGAAAAAGGCTTCCCATGTACTGTTGCTTTGACTGGATTGCTTTAAGTTACAGTTAAGGGAAAAACTGCCAGTTTCCTCCTTTATTTCCCTCCCTCAATCACCCTTATTCTCATTGATGAAATACATAGTTTGGTAGATCACTTGCTAAAAAATTAGAAGACTGAGAGTAAAAGCTCTCCCAATTTGAATGCATTCAATATCACATCACCCAAATGCAATAAAAGCTGGACTGAATGCAAGCTTACTAGGAAGCACGAAACAAAGAGACCTATACAAGTTTCATGTTATTTGGGTCATGCAAAAATATACTGTCTTCATTGTGCATAGTTTACAAGGTCATTCACCTACAAGAGAGAAGTAACATTTCTGATCCCTGCACCCAGGACTGATTTTGTAATCTAATATTAAGCAGCCAATATATAAGATGTTAGAGTGTTCTTTGAGCGCAGAAAGGAACCCAGCAAGCCCTGCTTTCCCAGAAGAATGACCCTCCTTGGTTTATCAGTGTTTTTTGTTTTTTTTTTTTTGGTCCCCCCTAGGGTGTGAGCATTGCTTATCTAAAGCAGTCTTTGATCTAGTTGCTAGCACTCTCTGTCAGACAAGAAGGAAAGGTGGTGTTGAACTCACGTTTTAATTCTCACACTCAACTCAGGTGCCTGAGTTACAGTCAGTGGCAGAATTTCTTTCTATTCTGAAACATGTATCTCACTCCATCAAATGTATGGGGCTCCCAAGAAAATATTCTACTTTCTGTATACTTAAAAGTTACCCTTCTTCACTGTATTTTCAGAGAAGAACATTCACAGACTGCTCTCATTAGGTAATAAATGATCTCTAATATAAGCATTTTTTTTTTATACTTGTGTACTTTTGTATACTGTACAAGTCCAGTACTATTCCTAACATTCTGATAATAATTACCTGTTATTCTGTACTTCCATTGTTAGTGATATAAATATGTATTTTATCTGATTATTTAAGAGAAAAATTTTATTCAACATATCACAAAAGAATAAGAAAATTTCTAACTTTCTGTACGGTGCCAATCTTTAAAGTTGAATGATGCTTTAAGTACTGTAGATGATAAAAGACAACTAAGCATTATTCTGTACAGACACCTTTCCTGTGTTTCATCAGGTGTCCAAGAAACCACTTAGCCTTGTATAAGCATCTGTATCTTGCTTATACAGAACCTCTGTAAGTTGAGGTAGTCGGTGAAACAATAGAATTGATATATTGAATACAATAGAAATCAGAAGACAGTAGCTGCATAGCATATCTTAATAGTGTATATGACAAACAAAGAATGTCACCACACATTCAGTTAAAAATGTAAGGAAAAACAGCCTGATGTGGGCCTGTGCAGCTTTGCAAACTCTCTTGTATTATATGATGGGAAGTGTTCACGCCGCACAGACCTTACACCTGTTACTTTCAGTAGTCCATGTCTAAAGAGTACAAGGAAAAATAAGGCCTACTTGCTTTTTGTTTGTATGTTGGTTTGTTTGTTTGTTTCAATTGTAAATGTAGCTCTTGCTTGGAGTTTCTTCAGTGTCAAACAAGACTGTTACTCTTCCTATTAAAAGTATAGCCTGCAAAATTAAGCTTTTGGGATAACAGAACTATCAGGTATATCAGTTCACCTAATCAACCCACAGTGTTATGGGTACTTAACACACTTACTGTTCTCTAAGAAGCCTTTTTGTGCCAAGTAATTCTGATGTAACAATAACAACAGTGACCAAAATCAGGCTGATTCTATAACCACATCAGTGTCCTTTCTAATTACTATTTTACATCCTTTACCAAAATCCTTCAGCTAGTTTCTTTCTTAGCATTAGCTTTTCCATCTTTTGCTAAGTGACTCGACAATTCTCGCTGTCCAGCTAGCTAATTGTAGGTCCCACAGTTTGGTCTCATAGAATGTCTGTAGAATAAATTGAATCAAAGAAGGGAAAGAATTGTCCATGGTATAAATGGACTATGTCATGTATGGTACATGTGACAAACGAACACAACTGAATCATCCTGAAAAGTAAAACGAGGAGGAAATGCTTCCATAATAAAAAGTATTCACAATTCATGTAATCACAGTATCACACAATGGTTAAGGTTGGAAGGGACTTCAGGTCCAATGCCCCTGCTCATGCAGGGATACCCAGAGCAACCATGTACAGGTAGCTTTTGAAGATCTCCAAGAACTGCGACTCCGCAACCTCTCTGGGCAACCTGTTCCAGTCCCTCATCACCTGTACAGTAAAGTGCTTCCTCATGGGTTTCTTTGGGTTTCTTGGTGTTTAGATGCAATTACATATATATGTTCATTATACATCAATGTTTTTGTTTCTAAGTGTTTTCTTTTTTTTTTTTTTTTTTTTTAATGTTGTTGTTTTTATTTTTCAGTTTGACAAAATTTCTGTGATATGAGGAATTTGCCAGGACTGTAAATTTTAGTCATGAAAATAGATAAGGATGAGAAGAAATTATCAATCTGGTCTGTAATTTTATTTCATTCTAATATACCCTGGAGGAAATGTTGCAGTGAAAAATTAACACCTGTAGCAACCAAATAAGGTTCTCTGCTTTTCAAGGAGAAAAGTTGTCACTTGTGTTCACTATTTTAGGAAAAAACACTTTAAGACCAGTGAGAATAAATATGATGATCAAAATTTGTCTTTAGACCTACAGTCTAAACAAAATAGGAACCTGAAACACTAACAAAGCAAAGTTTGTTGTTTAAGACAGTGTCAAGAGGGATTCATACAGAGTCTGTAGACTCTGTTTAAACTGTAGTACAGTCTGGAAAATGCTATCTGTGAAGAAGCAAAGGATTTCAAAGTAATCATGAAGAATTATTTTTTGCACAACCCATGAATATGTTAAATGTGGCACAACCCATGAATATGTTGAATATGGCACTTCCCTAAGTGCCATATCCCAGATGGGAGACTTTCTATAGCAACATCCGGTCATTATGTTTGCAAATATGGATGCGGAGAGCTGATATATCACTGAGTTCACTATTGGCTCTTTAAAGCACTAAATAGCAAAAGCAACTAGCTTCTTGGCACAGTTGTGCCAAAATTAGAAGATCATTGGGAATGAACTGTTTACAGAGTCTGAGTGAGAATAGGAATAAAGTTCTAAGGCTTCAGCACTATTGTTCAGAATTTCTTCTCCAATCTATCTTATTTCAGAAAGAATTAATTTTACGATATCATCTGCCAGACAAAGAGGGGAAGTCAAGGATCCACTCTGCATTTATTTGCAGATAGAAGGATGCAACAGAAATATAGAAAAGGCAACCTCTGTGCAACCTCTTCTTGAGGACTGAAATGTGCGAGAATCCTAAGCCGTACTGCTGAGATATACGATTGCTTTCCACATCTATTTCTCTGGCAAGACCAGGTAAAGGTTTAGTTACAATAAGCCCTAAAACAATTTGCTATTTGATTATAGATCAACATCCTATGTTCAGATAACAAGGAAGGAAAGAGCTTGTGAATTAAAAATACAAGCAAGCAACCCCATGCGTAAGTGAAATAGATTCAGAATGAAATAACATTAAAATCAGATGTAGTGCTGAATGTGTTGTGTGGTCAAAGCCTTTAGTTCAAACTCTGAACTCCTTAATTATCCCAATGTCTTCTACAGAATTTCTGCTTACATCAGCAGAAGTTGCATATGGCATAGATCTGTACCAAAGGTAAATGATTAATGATGATGAATGATTTCTTTACATTGCATAAAGCAATAGTTTAATCTTGTATTTATTTATTTATTTATTTATTTATTTATTTATTTAAGAATCATATAGCTCACATATCTTTTAAGGCCTATTATTTGTAGGAAAGGAACTAAATATTCAAACTCCTATATCAAAAGGAAATAGTCCTAACTTTCAACATAGAAGTGGACTACTAACAGCTTAAAGCTGTGTATAAGTGTCTAGACACAGCCTGAAAAATTCTGATCTTCAGAATCAAACATTTATACAGAGGGATGTTTTTATAAATAGTTTTTCAAGAGAAGGAAAAGTTATGTATAACATACAACACCATCACACATAAATGCAACTCCTGATGTAAATGAGCTCAGCTTCAAGCCTTATCTCACTTCAAAGAATTAAAAGTGATGTTTAAATCAAGACCTAACCAATCATACTGTTTAGGAGCAGCACACAGTAAACACCTTGAGAACAGAGCAACAAGCAAAAATTTACTATGCTAGCAAAGCAGCTATGTTTATGCAATCCACCAACCAAACAACTGCAAACAAGAGAATTAAAATAAATAGATCTGAACCAATTCCACGAGAACTGGAGGTACCTACTTTTCCACTCTGAACAACCTGTTCCAAATCTTTTAATTATATTTCCAATGAAAATTTTCAGAGAAAACATTTAGTCTGAATGTCTCCACATGAAATAATATAAATTGCTAAATATCAAAACAACTTGCAGTCTACGTTTGTATCTTCAATGCAGAAAGAAGATGTCAATAAAAATTGTCTTATGCAGTGGCTTGACCCAACCACTTCTAGGCTTGTGTAGTTTGTAACTAGATCAGTAAGACAACTTTAACTTGGTATCTAGAGGAAACCTTCATGACGGTTAGGATAAATTCCTTCCAGATGTAACGATTTATTTATTTATTTTCTTTTATTCATACTGTTACTTGTGAGATACACTAAGCACAGGGTAGTTTCTTTTATAAAGGAGTTGAAATGATGCGGCAATAAAGTCTAGTAGCAGAGGGTTAAGATCTACTTTCCTTTTTGAGGCCATCAGGTATTTATTAAATTTTCCTGGGATGTGGAAAATGCAATTCTTTCCATGTACCCTGTTGTAAGTAGTGAAATGATACTTTCTGGTCTCTTCACTTAAAACTACAATTTTCCTCTATTAGGTGTTTTGCCTATGAGGTACATATAAGTCCAGCTCTTTGTTCTGTTTATTACTGAACACTCACTGCGTTCACCAATACTGAACCACTTTCCCGCTAATAATTTAAATAAATGGTTAGTGGTCAGTGGGCTGGACAGACCCCATTGATAATACAGATCTGTCATCTTTATTTTATGAAATGTTGAGTGCCTTCAGTTGCAAGGACAGCTGGAAAGCTGTGTACTAGCACTATTTCCTCAGCATGTGATTGGTGTTTGTGTTTCCTCTTGAAGTGACAAAAATAAGTGGTGCAGAAGCATGATGAAGGCACCAGGAAGACAGAGTACTCATGGTGACTGGTGGACTTCAAATTATGAGTGCCTGTGTGTCTGTGTCTAGTTTATGTTAGTGGAGGAAAAACAAAAAACAAACCAACCAAAACAAAACAACAACAACAATCACACCCCAAAGCAACCAACCAAAAACATTTTACCAGATTATTAAAAATAATCCTGAAATTTAAGGAAATGTGAAAACTGGTACACCATCTCTATTTTCATTTAAAAAGTCTTCATTTAAAAACAAACAAACAAAACACAACCAAAAAAATGTATTTACACTGCCATTTCTGTTTTACAGCTATTTTCTCACCATGTTTCACTTGATAAAGTAGGTGCAGTACCACATATTAGTATATTGTATATGCCAGCTATCTTGAGTTTGTTAGAAAATGTAGGGGATTTCTAAAAGATGTATACATCTTTCTATACAATTTCACCTTCTGAGAAACTGCATTCAGTTATGTAGTATTGTTTGTGAAATGGATTTGATTGATGTATTGAGTTTCTTTAGATCTCGAATAAGCCTGACTCCTCCTGCCCCTGGCGGATTATGAAATACCTGAAGTACAAGCCATCTTGAATGTCTTCATGTGATATGGGCTAAATGGTGCCTTGGAACATCTGTTCCTGGAGCTCCTCCAGCGGAGATTTCTTTCTATAATAGAAAAGCTTTGTGAAACAGTCTTTGGAACCCAACTACCTGAAGTGAGCTCAGGAGAAAGCACTTCAGTTTGCCTTGCAAATCAAATGTGCCCTTCAGATTTTCAGCAAAGATTTTCAGCAGTCACCATCATAGAGAAGGGGCACTCCAAAAGCAGCCTTTTCTCTTACTCTTTCTTTTTTACTTCTCATTTGTATTATAATTTACAGGCTTGGCTATCTTAACAAAGGTCATTTCTGTTTTTATTTATTTATTTATTTATTTATTATTATTATTGTTATTTTTATTTTTTCTTGAATATAAGAGATTGGAAAGATTCATCTTTCCTCTAAAGGTAGAGCTGAACATAAGGGCTTCTCAATAAATAATTGACCCATAGATGATAGATACTCGTTCTTAAAGACATTCGGTACATTTAATGGAAACTGAAAGAGGATATGTTTTGCCGCTGCCAGGGAATTATAAGCATTAATTTTAATTCAATGGACTATATAGAGACATAGCACAGAATTTGGGAGTCAGATCTAAAAGAGGGGTTTTGTTTTGTTTTTTAATTGGTATTTTGAGATTTGTAAGAGTGTTGCTTTAGGATACTTCCTTATTTCCCAAGTCCTTTAGTTTATCAATGACAAGGCTAGAAAGATGTGATTTTCCAAAAAGATGAGATGTTTTCAGTGAATGCCCAAGGTTTTCAGTAAGAATTATATACCTGTATTACCTACAATCCTCTGAGAATCCCATCCAAAATTCACTTTAGTTTTTAAAAAAATATGAGCAGTGAGATGCCAGTGTGTTTACTGGAATTTCTCAAGATTAGTCCTTTTCTAACAGAAAACTGAGTTTGTTCTAAGAAACAGCAAAGTACCTTGCTTTTATTTTTTTTCCCCTTAATTACTGGGTCTGTAATCCTATACTTGTTGATGGAATTCTTCTATCACTACTACTTATGATGTTAGCTGTATTGTCCACAGAATACATTTACTTATGGTTCTAAACTACAGCACAAGTGACAGAAACTTTGATTAGAGCTGTGCAGGTATTCTAGTGTCCATTGTTCAATTCTACATTTTGTTTCTAGGAAAAGCAACAGTAAGATACTTCCTGCTAAGATGCCTTAGAAGCTGGATGGTGGTTTACTACAATATCTAAATTGTAGTGAGCAGTGAGTGATTCAGACTACTAAATTCAGAACTGACAGACCTAATTTTCCCATACAGTCAACAGATAAAGGCAAGTGCCATATTCAGCCCATGTATTTTTAGAACTCCTAACTTTGCACCTCATTTCTCTGGAAAATCAACAGTCCAGATTCTACCAGTGTTGCTAATATTATGAGCAGAAGAAAGTAAAACATCAGGATCCTTATCAAAATAAATAAGAAATAAACTATCTAAACAAATCTGTTTTATTAATTAGCTTCTAGACCTCACCAAGAACAAACTCTGTTATTAATCTCCCCACTCTCTGGCAGAGCCATAAGGAACTCTGTATTACCTTCCTCATTAATTAATGCTAACTCTAATTAACTAATTAACTAATTAACTAATTAACTAATTAACTAATTAACTAATTAACTAATGCTAACTTGTAAATCAGCTGTACTCTAACTGGGTTTGTCCACATAATGATTACTATGTTGATTCTTATCTTATAATAATAAGATAATAATAGATATATAATAGATAAAATAATAAAAGATCTTATAATACTTTTCTTATAAAATTCTATTATCACTTTTCACATTTTTGTGCCTTTTTCCTAATGATTGATATTTGATATAGAAGATATACACATAGATATCAATGAATATGTGTATTAATTCCAGAATAATGTGGGATCCTAAGAAAAACTTAACCGGTGTAAGTTTTAATTCCAAGCATTTATGCAAAGCAGCTAATACAGGCATCTTTGTAATATTCTTGCAGTTCTTAACCACAGCCTACTATTTATGGAAGGAAAGCAGTCAAAAAGCAATGTCAGCCTCTAAAGGTTGATTAGAATGGCTAACTGCATGTGTAACTGTGTTGGAACAAGTAAGCCACTGTGTTTCATAATGATAGTAGAAGTAAGCTGAGTATCAAGCCTGATGGCACACCAATAGTAATTTACTTGAGATTTTGAGTTTCGGTTATTTTTTTCCTTATATTTTTGATAGTGCAGATTCAAAATTTTTCATGTTAGCTGAAAACACAGCAGCAGTTGCACCATGAACTAAGCATTGAAAAGTTCAGTCACCGTTATATCTTAAAGGAACTGCTAGACTTCCTTCACTTGCCCATCAGAATAGCAGTAGCAATTGCACATCAGATTGATCTAACACAGCTTCTCTTTCAGATTCTGAAAGAAGCAAAGTTCCCTGCAAAAGGAAATGGCTTCCTTGTTGCACCAAACTTTTGAAATTGGCCATGTATGTTCTATCAGTTTTGCTGACAAATTTAAGCATTTGAGAATATGCTGTAGACTCAGGTACCTGAGAAAACACAGCTAGCCACCATCTTGCCCAAATGGAAAGAATACTTTCAAAGTATTCCTATAAGATTTAAGATCTGACCTTACAGAATGCTGAAACAAAAGTCATACAACTTTCATACCTGGTTCCTAAGAGGAATCCAACTGAGGAGTGCTGAAAGCTTTTCTTATATTTTTATTGGTTAGAAAGGTGAATCTACCCAACCAAAAACGTGTTCCCTGGAAATGGGAACAAAATACTTTTTAGATAGCTCATTAATTTTTGCATGATTCTTCAATTTCACCCCAGTGCATTATGATGTCTGTCATCAGCATAAGGATTCTCGAGTAAATGGACACTGATTATATATTTTGAAAATACTGGTTATATAGAGTCCAATATCCCCAAGAAAAGAGAGTGTTTCATAGGTTACATTACATTGCTATTACATCAATTCACTTACTACCAGTGACCTGTATGTATAAAGGGCACTTTTGCCAAAGTATCATAACCAATATATATCAATTTTAGAAGGACTTTATCTATTTAAACCTCTCTCTCTGTATTTTCAATAGAATCAACTAAAGTACACAGCATCCAAGTCTCAAAGAACCAAAGTATATCATAACACTTCATTCTGAATAGTTTCTTGGTGGAGGGTGGGGCCAGGAAGTTTGGGGCAAAAATTTCAAAGGGGAGAGGCCTGTTTTTGCTCAGAAAAATTATGTGAAAACTTGTGACAATATTTATGTGGGCAATCATTGACATTACATAAGCAGATCCAGCAAATACACTTGCAAATGATCAGTACAGGCACCCAGCTGTAGCTGATGCTTTGCTTGTACCTTTGTGAATATTCTTCTGGTACCTGCATGCATTAATCCACTATCAGGATTACATTTTATGCAAGTATTTTTTACACAAATACACCTCCACCCTCCTTGTTTGAAATGTGAGTGCTGGTATATCAAAAAATATTTGGAAGACAGACATTAAAATAAATGTTAAGAGAACACAGTGGGGTATATTTTCAGTGTGGAGCAGAGAGATTTAACTGCATGACTTCCATTAGCTTTAATGAGAACTGCACAGCTAAATCCTCAAACACCACACTAGAAGATTAACCCAGAAAACACATAGTGTTTACTTTTTACTAATACTCTGATTATTACCACGTTCTTCCTCCTCCTCTTCTTCTTCCTCCTCCTCTTCTTCCTCCTCCTCTTCATCCTCTACATCTTCACCTTCCTCTTCATCCTCCTCTTCTTCCTCTTCAATCTCTTCTTCTTCTTCTCGATCTATCTCCTCATCTTCCTCCTCTTCATCACCTTGCTCCTCATTGTCATCAGAATATTCCTCCTCTTCTTCATCTTCTTCCTCCTCTTCCTCTTCCTTTTCATCCATCTCCTCTGTTCCATCAGTTTCATAGCACTCATCTACTGAGGAGTTGTCTGCTTTAACCACAAAGGGTTTTCTTTTGGGAGCTGGTTCTTGTGGTTGCTTATCTTGCGTTTTTCGTTTTTTTGCCAAAGGACAGCCATAAACACTGTGGAAAATAAAATATGCAAATTATTACACTATCCTAAAAAATTCTGTAGAATAATTCACATCATTTAGCCATTTATTCTAATTTCTATAACATGATTGGTTCCTGTTCTCAAAATGCATGTTTTCAAACCAAAAATTTGCTTAGGCAATGATGACCAGGGTGGAAGATATTCACAAAACCTGTGAACTTGCAAATAATTATTATTTGCCTGAACCAGTATAGATACAAATGTGTGTTTTTCCTTCTTTTTCTTTTCTGTCTTCTGTGTGTTAGACTTTTTTTTTCTAGGGCAGATTGATATATTAAAAAAAAAAAAAAGCAAACAAACAAACAAAATGACACTACCTGTTAGCTATCAAGACAACAATCAGGAAGAAAACAATGCTTCATAATTTTCTAATATTTAGAAAGGTTTTGATCATTTAAAATGCATACATGTTTGAGTGGTATTTAATTAAAGAAAATACAAATGCATTTTTAACACTTGTTGTTGTTGTTATTATTACAAATGATGAACTGCTCTTAAATTCTCCACTGTTCGTCTTCATTATACATTACAAGGCTGAATAAATGGGAATGAAAGCTCCCCAATGCAACCAGAACTAACAGTTTAATGGACAATGCTGAAAGTGTTGTCACACCAAAAGAATGAAACAATAAATAAAATCCTTTGTCAGTGAAGGAAGTAAATTTTTTTTTTTTTTCCAAAGCTGAGTACATCTTCTCTTCACATTTTAGCACATTTTAACATAAGCAGAGTTTCAGAGTTCTGGTCTTCTACTGGAGTAGCTACCTGTTTCTTAAAGACGTATGATCTCTGTTCGTTGACTGTAGTCACCTCTTGTAACCACTATCACTTTTTTTGTTTAAAGAACTTTCTCTTTTGTCTTCTTTGTTGTTTGATTTTAAGTGCTACTCCAACCACATTGCTTTTTAAACTGTTTCTTCAGAGTAACTATTTTTGTGACATTCCAAATGTTTTTTTTTTTTCCTAGCCTTTTATGCATATCTACTTATATCTTCTTATTACATTATATTTTTATACCCTTTATCAAGATTACAAAACACTGAGGATCTTTATCATTTTCTTCTACTGTGTTAATACTTCATTTTCTATTAACAGACCACTGAAAAATAGGGCTTGTCACAGCATTTAGTACTACAGATGTGCTCTTTGTGGTGTCTGCATTTTGGTCTGATTTAATCACATCCTGGCAGCTATACATTCCAATTACTTAAACTGCTATTTAGGTAACAAGCAGCCCATTTTATCTAAGTGCCTAACTTAACCCTTGTCTTATATGAATTTTAAAGCCCTTGTTCACAGTAGGGCTGGCTCAGTCAGCCTGGCTCACATTTATCTAAGGATCAGGTACAGTCACAAAAGTTGGTTTTCATAATGGAAAACACTTAGAAAATACAGAGTAACATTTAGATACCTCCATCTAGACAGATCCCAGTTACCCTCATTTTGCTTTTGAGCATGTGGATTTGATTTACATGGGTATGTGGGGCGGCCTCTGTGAGGAGAGGCCTGAAAATGGCTGGTTCCAGCTGGCTCCAACTGCCCCAGTGTAGGGCATGGCTGGGCTTAGTTTCCTCTGAGAAACATATTTAAGAAAGAGCAAAAAACACTATGCATCAATAAGAGAGAAGTGAGGAAAACAAGAGAGAAACAACTCTACAGCCAGAGAGGTCAGTGCAGAGGGAGGGGAAGGAGGTGCTTCAGGCAACAGCGGCAATATCCATGCTGCATCCCGTGGAGGGCCACATGCTGCAGCAGGTGGATGTGCTCTGAAAGCAGCCTGTGGAGAAACAGCATGGGAGTAGGTTGCTGGCAGGAACTGCAGCCTGCATAATTGTGCCCATGGTGGAGCTGGGGAAGAACATGAGGAGTAAGGAGCGGCAGAGAATAAGTGCTGACATCGACCACATTCCCCACCCCCCATTGCTGCTTCAGGGAAAGGAGGTAAGAAGGGTCAGGAGAGAGGGAATGAATTTGAGCCTGGGAAGACGTGGTGAAGGTGTTTTCATTTTGTCTTTGTTTCTTACTCTCCTTCTCTGTTATTAATCGGCAATAAATAATCTTCCTTAAATCAAGTCATTTTTTCCCATGATGATAACTGGAGAACGATCCCCCTGACCTTCCTCTTGACCCATGATTTTTTTCATTATATTTTCTCCCCATCTTGTTAAAGAGGTGGAGTGAGAGAGCAGCTTGGTGGGCACATGGCAGCCAGTCAAGGTCAACCCACAGCAGTATGTAGTAGTAGCATTGACGATGCATAGTTTCCAGAAATCAACACAGAAGTTGAGGACTAATGGTGTTGGCTAGAAGGGGAATAGACCTCATACACGTTCCAGATCCTAGGAACAAGCTCCAACCAGCAGGTAGCATGACATATCCTGGGGAAGAGCACCCATTTCTAAAAGAAGAGCTCCAAGAATCTAAGTCTGATACACAGTAAGCAAACAAAATCTCAAACCCTTACTGCTGTTGTGTCCTAAACCTGGGAAGTTTTTCTTTCTTTCTTTCTTTCTTTCTTTCTTTCTTTCTTTCTTTCTTTCTTTCTTTCTTTCTTTCTTTCTTTCTTTCTTTCTTTCTTTCTTTCTTTCTTTCTTTCTTTCTTTCTTTCTTTCTTTCTTTTTCTTTCTCTCTCTCTCTCTCTCTCTCTCTCTCTCTCTCTCTCTCTCTTTCTCTCTTTCTCCCTCCCTCCCTCCCTTCCTTCCTTCCTTCCTTCCTTCCTTCCTTCCTTCCTTCCTTCCTTCCTTCCTTCCTTCCTTCCTTCCTTCCTTCCTTCCTTCCTTCTGTTTGTTTCTATCTAAGGATGCTTCAACATAAAGTCTACCTGTTAGGCAGAAATCCTTGTCCCTAGCTTCACACTACCGCTAACTGTCCTGACTCTTGCCCTGTGACTCCTATTCTTAGTAAACACTCAGCTGCTCAGAGTCGAGTGGAGTGGCAGGAATGATTTTCATGGAGAATATCCCACCTTATCACAGTCAGGGCAGAAACGGGAATTAAATCTAGACAGTGTCTAAAACTTGTGGAAAAAGAATGCTGTTGCAGTTCTGACCACTCCAGGTTTATTCTGGAGCATCCCCTGGTGCTATGGGAGGAGTTCAGGAACTGCATACCTGAACTATCTATATGGAGCTCTGACTTCTAAGGCAGGCAATTTTTTCCTCAGAACTAGAATTTCAATGTGTGTGTAGTGCCCAGGGAAATGGTAACAGAGGTACCTATTTCAGTTAGGTGCCTATCAGGTTGCAATCCTGGAAAACAGGTGTAAGTCACAGCTTGGGCCTCATGCAGATTTTAGAAACTTGCATATCAATTCAGTGCAATTTAAGAAGACAGGATAACATTCATTGAGTGGATGTGTCATGCTTTCTTGTCTTGGTTTTGTTCCTTCTTGTGATGTATATTATCCTCATTATAGCTTCTTTAATGCTAGTATCATTAAGTGATATTTTCACAAAACCCTGGTATTTATTTTCAAGGAGGAGAGTAGGCTTAGCCCCAACTATCTCCAGCATTCCTTTTATTTCTCTTATCATAACCTTAGAACAGAACAGAATGCAACAGATCAGAATAAAATAGTTTAAGTTAGAAGGGACCTACAAAGATCATGTCCAACTGTCAGACTGCTTCAGGGCTGACGCAAAGTTAAAACACATACTTAAAAGCATTATCCAAAACAATTATTAAACATGAATCAATCAATAAACATCAACCACCTTTTCAGAAAGCTTTTTCCAGTGTTTAACTACCCTCTCAGTAAGCAAGATTTTCCTAATGGCTAGTCTGGCATAGCTTTTAGTAATTCCCACATGGCCTGTCACTAGATACGAGGAGGAAAAGGTGAGCACCTCGCTCTTCACTTCTCCTCAAGAAGCAGAGAGCAATGAGGTCACCCCTCAACCTTCAGACTAAAAAAAGCAGGTGACCCCAGTCACTCTTCATAGGACGTGCCTTCCAGTTCTTTTACCAGTTTTGTTACCCTCCTCTGGACACTTTCAAGGACCTCAACATCCTTTTTATAGGACTGAACACAATATTCAAAGGGAGGCCTCACCAACACTAAATATAGTAGAATTGCCTTTTGACTGGCTAGTTATGCTGTGGTAATGCACCCCAGAATACAGTTTGTCCTCCTGGCCCCCACAGCATGTTACTGTCTCACGTTGAGCCTACTGTTAATTGTCATGCCAAGATTCCTCTTTTGTCAGGGCTACTCTCCAGCCACTCATCTCCCAGTGTGTACCTGTGCCCAGCATTACTCAGTACCAAGTGCAGAAGCCAGCAGTTGTTCTTGTTGAATTTCATGCTGTTGCTGATGGCCCAAAGCTCCAGCCTACCTAGGTCACTCTGCAAAACCTCTTCTCCCTCAAGACAGTCAACAGCACCTCACAGTTAGAATCATAGAATCATAGAATCATAGAATATCCTGAGTTGGAAGGGACCCCTAAGGATCATCAAGTCCAACTCTTGACACCGCACAGGTCTACCCAAAAGTTCAAACCATGTGACTAAGTGCACAGACCAATCTCTTCTTAAATTCAGTCAGGCTCGGTGCAGTGACCACTTCCCTGGGGAGACTGTTCCAGTGTGCAACCAGTTCATTATTTTCAACAAACTTACTAAATATGTTTTCAATTCCTGCATCCCGATCATTGATAAAAACATTGAACAGAACTGGCCCTAACACTGAGAGCTGGTGAACACCCCTAGCGTGTTCACAATCCAGATGTAGTCCCATTCACTCCAATCTTTTGAGCTGTACCATTGTACCATTCAGTCAGTTCTTCCAGCATATCATAATAAGAGGTGCTGATGACACTTTAGGCAGCTCTGAGATAATACTGTCAAGGCTAAAGTGCAGAAGTAGATTCTTAGGTGTGAAAACATTTGACCATTGGAGATGATGCAAACTTAAATTCTGTCACATTAAAGCCAGAACACTAGTCCCAACCTACCACATTCTTTGACTAAGGTCATTAAACTGTGAAAACTGTTCATCTAGCAGTGGCTCCAAATAGCGCCCTTTAAAATTTCATTAGTTTGGGGACTGGGGAAGAAGATGGTAGGGTAACTCCACCTGCTTTGATTTGAAGTGCTTAATTTTTGCATCTAAATACTATTCTATGGCTCTTAGAATACGAATAATTGGTCAAAAGTAGAAAGAAGTTGACATTACCAGTAGTGGTCATCTGTTATCTCTTTTTACAGCTTTATGCTTTTGTGTACAATATTTTATAAAGTATGTGAGAATCAAAGACATTACTCAGGATTCAGATCTGGGCATAAACAGCAGTGGAAATCAACACTGGTTAGCTACTTGGTCTGGTTTACTACTTTAATAAATCTAATTAAATAACTACTTGTAACATAGATATTCAAATAAAGTTGTGAATTTGACTTTAGCTTTTCAATCATCTATTCTCATTGTCTTTTCCAAGGAAATCACTTATATTAGTTAATTATGACTCAGCTTTTGTAAACTCTTTCCCAATTAGTTTGTACTATTCTGCTGCCTATTTTGTCTACAGTCCTGATTTATTTTTTTTTCTGTGCTTGGATTTACAGTTTATAAAGCTACCATTGCCTGTATTATTCTCATAAAACTTTTAAAATACTGTCTTGCACTGGAGCCCTTCTCTTCAGCTATAAACTTCATATACCTCATATATACCTCATATATTATAGACCTCAGAATCTGTTGAAAAAAAATAATTATTGAAGTCTTTCAGAAGCCTGGGAAACAGGACACCAAACTTAGAACCTACTATTTAGCTGTCCTATTTTCTTTTTCTTTTTTTAACCTGTTCTGCTATCAGCTTTTGTTTCATTAATTTTTCAGATTCCGCCTCCAGGACACTTCTCTGTTTCTGGCATTTTCCCTCTGGTAAGCATGTCGAGGGAAAGGAAATGTTCAGCTACCTGGCAGTCTTCAGCTTCCCTTCATCAGTCACTGACTTCCCCTCACAATCACATACAGAGACTACAGTCTCTCTCATTGACCTCTTGTTCTTCATATATTTGTAAAATCTGTTATTGTTTTCCTTATAGCTCCTGCAATTTTCAATTTTGTCGTTTGTGATCATTCCCTTATTTGCTTATATTTGAGACTTGTTCATCCCTGCTCATACAATGACCTCATTGATTTATCTGTCATGTATGCCTCTATCCATTCCTTTATTGCTCACAGTATTTCCCTGGTCAGCTATGTTTGTCTTATTTTCCCCTTAAGCTTCAGTTCTCATGGCTTTCAGTGCAATATATATTTGGGTTTCCTGAAATACACTTTTGAATATTCCACACTTCTTGAATGTATGTCTAAGTCATCTGAGTTTTTTCAAATCTATCATGAATAATTCTTGTGGAAAGAACATTGTTGGCTCTCATAGTGATAAGCTCCAAGAGGACTTATAGACATTAATAACTGAAGAAATTGAAGACATAATATACAAATTTATATTCCTTAGTTAGAAGATGATTTATGGTATATTTTTAACTCTCAGTATTTTTTTTTTTCTTCATTAAAAAACATTTGGTGTCACTCACTCTTACATTTAGGAGGATTCTTCATCAGAAAATACATATTTCTTTCACAGAGTTGAACTTGATTGTTAATGTAATTTTTTACTAATTTAATTCTAATTCGCAACATAATTAGTATGGTTACTGTTTATAAACTATAACAATTAAACATCTCTAACTATAATTGTATGGGATCAGAGAAATACAGGAAATTTTCTCAATCAAATTATTGATTTATATTCTCTAAATGATATCATACCTCAAATATGAAAAGTGGGACATGACATCTATATCTGGAGGAAACTTTCCACTTAGAGTGTCTGTTTCCCTATATGGATTATAAAGGGAGAATATGTGACAAATAATAATTCAGTCAACTTTAAGTACCTAATTTAGATAAAGTGATTACTATTTATCACGTTTACCAGTCTTCTTTTTACATTTGTATCTCTTTTCTATTGAATCTCCGATTTCAGAAGTCTTGTGCTATAATACCTAACTCAAGAAAATAAGATGATGGCAATATTATGTCCAAAATCAGGATAACACTGGTTTTTTTTTCCTCTTTTTTTTTTTTTCTCTTTTTTTTTTTCTCTCTCTTTTTTTTTTTTTTAACTGATTTAGTAATTTGAAAAAGCTTAGATTTTTTTTTCAAGCTAAAATGTAACTCCAGAAACAGTGCTGCCATTCTTTTATTTATTTATTTATTTATTTATTTATTTCACATCAGAATTTATTTTAATGTAAAGCATAACCTAAAAATGTATTGTAGACATAAGTAGACTAAGGTTATCAAAAAACATTTAATAAACCACTTAAGCATATGAATTAGTACTGAGGTGGAATTTTATCGTATACAATTGAGGATAGGAAATTAGGAAGAGTCTGGAAACAGACTTCAACATGACGTTACAGGCAGAAAGTTCCCAAAACACTTAAACATATCCTACTGAATGCCATAAGTATTATTTTTGGTTTGGTCTATATAGCTTTCAAATCCATACCTGCAGGTGAAGTATTTTAGGGTATTCAGAAAATAGGAATTTTGCAGATAATTCTTCTAACAAGTCTTCAAAGAATGAGCAAAGCTAATTAATTTGCATAAAACTTTAAATCACTCTCAAAGCAGTGATGACCTTTGGCTTTAAAGGACTTATACTATCAGTTGTTAACAGTAGACAAGAAAATAAGGTATTTAGACTCCACGAACACCTATGGCTTGAACATACACTCCCTGCACTCCAGGAGGATGTTCTTCCCAGCAGACTATGTGCTATTCTAAGGAAGAAATGGTAGCACTGTCATTGAAGCTGGACCACTGAATTGATAGGAATGAAAGTATCATAAATTCAGAGAAAGAGATTTACTCCAGTCTAGCAATTTGCCTACCCAATTGTGAGAATAAAATCTGTCAGCTGAGGACAATTTTTCTTTCCCATTTGAACAACTGATTGCTTAAAGTATGCCAAATTACTACAGGCATGAGCAGCAAACTCAGTGGACAGTGGTAACAGACAGTAGAGTCAAACTTCCTTCTGGGAAATTACTTTTGCTTTCTAGGCTGTACTGATCAGAAGACTTCTTTACCCCAGAGATGTCCAGCATAGTGCCCAAGTACTGTCATGGAACATGGGAGGTATTGATTCAAATCTTCCCAGGCTGGGAAGGGTAAAGAACTTTGTCCAACACATTAACCACTAAGCTACATAAGAGAAAAGGGAAAAGCAACAAGTCAAAGTTCAAGAAGGACATTCTTTTTTTGAGTCATTATTTCACAGAGATGGCTAATTGCAGATTATAAAACAGAGTTAGGACATTGGTTTTAGTACTTCCAACTGGCTGGATTAAAATTCTTTGTACCCTGCCTGTTAGGAATCCCAACCTAGAAGACTAGTTTACCTTAATCTGCTTTCCAGGAACCTGCTGGCAACTGAGCCAAAGCCTTGAATACTGTTCCAGAATCAGGCATGCTTCTTGCAATCATTGCACTAGCAAGCACCATAACATCTAATACTGCTTACAGAATGACTGCCCTCACCCCTATCTTTTCAGTGGGAGTCAGGCACAAATCCAGAGTCAATATTTTGGAAAATCTGTGTTCCCATCCACATTTTAAATGCTTGAATATTTTCCTAAAAGTGGGACCACATTAATATATTTTTATCTATTTAAACTGTAATAAAAAGTAAAAAAATGAAATTTAAAATATGGTAATCTCATCTCTGCAGCTTTGCTGTGTTTCAAACTTTCCTATGAGCTTCTGCTTCTGGTTCAATAAATCAGATTATTAAAGACAAAAAAAGTTTTCTATGTATGAAGTGTCAAAACACTACATCTTTAGTTGTACAGATTAGGTGTGTATATAATAGTATTGCAGTTAAATGAAAATTATTAATATACCTGAACAGGTATGAGCATGACCAATATGAATGGTGAAATGTAGAGAATTTGATTATCCCCTTTATCCTTCTTGAATTTCAAATATTTGTGTACTCCGTTACTGAGCAGTAAGAAAAATTATGGAAGCATCCAGAAGCATGCTGGATCTCAAATGTAAAGGTACCAGATGTTATATTTACTTCACAGAGCTCTAAAAGGCAACTCAATCATTTTGCACCTCAGAGCCTTTTTAAGCATATAAGTAGCCACAAATATACCACAGATCTACTCATGTGTATAGCATAATTTAACTAAGTACTAAAGAATAATTAGTATTTTTAAAAAACAACATTACAAAAATTGCCTGGGAGTAACAACAGGAACATAGAATCACAGGACAAAAGTGAAATGAATTAATGGAGCCCCAAGCTTGATTTTAAGTGTTTGTTTGTTTGTTTGTTTCTTGTTTTAGGAAATTCTAATATTGAAGTATGCATTTTTAAACAAAACAAAGCAGGCTATCTTTGATGTAGTCAATACAGACACGGTAACTTAAGTCTACATGAAGATCTTTAACTGGATCCTATGCATCTTAGATGTTCGGCACCTTCCCACTCTAATTCACTGAAACCCCATGATGAACAGTGGCAAACTTAGTGGCTCATCTAGCCTCCAGATACATCATTTTACCCATCACCAAAGTATCTCTGCTCTTGGGACTTGACAACTGAAATGAAACTTTTGGTTTTGTGGTAATTGACCCATTTAAACAATAGGTTTATTTAATTAGTTGAATCCCATAGGTGTTCAGTGAAGAAAAATAAGGCACAGTAATGGTGTTGTACAAATACACTGGAAAAATCTCAGCCCTGGAGAGCTCATTTAAAGCAAGATGTGAAAAACAAATGTAACAAATCATAAGACTGAAAGCCTAAGTGGCAGCACAGGTTAGCAAAGTACATGCCCTGCAGTTGCAGATTATTCAAAAGTATTTATGTAAATAAATCAATATAATATCTGATTGCCCCCTGACTTATGATGTCATGGATGTCACCTACCCCTAGGCTTCTAAAACCTAAGTCTATACATGTCATGTTAAGTTTCCTTTGTAGTCAATGCAGAGAAGCTGGAATCTCTTGGGAGACAATTCATCTCACCTTTTTTAGACACTTTGCCTATCTCTTGCCACTGAAAATAAAGGGAGTTAATGGTGATTTAGCTTACATTTCTACCACTGAGGAATCTGACATATGACAGAAATCATCCCATTAGATTCTCTCATTATTTTAAAAGCTGTATGTCCATCCCTAATAAATATAGTACTTAGCAGATTTTATAAACAAGCACTACAATATCTTAATAAAGAGAAAAACAAAATTCAGCCTATTTCCTTTACACAGCGGCCATATAACAACATGAATAATTCTCCTCCCTATATCTTGTCTTTCTTTCAAAAAATATCTGCCTGATCTAATGTCAAACAAATCTGTAGCTGTACAAATCTTAGAATTGCAAATACCCAACTGTGTGTGTAAGAGCCAAAAGTCACAAGAGACTACTTCTTATTGCCATTGCCATTGCTTGAATACAGGGAATGACCAAAGAGACTAGGATAATCCAAAGAGAACAAGTTTAATGACTCATATTGATTCTTTAGATGAAATGCAGATAATCAAGTTTTTCTAAGTTGCTATTGATTCTGAACACTCTGATGTTTATTTAAATATAACCCAGATATGTAAGAATTCAAACATGCAAATCCATTGACAATTTCTGCACTAAATGAAAGAACACTAGTTTCTGCACTAATGTCAAATTGTAAACTTTATTTTGTTTATTTCAGAAATCTGAACTAGAATAAAAACATCAGGAAGGAAAAACCTCTGTTTTTCTACAAACAGATAAAAATGAGATTGGCTACTTTGAGCTAAACCAAAGCAGTATGCAGAGCTGCTAAGATGTCCTGATTTGTGTGCATCCTATATTTTCAACCTCAGTGGTAATGACAATATGACAATTCTGTTTACAGATAGAGGGCAAAACAGTTTCCCATTCTTTTTTTTTTTTTTTTTTTTTTTTTTCTTTTCATGATAATGTGGTGTTGTAATATGGGAAAAGTTCAGAATCAATCTTTCACCAATATGAAAGAGTAAGAAAATGCTACAAGACTGCATCTATCTGTTACAACAGATCTTTGCATAGTCATGATGTTTAAGCCTTGGACATAATATGAAACATTTCTATTCCAAAATGTTAAAAGCAATTGCTTTTAAGAAATTCAGCATGCTCAGTTCAAGCATTCAAAATTCAAGGGGAATAAACTGTTGGAAATCAAAGGCGATTCATGTTGTTATACTGTCAATCATTTAACAACACGGCTAGATACACATTAGTACAATCAACACCCTTAGACACAGACTCGATAGATCATATTTAACAACAACGCAGCAGGTCAAACTATCATTCTAGCATGTACTTAAGTATTGAGTAACAGGGTATGCTGTCATTTACTGCATCTCTAATGTAAGGCTACTATAATGAGACTATCAGCTACTGATTTCTATCATGAATACTTGTTCTGTTACCTCTACATGAATATACAATAGCACTAGCTCCCAACTTAATTTTAACTAAGAAAGATATATGGCAGAGAATTAAGAAAGAGGATACACCAATTTTCCCGTAACTATAGCAATAAGTATCTTACTTGATCCAAAAAGCTAACAGCTAAGGAATACAGACAATGGAAATAATAATACTGTGGACCAGTCTTCTAATGCAAGAATAGGACTGTCATCAGTAAACATCTGAAATAACATAAAAAAATGACAAAAACAAAATGATACAAGCTGCAACCACTTCAGCGCTTATGTACTGGATTCTCACTTCCAACACAAGCTACAGGACACTGCTCTTTGTCTTGCATGGTTGGTTAGGAGTCATTCAAGTGTGAAATATTCTAAATTCTGGTTGTTAGAGGATTGAGATGTTTAAATCTCCCTATTTTGGAAAAGAAAAAAGAATGTGCCTTTCTGTAGTACAGAGAAAACATGATTATTCTAAGACAGAATAGAAATGACAGCATTCCCTGTACTTTATGCATTATGGAGCTGCAGCTAAAATTAGTCTCTTTGTAAAAATGTTCATCATCATTAATATGCATTTAGAAAACATGTGATTATGAGGAAGCTAGAAGTTTACCCTCTACATTATCTTTAAAGGTGCTTTCTTCCTTGGTGGGCTCTAAACCAAATAAATAAATAAATTAAATAAATAAATAAATTAATTCACATAAAAATCTGTTTAGTATAAAGAGAATTTCTAAAATACCTTTATCATTATACCTGCTTGAGCTTTCTAGGACAAAATTTTGATACTAGCCATTGTGCCTTTCTGCTTACTACTGTGCGCAAGGTTATAAACACAAACTTGTAACAAAGACTTTATGGTAATTGCTGTACTATCTTGTATGCCTCTTGGATACAGCTATTTTAGTATTACGTACTTTTCAACAGTCCCTATTAACAGTTTCTGTTAGAGATACATTAGAGTAATGCAACCCACACAGTTGTCCTGTCCTAACTTTAGCTCAGTGTTGCAGTAATGGGACATACACCTCAAAAGACACAAATATAATGGGTTAAGCTTTTCTACCCTGTGCAAAGTAGGCATTGGGGAGTATTATTACATCCTCAGAGAGGATGTTGTTGCACTTCCCCTGCTCCCCTCACCCCTGACTTACATCTTGAAAGAGATATTGTTTTTGCTGATAACCCACCAGACTAGTCTCCTTCTGAAACACATGGTGGTTGCACTGTTGTAGTATCAGGGAACTCCTGATACTACCTGCAGGTAGTATTTCCACTACTATACAAGGTCACCTGTCGTAGAGAAATTGGCTTGTGCGATTGGCAAACTCAAGGGACAAAACTGTCTCTCTTAAGCTCAGTTCATATTTATTTATTTATTTATTTATTCCCCTCAAGGTTTACTAATGACTAGAAGAAATAGAAATACTCTGTTCTAAAAAATGAAAGCTTACCTATTGGCTTAATCACATGACTTCAAAAACAAGATGCCTAGATGGGCCTAAATGGCCTTCCCTTAATCTGGCCTTTTTTCATATATGTGATGAAAGGAAGGATGTCAGTTGAGGCCAAAAAAAAAAAAAAAAAAAAAATCCATTTAAATTCCATCACATTCCAGTCCAGGATAGTGAGGCTCCAACTTGACTCATATCACGATTTAAAAAAAAATAAAATACTACAGTATATAATGTTACTTATTATAGCTGACAGTGAGTTCTATTAGACTGTAGAAAAGTCTCTGAAGGAAAATGAAAATAGCCTCCCAAGGGAGTGGAAGCCCCACACAGCATGATTTAAATGTGGCAGCTGGGTTGTGGGTGGAAATGGCAGTTTCCATTGAAAATCTGCTGCCAATATACCTCCTATGGCTAGATTTCATAGGGAAATGCGACAGTTATCCCTCTCTGAGGTTCAGCTGCTCAGTTTTAAAGATGCACAGACAGGAAAGGCAGCAAGGATCAGAGAGTGAAAAAAGAAAGGGGAAATATCTGGAAGTACAAATGTAACAGGAAGATGGCAGGAAAGGAAACTGATTTTTCAGTTTTAAGAGATAAAAGTCATGTTCTTAGAAAATATATACCACTCCAATTATTACTTCTAATTTTTTGAATAGTTTGATGCATTTGATGTTTAAAGCTTATGTCTCATTGAAAGGCAGTTAGCAATTTGTTAGTCACTTTTAAAAATGGTCCCTATATAATTTGGGGCACAGTTCTATAATGGGAGTAGTTGTGGTAAAATTAAATGTCATCACACTTAACTTTAAAGCACTTGAGTTTAGATGACTAAGTTCCTTAGTGAATAAATTCTCCAATGAGAATATATAGATACATAAGCATGGGAGTCACTATAGCCAGCATGCAGGCTGTGGTATATCTATGCTAAGAAATATAAAGCACCATGGAATGAATGTTTTTGAAATCACTTCTCTGTCTCTTGTTGACATATATCTACTTGCAATTCCTACTTAGGCATCATTTTGAAAATGTGACTCATAATCCGGAAAGGCAAATTGCAATGCAGCTACACAAATCATGTCTGTAGTATGGATGCTACTTCATTGCTGTGTGTTTAGATACAGACAGTGCAGTACTGTTTTCTGCCTGTTTTTTTTTTTAACAACGCAGGTTGTTTTTATTTTATTTTATTTTATTTTATTTTATTTTATTTTATTTTATTTTATTTTATTTTATTTTATTTTATTTTATTTTATTTTATTTTATTTTATTTTTTTGGAAGTCAATTAACCTGCTACAGCTCCAAATCTGGCCCCTCAAGAGGAGTCTTTAATCATTAAGCTAGCTTTCTTTCTCTTTCTCTGTTCTCCTAGAAAACCTTTTACTCCTTCCTGCCTGCAGAAGGGGCAGAAAGCAGCCTGATCCAAGCCAGTTGTCATCTGTTGTCCTTTTGGTAATGACTCTGGCTTGGGAATTAACATTGTGCTTCAGTCCACTCAGGTTGATATAGAAACTGGCAGAGAATCTTGTTTCCTGATGTAGCATTCTCATTGCTGGTCCAGCAAGGGGATGTGACTGCTATGCTATCTATAATCAGTGTTGTCCCCTGCTTGTTAGTGTGACCACACATAGCCTACTACCTCTACAGGATCAGAAGATGCTGCTGTAGATAGATGTAGTATGCATATCTCAAATGTTCTGGTATGTTAAAAGCACTGAGCAGCACAGCTCTCCTAAGCTGGCTGCACCTCTGGGCATACATACATGTAAATAGGTTTTCTATTACAAGCTTGATCAACTGCAGACTCAGAATTTTTGAGGATCTTTCTCTTACATTTCAGTATATAAGGTCTATGTAAGTGGTGCTGTAGAAGCTTGTGGTTTTGATGTTGAATAGCTTTTTGTGAAATCAGATGCATAAATTTAATGGTGGAAAACTATTTTTCTCTCATTCTGTAATTAACAGGTAAGTGTTCTAAATGGAAGGTGATTCAGGTGTCAGAAAATATTTTAGTGTCCATAATACCTAGAGGGTTTTGAAGGAAGGGATAAGCTTTCTTCTTGGAGATCTTCAAAAGCTGCCTGGACATGGTCCTGAGTGACATACTCCGGCTGTCCCTACATGAGCAGGGGGTTGGACCAGTTGACATCCAGACGTCCCTTCCAACCTCAACTATTCTGTGATGCTGTGATTCTGTATGTACATGGATAATATGTCACTTCAAATTCTTTGTTACTGTGAAAAGATATACTGTAACATAACCAATAGGTAAATCTTTTGTCTCTGAATGAGATAATTGTAGATTTCACTATAGGTTAAAAAATAGTGAGGGTGATACTAGTTCTGTTTTTTTTTTTTTTTTCAGGACAACCAAGAATTTTTTGTCTTCCTGGGGAGTTCTTGTTTTTACAGACAACATAATCGTAGACTAGACTAAGTGTGCCTTAGTATAAGAGGAATGAAATTCCATTCTTGCTTACATAAAAGATCGGTTTAATCCATAGTGTACATAAAAAGTGAAAAAAAATAAGTCTATTAGCAAATCTAAATTAACCATGATATTTCTGATGTGGTTCAGCCAAAGCTGTCCAATAGGCTGTGATTTTTAAATCTGACAACTATAATTTTCACTGATAAGTTAAAATCATAGTAGACAGAAAATGCTGAATGTTTTATCTATGGTATAGTTCTGCTTAAATTCTGACCTTTTAAACAAGTGGTTCAATTTCTAGTCAATGCCATTTTAACAGTTCAGTCTTTCCTCCTACATCCCTACATCCTTTTAATAACTGGAAGCAGCAAGGCTGAATACTAAGATATGAAGTTAACCCAGTAATCAGAATTTATTTACATTCTTTCTGATATTATATTTGTTTTATAATTCTGACTCAGTTTCTGAGTCCATCTTTCTTTGTGAAGTCTCATAAGTTAAGCAAAGCCAGGGCACGTCAGTTCTGAGTATGTCAGTATTTTCAAGGAACACCAAGGTGCTGCAGAGACAGTCCTATGACTCAGAAATATGCTTTCCTTGCCAGTAGCACTAAAACAAATTTTTAGCTCACCATTGTGGAAGGGACAGAAGACTGTCAGGCTAGTAATATCTTATATCACATGTAATTAAAAAGGAGAGATAAGTGTATCTGTTTTAATAACCAGAAATGTTAATTTCAAACCTTTTGTTGAAATAAAGTCATGCAATTACATTGTCAGAATTATTTTCAGAGATATAGTTAATCTTTTCTCTTTGTTTTGTTTTCCCATTTTTGCCCATTTCAAACTGTTATGTAGTATAACTGTGCACTGGTAAAAAGTTTCTATGACCAGTCTTGTGACTCAGTGTGTTATTGCAAATGTATTACAACATCATAAGCAATATGACCTTTAGTGTCATTTGAAACAACACACTTAAGTGTCATCACAAAATGCACTGAGGCTCCTGTGTTAACGTTTGTGAATTGTTTTGAAATTAGCAGTTCAAAAAGCTTTGTGAGAATAAAATACAGTTATTGTAATAAATGTGCTGCAGAACAGTCATCCATCTACTACTTGGAACTTTTTATCTGCTACCTCCCTTTACAAAGTAAGGGGTATCTAGAGAATTCTCTGAGACATAGATTTCAACCTCCCCCCATAAGACTCACATCAGAGAGAGTATTCTTGGAGATGTCTGTTTGTCCATTTCTACTGAAATAGTCCTTAAGGTTATTAAGAGCCAAGAAACTATTAATCCTAATTGATTATCTTAGAATAAAACATGACTGTGCAAGACCTACATTATACAGCACATCAGTAATTCTAGCACATTATTCTTATTGTCACTGCCCATACTCAATAACAAATAATCATTTGCTAATCTTTGTATAAATGAACTTTTAACATGAGTTGCATGGTCTAAAGCAAAAAGCGCTGGAGTGGAATTCAGAGGCATGACTCAACTTCCTACTGTGACGCAGATTTCTCATGTGGTAGCAAAGAGTCACGAACTGCTGGTTTATCAAGGGAATGAATGCATTACAGCTTTCAGTTTTTATGCAGAGCTGCACAGCAGAATTTTAACATCCAAGTGAGGTACGTCTGCTCCTGTCCTAATACCTAGGGAAATGTAAGCACTTAACACCCACCAGAATTTAGATGCCGCAATCTGGAATGGAGGAATCTACTTCCCGAACTGGGGGATTTCCACTCACAGAATTAAGTACCTTAAGGCTTTTTCCTTACAGAAACTGAGGTGAATTCAGATGAATTTTCATTATGAGATGATCAGAGGAGGAATCAATTCCAGCTTTAATGTGTGAGAAATTTGTTTTCATTTTTTTCAATTTTCACTCTTTTGCCAGTGTTAACTGAAACTTCATTCTACATGTCAAAGAAGAGTGCTTACTCAGGAGATTTTACAATAATCTGGGTTTAGAGTGTGCACTTTGCTAATACTTCATGCAAAAGACAACATTTACATGTTCTCTGCTATCTTGTCAAGACTGCATTCTGTTCCTCTCTAAAACAAATGTGTCTTTTATATGAAATGCTAATATTGGGACTGGAATCAGAGTTTCCAGAGTCTATCCAGAGAGTCTGTGTAACTCTATCCTCAGAGTGACACAATTCCTTCCCTCTTCCCTTAGCATATATTATTGTCCATAAAACAAAAACAGATCAAGAAAAGAGAGCAAAAAAACATCCTGATAACTTCTTTATAGTCAACAGAAGTTCCCAGAAGATGGGAGATATATATTCTAACTTCTATTGACAAATCATAAAATAGTGTGTGAGTGCTATGCTTGTACAGATCGCAAATTGGAAGACTTTAAAAATACTTGCTACATTGAAACCAGAAGATAAGATATTATAGATGTAATAATTATGTTATTGATTTAATACAAAATAGTTATCAGGGTGCCCAAATAAATGCTTCCTAGAAGAATATCTGAAATTTGATGAAGATTAATGTTTACAGTATAATTCTATACAAGTCTACTTTGACTTCAGAGTTAGGCACAAAATTAGAGGCAGATTTTGAGGGTCCGTTTTTGAGGGTCACCACTGGGTGACTTGAAGGAGAAGCCAAATTCCTGACAGCTTTTAGCTGTAGCTCTTAGCTTTAGCCTTTATTCTGAATGCCTATTTCTTGTTTACCAAACATGGGTACGATTTTCTCATGGAGACATTATGAGGATGACAATTTTATCATAAATCGAACTTAGTTTAAAACACAGGCCTAACTTATTTCTCAGGAGTATTTCCTCTTAGACATTACACTGCTTCACAAGGATACAAAGTGTACTTAAAGTGTGGCACCGCTGATCCCTGCAAATAACAAAAAGGCATTAGATTCTGCAATCTCTTTTTATGTAATCAGTGTACATCAAAATTTTCTTGGAAAGGTGATTCAGGTGAATAACCAGGAGACTAATTCGGTAGGTCTAGTCATCTGGTTAAAGTTATATTCAGAGTGTCCTAAACTGTATAGTGCTAAAGATGTCTTCAGGAGGTATTTAACCCCTGGGCATTTGATTCTCTACTGTGGATATATTTATTTAGTTTTATTATTGTCATCAAAGATATCTCAGGAGTATCTCTCCTTTCCCTGTCCTGAGCTGACACGACTAGAAGCAGGACTTCATACCAACCACTAATATGAAGTGATGTCTTTGAAAGAACTGTCTCAACTTATTGAAGAACTTCGATGAAAGTCTTTAAAGACACATCACAGTTTATTTTAGGAAAAAATACATCCAACAACCAACAACTATTTATGGTCTTTTTCTTACCAGCTTGTTTTTATTTTCTCACTTTACTCTTTTATGCCTCATTTCTGTCCTTTTTCACAGATTCAAGGAATGGTTGAAGTTGGAAGAGACCCCTGGGGGGGACCTAGTCCAACCCAGAAACCTAAAGCAGCTGCCCAAGACCACGTCCAGGTGGCTTTTGAAGATCTCCAGGGAGGGAGACTCCACAACCACTCTGGGCAAACTGTGCCAGTACTATGTCACTCACACAGTAAAGAAGTGCTTCCTGAGGTTCAGATGACACCTCCCATGTTTGAGTGTGTGGCTATTGCCTTTGTCCTGGTGCTGGACACCACTAAAAAGAGAGTAGTTCCATCCTCTTTGCACCCTCTCTTTAGGTATTTAGGTATTTATAAACATTAATGAGATCTCCCCTGAGACTTCTCTTCTCTAGGCTAAACAGTCTCAGCTCTCTCAACCTTTCTTCATAGGTGACACACTCCAGATTCTTCATCATCTTTGTGACTCTCCATGTCCATCAATACGGACTATGCTGCTATCAACGTCTAGTGATTAAGACCATGCAGAAGATCCATGCAGACCTTCATATCTGGTTTCTTCATATTAAAGTGGGTTTCTTGATTTCTTAGCTTCTTTATAATCTTTTGCTCATCAAAGTAATACTAAGGTGTCTGATCTCATAAGATCTGAATACTTGAAAGAAATATCTGACTTCCTCTGCCACTTTTTTAAAGGATTTTGGTAGAATTCAGATAATTTCTTAAGAAGGAATTTCAGATAATTTCCTCTCAAAATAAGAAGTATGTAGGCAGCTCTACAGTATGTTAAAAGCCAGTGTCCAGTGATGCTCCAGACTTTTCTGATGTAGTGTAAGTCTAATAACTATGACTGTGTTATCACTAAAACACACACATCTTGATACTTCCAGCTTTTTAAATCTCAGAATCAACATTTTTACATAAAAGCATGAAGTAGTAATTCACAAAATATGAAGAAGTAATTCACAAAGTATGGAATAGGGAAACTGTAGTTGTTTCTAAATGTAAAATTGTTGTTATTATTGCAAATCAGTTACTTTTGCTATATTGCTTTTGATACAGAAAGTACTGAAATGTAAGGTTAGATGTCCTCTAATATCAGTGTTCACTTAAAAGTCTTTATTTAAATATTCAATAAATAGAGTTTTCACCCAATATATGCTTCTTTCTTTACATCTTAAGATGCCTGAAATTCTCTCCCTGTTTACAAGTGGGGAAACAGAGTCATAGGCAGATGAAATGTCTTGCCCATCATGTGTGAATGGACTCTGTAGATCCTCATTTTCATTACAAAAAGCACAAATTATTCAACCTTAAACAATTTATTTCTCTCCTAAGAGAACAAAATGTTCTCAGCAAAGATAGCTGGCCAACCAAATAAATTTCCCATAGGCAAAGAAAATTATGTATAGCTACTTTCAGGATCTTCTTCTATTGCTGGGTGTGTTTTTTGTTGTTGTTTTTGATGTATTTATTTATTTTTCTTTCCCATACTTTCTGCATGTTATTCATCTATTTTGTGGCTGATGGCAACATTTCCATACAGACCTTTCCACAGAAAACATGGTGGCTGTGAGTGGATTTCTGCATGAGAAATCCAGTACCCACCACTTCAAAGAAAATGAGCATATCACCTGAGCAACATGCAAGCTTAGAGACCCACTGCAGAAAGGTCATCCAAAATCTGCTGTTTACTGTTACTGTTGGATCAACACTCTTCTGCCTTTGATTTTTATCCCTAGTACTCCTGGCACATGAAGAGACTTGCTGCCACTGAAATTGCTATTCCCAATCCATATGGTGGTAGGAGGAATTGAGCTGTGGTTCTTTTATGTAGTAAGCTTTAGATAATGGTCACTAGCATGCAGAGCAACATGCCAATTGCTGGTGTTACGTCTGGTTGACGTTTCAGACCCAACTTTGTACCTTTCTAATCATTAATCAACAATCAGACAAAGAATATATTGCTGAATCCAGACAGCAGCCAATACAGAACTCTAATACATTATAGATTCTCTGTCAGCACATTTATTTATTGTTTGCAGTGTTCTGTTTAAAAATCCCTATGCTCTTTCATTTTATTATTTATTTATGTGTTTGTTTATTTATTTCTCTTTAGCCGGATTTAACAAAGCAGTGAATCTCCATTTATTAACATCTCCTACAAATACTGAATGGTGAATTATGTTGTATAAAATACAATTATAGTATTATTCTTGGTATTTACTGCTACTTACTAAAATCTTTAGCAAATATACCATTAAATGAAAGAATTAAATTGCCTAGGTAGAGCCAGAGTACTTTTTTGTCCTCAGGTAAATATCCAGTAGATCATTTTATTGTTATTTAACATTATATTAAAGGTTGGTGATCAGCATTGAGAGAAATGAATATGCATTTTTCTATACTTCCAACATTCAGTATGATTTTTCACAGTATCAAAAAAAGAAGGAACCATAAGGACTGTTTTGTGGTTAGGCTTTAACACAAATGCATCAGTGGACCTCTGGTTCTGCACAGCATGCAGCCATGCTCTGCTATCAAATTAATGTTAAAATATGTATGTTCTGGCTTCTGATTTATAATATCATTGACAAATAGTAAAAAGGACAGGCGTGCCATAAAGTTTATGGATGGAGCGATGGCATGCACAATGATGCCTCATAAAGAATAAAGGGGGAAAAGTTATTTATTCTTGTGGATTCAAGAACTAAAATACAGATAGACTGTCTGCGTGCACAGAATTTTTCATAAATATCCCACAGTGCACCCTGTTGTACAGCAGCCATACATTAATTAGAGCATTCAGCAGACACTGCAATGTGTTACACTCACCCAAGTGAATCTTCATTTTTCACATGCAGGGCCTTACTAATTAAAATCAGCTTTGCAATTAAATGTGGAAAATTGTGTTAAACTTTCAAGCGTGGTTTAGAAAAAATGTACTTATTTTTAGGGTATTTTATTTTGATGCAAATGAATTTTCCATCAAAGTGAGACCAGTAAAAGGGAGGTATGAGGATTTCTCTTTTTTGTATTATAGATGCTCCTCTCAGTTGCAAGTTGCAATGCTCCACTATCTCTCTGCCAGTACCTGGCCCTGTTCCAATGCTTTTAGTGAGTGCTATCTGTCAAGGCATGAATAATACAGCCCCTAGGCTGTCGGCAGAATCCAAATGAGGCATACATCAGGAAGCAAGCACTCGACTTTAGCTCCAGAACATGCTCCTGTGAAGACAGGCAATTATTCACCCACGGCTGCAGCCATGGCAATCAAACTGGTGGGTGAAAAGGTATATGAAATGAAAAAATTTGAATCAGAAACATGGCACAACAAGCCAGAGAAATTCAATAATTTTCTAATAAGAGAGAGACATTTGAGTCTTTTAATTTTGAAGTTTGGGAGTCTGAATTATTTTGCTCACTCTATTCTAAAATATACATGTAGATGACTTAACTGCAGTATATAATGTAAAGGCAATACAAGGGTGTGTGGAGCTTTTCCTGATCAGAAGAACAATGCTAAATTCTACAATGTTTATAAATTTAAGTAAATCAAGTGTATCAAGTGGCAAATCTCATGCTTAAAAATTAAAAGATGATCAAAATTCTATCTGTATAATGCGATAGGTAACAACAGACAGCTTCGTAAATCAACAAAAAAGGGCTGTAAAAAACGGTGGTAAATTAAAATATAATAAATTTTATAAGGCTAGGGACAACTCATACGTTATAGATCCAAACATTATTTTAAGATCCCTCCTCACTTTTGAGGATTGCATATTTTTGCCAGACATTGTATCAGTAATTAATGAAACAAACAAACAAAAATATTTATGCAATATGAATGGGAGAAAAGTTATGCAAAATTCCTTGACAGATGAAGTCTTTAAGATGCTTTATTTTACCTGAATTATTGTTTTCAGGAAACAAATTCATAATATATTGAGAGCTCTATATGTATTTATATTTTAAATTAGAAAGACTTATCATTTGGCCTTAAAAATTCATTCTTCACTTAAATTTGATGCATATTGTTTAAGAATAAAATTATGTTTAGATTGAATTTCTATTCAATATTTGTACCAAGCTACAAGCTTAAAGTTCCTTTTGGAACTCTTATTTGTTAAAATTTGTTTTATTCTGAAGCATGTCATATTTAGCAAGTGATTAATCCATTACAGAATCTAATTGCTTTTGTTATTTGAGAAAAAAAAAAAAAAGACAATATTAAGATGCTTTTAAAATAGGCCACTGCATGTAATAAGTATTTATTTTCATAGAATTTGGTTAAAATTTTTATGAGGCATCTAAATACCTATTTACTTGACAAACCTTAGACAACCTTAGAGAGGATGGTTTTTATTTATTTGTTTGCTTTTTGTGTGTGTGTGTTTTCTTTTTTTTTTTTTTTTTTTTTTTTTTTTTTTTTTTGTTGTAAATAATAAATGCATAGCAGCACAGTAGAGAGTAATACTTCCAAAGCTGTCATTCACATTTGCTTGGCAAATAATACAGGCCATAGTTTATGCTCAGTTAATTGAGAGTAGCTATGGAATTTTCACCTGTGTATCTTAGAGATACTTTTGTAAATCCACTACTGTGACCAGAAGTTGGACTTTTGCATTTATAGTTGTATACATAAAATATGAATCCTTTTGTCTTTAAAGTTTACTAATGAAACTGGCTAACGTCTGACTAATCACAAGGAAAGAACATTCAAATATTTATATTTTTCTTCAGAGAGTTAGCTGATAGATGTCCCGAAAACATGGTTCTGAGAGCACTGTCCTAGTGTGCCTTGGCTAACTGCAATATAACCAGAGAGGTTGTTCGCAACTAACTGTTCAAGGATCTGGATCATGTTTATTCTTCAAAAATACACAGTTTTGCATGTGTAAGAGTACTGTTCATTATTATGCTACGCTCCACAATGGGCCTGAAAAGCTATTAAGTGAATGAAATAAGCAGTGTCAGGAGTATGGTCCAGTAAGAGCCTCTGCTTTTCACTCAAAAGATATGAAATCTTTTCATGTCTTCACATTTTTCTATGTGTCACTCCTCCCACCCCCATATCTTTTACTTTTTTTTTTTTTTTTTCCCAGCAAAGGTATATAAATTTCTTTAACTCCATGAACTGTGGGTATTCTAGTTGACCTTGGTGACTACAAACACATACATCAGGTACTGAAATCTTACTATGCAATCTTTAACATTTAGGCATTATAGCTGCTGCTAGAGGATCCATGATAACTTCAAGTTTCTAGCTATTACTGAAATACAAATAATAATAATAATAATAATAAAGATATGACACTGCTCTTATACTACCTAACTTTGGGCACTTACACTCAGACTGGAATGCTAATCTTTTTGAACTTTTTATGCAGTCACTGGAGAAACATGCTCCCTCAAAGTTAATTTTAGAGATCCTACCATTCTGTCTTAAACTGCCCTGCAGAGCACCCTGTCCATCTTAGTTGACTTGTTAGCATGCCCATCTAGCAAGCTAAAATAAGCCCTGTACTTTAGAGCTGACAGGAAAGTATTCACTGTCATGCAAAGTTTCATTTTACAGCAAAGTTTGGTACAAAGAAAAATTCAAATAGATGGAAATGATGCAACAAGTCGTTACCAGTATTTTCTTATCCTAATACCTGTCTTTGATACACCTCAATGGCTTATAAATTCTGCTCGTTTCCCTGGTTAAGCGTAGCATTGCAGGATTATGGTTTAGATTTGTGAACCTTAATAACAACCCTTTATAATTAAATGGGGTACAAAACATATAATAAAACTCTCCTTTAACTTCTACCTAATATTTTGTCACCAGAACATCTCGTCTCCTGAATCTGTCTGAAAATTTGAAAGGATCTGTATATTTCATTTCAAATTTAATGTAGTATCTGAACACCATTTTCACAGTCACATTGGTATTATAAAGATAAAACTATATTGACAAAAATAAAATAAAATAAAATAAAATAAAATAAAATAAAATAAAATAAAATAAAATAAAATAAAATAAAATAAAATAAAATAAAAACAAATCTACAGCAAAACCAGAAATTCCAGAGACTTCAAGATGTTATAAAAATAAATAAATAAAATAATGCTACAGAACTCCAAATGCATCTAGTGGAAGCAAACACATTTCATTTCTTATAATGAGCTAGTCTGATATTGTGAATGGAAAGGTCTTAACCTCATTAAAATGCTCTGTAGGCCTAAACGGAATTGAGTTAGGCATCACAATTCCCTCAGCACATGAAATTTTTAAGACAGTCTGATTTCCTCGGAAGAAATGTTGGAGGGTCTTTCCCAGCCAAAAAGCAAATTAGAAAGAAGAAAAAAATAACAAATTATTTCAAAAACTTAAAATTATTAGGTGTTGATTGGACAAGATTAAACAAATTTATATATTGCTATTTCAGAAAACAAGTATGCTGTAAGCTTCAACAATGAATTTTGTTTTACACTAAGTAAGACATATATTAGTTAAATATATTTTGGTTCATAGATTGATAATCAGCATGGCAAGAAAACAATTTAAAAACCATACAAATTCCGTAGTCATTAGAAAAAATGAATTTTTGATGTATTTCCAATTTTTATTCTTTGTGCATCCGCCCCAAAATTTCATTTAATTAACAGCTCTGAGATTCAGTCTGTTCCTGTACTGACATACCAGAAGGTCAAGAAAGCAAATACAGAATTGATGTCTCCAAACTGCATGTAATCTTTCTAAACCTTACAACTATTTGTTCCCCCTACCTCAAAAGAGTGATGTTACACAAACACATAGACATAGGTGTAAGTTAGCGTAACTCATAAGATTTATTTATTTATTTATTTTTAAGCTAAAGAGTTTCCTTCTGTTTGGTTTCAAAATTATTGTTTCTGAAAACTGCATGCTAGCTGCATGTAGATAACAATCTTGTAAGTAGAAAGGGCATTATAATCATGTCACTTAACTTTGAGTGCTCAGAAAATTTGTGAAGAAGGATTTCATAGAATCATAGAATATCCTGAGTTGGAAGGGACCCTTAAGGATCATCAAGTCCAACTCTTGACACCGCACAGGTCTACCCAAGTTCAGACCATGTGACTAAGTGCACAGTCCAATCTCTTCTTAAATTCAGTCAGGCTCGGTGCAGTGACCACTTCCCTGGGGAGCCTGTTCCAGTGTGCAACCACTCTCTCTGTGAAGAACCCCTTCCTGATGTCCAGCCTAAACTTCCCCTGCCTCAGCTTAACTCCGTTCCCGCGGGTCCTGTCGCTGGTGTTAATGGAGAAAAGGTCTCCTGCCTCTCGACACCCCCTTATTTGGTGCTATTCATTAATTTGGTGCTATTCATTAATTACTGATGAAGCTTGTATTTACATGGAGAAAATGGACAAAAGTAAACATGGTTTGAGATGTCAATAGCGGTTTTAAGAAGAATCATTTTGGCTGTTTCTAAATCAGCGCTTCAATTTAACCAAATCCTTAAAATAACCACAAAAACATTACCATTTTTATGAAGGAAAAAAAAAAATATCTGAATATAAATATTTAATGTTTCATATTTTTAAAATGTAATTCAAAAGAATTTTAATATCAGGTACAACACTTGTTTTAATTTTGCGTTGTCTTGACTTGACCCTAAGCTTCATTTGCTGTTAAAAAATGATACATCCAACACTGAGTGGACAAATATGTCACTGTTTTATATTTTGCATCTTTCAAATAAATGCCTTAACCATAAATGTATAGAATGGAACAGAATGGAATGGAATGAAAAAGAACAGAACAGAACAGAACAGAACAGAACAGAACAGAATTCAGTTGGAATGGACATATAGAAATCATAAAGTCCAACTGTATAATTTCAATTTAATTAATTAAAAACAAATATCCTCATTACAAATCAGTCATCTGATTTGGTGCTAAATATGTATTATAAATATTATAAATATGTGGTGTGTCTTATAAACACCACAAGTGCTTTAAAATCTGAAAAAGTCAATAGTGATAAAAATTTTAATGGTTTCAGGAGACTTTGATACTAGTTTGAACATCTCTCTAATCAGATGGCCAAAACATCAGCCATTTTACAATAGAGGCTGCTGTATAAAATATGTCAAATAAAATGTACAGCACATGAGAAAAAATAATGCATTCTTGAGTTTAAACAAATTTTTAAAACATTGTGTGAGAAATTCATGCACAAATGATTCAGAAAACGAGTGTTGCTTATACAGAAGTACAAGACAATATTGAACATGTACATTGAAGACAAATTTAAATACCGAG